>NW_003852404.1:4869720-4885975 GCF_000181295.1 Otolemur garnettii
GGCTATTGTGCGGTTGTAGTTGTCATTGTTGTTTGGCAGGTCTGGGCTGGATTCGAACCTGCCAGCTCTGGTGTATGTGGCTGGTGCCTTAGCCACTTGAGGTACAGGCGCTGAGCCTTTTGTTCATGTTTTATGAGGGCATCCTGGCCACTGTGTAGAGAGTGGGTGAGCATGGGGGCAGGGTGGGAGGAGCTCCCTGGAGAAGCTACTGAAGTGATAGAGGTAAAAAGTGGTGGTGACAGCAGTGGTGGCAGCAGTGGTGGCAGCAGTGGTGGGGTTGGAGAGCAGTGGATGGACTGGGCGCTGAGGGAAGGGAAGGGAAGAATCAAGGCTACTTCCCCAGATAGGGGTCTGGAAAATTACATGGTGGTGGTGCCACCCATAGAGACGGGCAGAGCAGGGGCAGAACCAGCTGGGTGATGGCATTAGTGGGAATCTAGAAATCTGCTTGGGATGTCATGAGTTTATGGTGAATCATGTATCCAGGTAGAGCTCCTAGTTTGGAATGAAGACACTGAGCTGGAGATAAAATGTAGGAGTCATCAAGCTATGCAGGGTAATCAGTGCTGTGTGCCTGGATCTTCTGTGAGCACCAACTGGGGTTCCATGACCGCAGGGACCACGCCTGTCTTGCTCTTTGCTATCTGCCCAGTGCCCGCAATCTGGCACATTGTAGGCAGCTGGTAAGTCATTGCTGACAACCCAGGGGAGAAGCCGCAAAGAAATCAAAGACGCGATCGCTTTCTTCGAGGAACTTATACAGGGGGTCCCAACCATAGAAAAAAATGGGAAATTGTAGCTAAATGGATCTTTATTTATGAAACATTCTTTACAAAATTTCACAAGGTGGTGACCAACATGGAGAGAATATTTGTAAATATTTCATAACATTACATACTGACTATTTTGTAATGAAAGGTACATTTAGTTACCATTTTCCCTAGGTATGGTGACTGCGGGGGCAACTTTTGGGACACCCTATTTTATGTGGGGCCACCCAGAAGATAACACAGCCTCAAATACATAACAGCAGTCAATAAACCATTTTGCAGTCAGGGATCATTTGATCGAGTCAGGGTTGACATTTACCTCAGCCTCACAGCCATGGGGCATTGGGAAGGGGATACCTTGGGTCTTCACCACCTAAATCAGCTCCGGCAGCTCCAGCTGTCCTTGGGTTGGGAAACCTGTGCCTTCTGCCAGTGGCTTGCTGAGTATTTAACCCTAGGGACAAACTCCTGTGGGTTTCTTCCTATAGTTTGGACAGGGAGATTTTTTGCAGGCTGAAGGGGAGAAAGTTTGCCCTTTGGTCAGTTCAAACTCTGCCCTTCTTGAGATTCCTTTGAGATCAATGCCCTCATAAAGAGATTAATATGCTCCCTGGGGAGGAGTGAACGTTCACACACCATTCGTCCCCACACATCTGGCTGCTAAAAAGAGCCTGGCACCTTCTCCCTCTCTTTCTTTCTCTCTCTGTCTTTCCCCCTCTCTCCTTGTGATCCTGCACACAGCAGCTCCCCTTGGCCTTCACCCATGATTGGAAGCATCCTGAGGTCCTCACCACAAGCCGAGGCTGGCGCCAGGCTTCCTGTACAGCCTGCAGAACTGGAAGCCAAATAAACCTCTTCTCCACAAAGCACCCAGCCTAGTGGGTGTTCCTGCAAAACCCACTAAAACGCTTTCATTATGGCCCTGCACTCTCAGGGGTAAATCAAATTATATTTCAACTCAGTGCACGCATCTGCCAGCCTTAAATCCTCAAACAGGGAGTCAGGCTCAGCCCAGACGTCTAAAGTTGGCTCCGACAGAGGCCGAAGGTCTCAGCGAAGCAACGTGACTCAGTTCTAGGGAAAACCGGTGAACAGAATTGTCTCTCACTACTATGTTCCTTTATTCCTGCTTTTGCAGACATGCCATGGGGTATGTGACACAGGCAAAAAGCATGGCCCCAGAGTGGCTTCACGGTGGGGCGGGGTGTGTCTGGCCTGTGCTGTCTTCTTTTTCAAAGTGTAAAAGAAAGGAGGGGATGGTGCCCCGTGATCATTCACCTGCTTAACTCACAGACATGCCCCGTGAGCCCTTGTCGGTTTCACATCCTCAATCCCTGGAGGGAGCCACACATGCTGGCTGAGAGCCTAGGTCCAGCCAGGGCGGTCGTGCGGGCAATTGTGATCATGTCATTCTCGTCCTTATCAAATAGCACATCTTTTTGGGGTGGGCTGGAGCTGGTGGCTTGCCGGTGGCCCACGGTGGTCTCCATGGCAGTTGCTCGGTACCTTCTCTGCTGTATTTGGGAGAATCTGTGAACTCTTTACCTGATGGACCTTGGGCAAGTTACTGGGACTCTCTGAACCTTGATAAGCTCCTCTGTAAAGTAGGGTAATGAGACCCGCCTCAAACGGCTGATGTGAAGATAGAAGAAGCCAGGGGAGTCCAAGGCATGGCAGAACATCTAGGGTGTGCTCAGTGCCCATCCCCTCCCTCGCAGAGCTGACATGGAAATCTTCCTCCACCTCCAGCATGCAAGACACAAGAGATTTATTAATAGCTCATTGCAGATAAACCCTCCTTTCCCAGGGCATGAGAGCCCCCTCGCTTTCCAACACCCGAAAAGTAACCCTTGGTCTCAGCCAAAGACCTTGGCAGATCACTTTTGAAAGGCTGCCAATCCTGAGAGCAAGTGCTTTGTCTTCCCACGTCTCTCATTGCCCATCCACATTGTCCACAGAGATGCTAATGGAGATAGTTGCATTTACTATGCACTCTCTGTCTCCTGGGGGAATTTTCACCTATTAGCAGACCTGGTCCTCACAAGAGCCCCACAGAGAAGTCTTGGTTATAATCTTCATCGTGTAAAGGAGGACTCTGGGAACAGAGAGATAAAGAGACTTTAGAGACAGAGCCAAGATTTGAACTCAGGATGCCTGTCTGTCTCAGCCCTAAACTTCCTCTCCCCCACTGCATGAGAGATTTTCCTGAACTGCCCCCTTGTGTGTGACTCCTTCCTCCCTACTGAGGAGCCTCAGCCCTGTGGTGACAGTCACCATGGATGTAAGAACAGGCTTATGTGTTGGACAAATTGATCTGTGTCTCCCCCGGGTTCTCAGAGGCAATGGATTGTGATGATGTACTCCCAGTAAGGGTGAAGGTGGTCTTTCCACCTGCAAAGACTTTTGTCACCATGAACTTGGACCCTGGGCCCAGTCCCCAGAGAATGGGGGAGCCTGAATTGACATCTCTAGGAGTGATCCAGGGCCTCTGAGAGGTAGGTTGTTGCCATGGTGTCTGCCTCAGCTGCTCCAAGGCTGGGCCCAGCCGGCAAAGGCCAGATAAGCATCAGATCATGCCTGGCTGGTGGCAACGTTGCCAAGGGGATGCTGGCCCCTGCGATGCTCTGATTCTGTGCACAGAATCTCCCACCAGAGAGGAGCTGGTGGGAGACAGAAACAGCAGGCAGAAGGTTGTCTCTGTCCTAAGGGCTGGTTGTCCACTCCTGAAAGAGCCGCTGGCTGCCTGTTTAAGTCTCCTACAGTGCCTAACACAGCACCTGGCATATGGCACACCCTCGTGCCTTCCCTCATTCACACAACTGACGTTCACTGAGCACATCTATGTGCAAAGTACTGGGGACACAATGAGAAGAGTAAAAATACACATAGTGATGATCCTCATGGAGCTCACATTTTATTGGAAGATAGAGCCACTAATTAATATAGAAACAATTGTGATGACAAATGTCACCAAGAGCACTCCATGGTGCTTGCTTGTCCTAGGAGAATTTGACCTAATCGGGAAGGTTAGGAAGTCTACTTGTGTTGAGATCTAAATGAGTGGTTGTTAACCAGAAGAGGAAGAAAAGGAAGAACCTCCTAACGGCATGTGCAAAGGCCCTGTGGTGGGGAAAGCAGGGAAAGCAAAGAGCAGCATGGAGCAGGCTGGGGACTAGACCTGGCTTTTATCTCAAGGGCAGTTGGCAGACATCAGAAAGATATTAAGCAGGGAGGTGGTAGCCAGATTCATTTTGAAATGATCACGTGGCTGCTGAGTGAGATCGCAGAGGGATACACAGAGATCAGAAAAAGTGCCCTAGGGATTTTTTTTTTTTTTTGAGACAGAGCCTCAAGCTGTCCCCCTGGGTAGAGTGCCATGGCATTACAGCTCACAGCAATCTCCAACTCCTGGGCTCAAGCGAGTCTCCTGCCTCCACCTCCCAAGTAGCTGGGACCACAGGCGCCCGCCACAACGCCTGGCTATTTTTTGGTTGCAGCCATCATTGTTGTTTTGGCGGGTCCGGGCTGGGGATTCGAACCCACCACCTTAGGTGTACGTGGCTGGCGCCTTAGCTGGTTGAGCTATAGGCGCCGAACCGGGATATTTTAAAACTACTTTTAAAATCCAACCCCCATCTCCCTGGCCCACTGCCACAGCCTTGGCCACTGCCACAGCCTTGGCCCAGTCTCCTTCACACCTGAATGCATGGCCTGGGCCATTTTCCAACTACCAGCCACCTCATGTGCGGCCTCAGCACCAGCTGTGATAATGTCTCCTGTGACCACCAGCTGTTCTGTGTCTTCCTCCCCTAGGCCTGATCGTGGGGCTCTCTCACTGAGGTTACATTCCCTCCTCTTGCCTCACCGCCCCACCCTCCCCTCAGCTTCAGGACATGGGGCATTTTTATGTCACCAAGCTCTCTACCTGGAATGTTCTGCCTCATCCTCCAAGAGCTGGCTCAGAGGGGCGTCCTCCTAGATGCCCCTGGCCAGCAGCCTATCCCTCCTCTGCAGTAGGCTGATTTATTTCCACACCACCTCTTTAGGGAAGGGAGAGAATCGATCAGAGCATCCGTCAGACCTGGCTCCTAAAAAGCCCATAAATTCATGTGATCCTAATAATAACTGTCACGTAAAGAAATATTGCTATTTACATTTTAAACATGAGGAAACTGAGGCTCAGAGAAGAGAAATAGCCCTCTCATGCAATGACTCACAGCTGCAGGTCTGTGGCAGAGCTGGGGTCTGTCTACCCTAAAAATCTATGGTCTTTACACCCTGGCAGCTGCCTCTTCCTGAACGGGAGGGGTTGGGAGGGGTCTTTTGGCCCTTTGGGAGTTTATTGTACCCGGGAAGGGACAGAGTCAGGAAACTCAACAAATAAAGGCAAATTTCTTCTTTTGTCTGTAGCTTCTTCTAGAGGCCCCTCTGCTTCAGACACTGATATGACTACTGGGTGTTTATATGTAATAAACATTGACTTGTATATTACAAACAACATGAATGTATCATGACTGTATCATGAGCCTGTATACGTGTCAGACTTTGCGAACCCCACAGCTAGAGTTATCACAACAAAAACTTTACAAGAACCCCGCCAGGGGGATGCCCTAATTAAGCCCTGCTATGGAGAGGAAAGAGAGCCTCAAGCCCTCATCTACAAAGAGAGAGGATGCCCCGGGCTGGCCCCAAGGCCGCTGTCCCTACCTGTGTGAAATATTCATTGCACGTGTACAAGAAATGTCTTGTCTTGGGTCTCAAGGTCATTAGAGCCCAGCCACTTTTGTGGTCCTCATAGCTTTTCCCAGAGCCTGAACCTCTGTTCCTTCAGCCCAAGGTCTTCACGTCCTTCTGGAATTCGCTTCAGAAAGGAGGCAATTTTCACTTTAGTTCCCTGCTCTCCATCCATCCATCATTTATTGGTACCTACTATAATCCATGCCCAATCATGTGCTGGGGCTACAGAGAACAGTAAAGCAAGGGTCCTCGAGGAACCCACCGGCCAAAAAGTCGTCTCTTCAGAGATTAAAGCCCCACTCTCCAAACCCATCTGTTCCGATCAGAGACTTGTTAGAAAATCTGATTTCTGGAAGGGCCCAATAACTCATTCAAGATTGGCGGCCTGACCATGTGCTCAGAAAGTCCTTTTTTTTTTTTATTTCTTTTTTTGACTGCCAGGAAGGCTGGGGCAGAAGTTGCAAATTGATGGGAAAGGAATTAGCTCAGCTGTGGCTTCTCCCTCCTGAACATCAACAATTAGGAAGCATCTCAGAGTCTGGGCAAAGGCGTCACTCTTGGATTTCCCCTGGGGCCAGGCGGCTGGCTGAGATTTTTCTGGAGGCAGATTGCCACAGCTTCTCTGTCGGGGTCAGCTCCAGAGGGACCTCTCAATGCCCCATTCTTCCTATTGACATTTCTACCACAGGGGCAGCTGGAAGGCAGGCTCTGCCTCCCACAGAAGCTCCTGAAATGGCTGGCATTGTCTCTGGGCCTTCTGGGCACCAGTTTCTTTCTATGGGATGTCCTCACTCCCCATGATGATCCTGGAATATAAATGGCATTATCCCCATTTTACAGATGAAAAACTGAGGCTTGTTGAAGGACATCACACAGCCAGGCAGCAGCAGCACCGGAATGGGAGCCTGAGTCCCTGTGACACAAGCCTCTATCAACTCTATGGGTCACATTGCCTCATGGTGGCCAGCCCTCCTGTTCAGTTAACACTATATAAAATTGTGATGTGTTTTTAAGTTTCTCGTCCCTTTGGTTCTGGGGATGAAGGAGGGCTGAGCTCCCCTGAGAGGCACAGACAGGGGAATGGCTGACCACCAGATTGATTTCTCAACTGATATGAAGATAGTGCCTACCAGTGTGTGGGTGTTTTTTGTTTGTTTAGCAGGCCCAGGCCAGGTTGGAACCCCCCAACCCCAGTGCATGGGGCTAGCATTCTAACCATTGAGCTGCACCATGCCTACCAGTTTATAATGTGGAATCCATTTGCCTAGGTAAGCTTGCGGTTGGATTCCCAGACAGGCCCACAGTATCCCAATTGCCCCTTCCATAGTTGCAGTGTTACTCAGAGTATTTCAACTACACCCAACTGTCACTTATAATTCTGTCTCAGCAAGAAAAGTGTTCTGAGGTTTTACTCGGGATACTCGTAATGTCTCTTTCCTCTTCACGTGTCCCCCACCCCACGATGCAACCTCAGTGCTCCTCCCAAAAGGCAAAGATGGGTTTTTCACTCTTTTTTTCCATAAGGCAGAGAAGTCCCTTCTGGTCACCAATTAATACTCCACAACTGCCTGAGACAATTCCTGACAATCAGCAGGTTCTTAATAGCTGTTGACAAAAACAGAGAGAAAATGGAGGGTGAAGGAGTAAGAGAAGGAGAGGATAGAAAGGCAGGCAGGAGGGACGGTAAGAAAACAGGAGAGAGGGACAGACAGGCAGGAGAATAGCACTGAAACCACCCAAGGGTTTTCAGGGACGAAGGGCAGCCAGACGGGGCTGCGCTATGCTTGGCCCCCGCCTACATCATTTGCTTTTGGCTAGCCAGCCTGTCTCTAAGACAAAGAGTTTTGAGGAAGGCAGTGGCGCTGCCCCCCAGAGGGGCACACATCCCTGTTCACCAGCAGCGGCTCCACCAGGCCCTGGCTGCAGGGAGGGCAGTGACGGCTGATGCTTGTGCCTCGCAAATGGCCCTGTTCCATCCTAGGTGTCCATTTGCCCTTTCCTGATGGAAGAGATTTTGTCTGGCAGACAGGCATCGCTGGGTGTGTTGCCATGGTGATGGCTATGATGTCACTCGGGAGTAAATCAAATTGCAAATCTCACAGTTGAAACGGCTCTTCTTTGGAAGGGTCGTTAGGAACAAACAAAGAGAGGTGACACAGCAGCGAGGCAAGTTGCAGGGTGGATCCGCTCCGAGTCCGTCCATCTCTCCTGCCTCTGCCTTTGCTTTGTTACCTAAGAAGAGGCTCGTTTGTTCATTCATTCAGACAGATACTCTTTTGAGCACCTACTATGTGCGTAAGCACTGTGCTAGGTAAAACAGATGGGGTCCCTGTTTGGCTGCACCATGGTTACAGCCTAGTGGGCAAGACCAGCACACATAGGAAATCACACATCACACATGTGATAACAATGGTGATTCATGCAGTGAAGGAAAGTACCAGAAGTATAATTATTTTGCTAATTTACCATAACAGTCCATCACCGACGGAGTGGCTGAAACTATAGGCATTTATGTTTTCACAATTCTGGAGACTTGAAGGCCAAGGTCAAGGTGTTAGCACGGCTGGTTTCCTCTGAAGCGTCTCTCCTTGGCTTGCAGATGGCCACTTCCTCCCTGGTCGTCCCTCTATGTGTGACTGTGCCCCAATTTTCTCATCTTAAAAGGACACCAGTCACATTGGATTAGGGCCCACCCTCATGACCTCATTTTCCCTTATTCACCTCTTTAAGAATTCTCTCTCCAAATATAGTCACACTCCGAGGTTCTAGGCGTCAGGACTTCAACATAAATGTGGAGAGGGGAGAAAGGACACAATTCAGCCATAACAGAAAGTGGAGGGAATGTACAAGAAGATCCAGGTATCAGAGTGGAAGGAGCCAAGAAGCCCTCCCGAAGACATGACACCTTAGTAGAGACGTGAAGGACTAGGTGGAGTTTTTCAAGAAGGCAGGGAGAAGATGGAGATGAACTTCTAGGGGGAAGGAAACAGATGTGTAAGGGCCAGGAACTGGGAAGTCTCATGGTTAGCCCATGAGAGAGCTAGTGTGACTGGGGCAGAGTGAGGAGGGGCGAATGGTGCAAGTGGTAGCCAGGTGCCAGGCCGCACAGAACCTTGCAGGCTGAAGTAGAAACCTGGACTTAATCCTGCAAGTGATGGGAAGCCAGTAAGACAGTGTTTTTCAACCTTTCTTATCTCACGACACACTTGAACCTAGAATTAAACTTCTGCCACACACTTAAATTATGTTGATAAAAAAAAAGTAAAAAAGGGAATATACTTACTGTGCTTTGAAATTCTTTCAAACGTAATTTAATTAATGGTCTTTACACATTTTTGCAGCACACCTAAGGTCCTCTCTGCTGTGGCATTCTGGTTAAAAATCACCGCACTAAGGGGTTTTAAGCAGACTGGCAACTTGATCAAATTTTTCTCCTGACAAATGGCTCTTCCAGTGGTTTGGGGAGGGATGCCCATACTAGAGGCTGTCATAGTAGGCCAGGTGTGGTAGATTATATTATTTGCCCTCATATCTTCTTCCCTTCCTGGCTGTTGCTTCCCTGACATGGAGGAGCATTCCTTTCCATCCAGTGGTCTTTGGGTTTAGCTATATGACTTAGCTATATGACTCATAGAATGTTTGTGGATGGAACACAAGCTGAAGCTTTAAGTGCACTTGCAGGGTTTGGCTTACCCTCTCATGCATCCATCAAATGCCATGAACAGAACACATCTTGGGTAGCTGCTGGTCCATAGAGAATGAGACTTACAGAACCTTTAGGCCTTTACAAATAAGGCACAAACCTATCAGCAAGAAAAATAAATGTTTGTGTGGCAAGTTACTGAGATCGGAGGGGAATGTTTGTTATGCAGCATTATCATAGCAATAGCTGACACATACACTGAGTGAGAGATGAGGTCAGTTTGAATTAAGGTGATAGCAATGAGACCAAAGAGAAGTGGCTAGATTCAAGACATATTTTGTAGCTGTCTGTCAACATCTAGGTGGTGTTTAAGTTCTGTCCTCCAGGAATGCAGTGTGGGATGTAAAGGGAGACCAGGATTAATCCTTGAGGGATTCCACCAATCAAAGGTTGGGTAGTGTGTTAGTCCACTGGGTAGCCATAACAGAATACCATAGTCTGGGTGGCTTAAAAACCAGAAATTTATTTTTTATAATTCTGAGGGCTGAAGGCCCAATCTATCAATGGGGTTGATTTCCAATGAAGCCACTGTTCTTGGCTTGCACTTGTCACCTTCTCACGTGCCCTTACATGGCACTCCTCTGTGACAAGCACCTGCTGTCTCTTTCTCTTCTTATAAAGATACCCATCCTGTTGGATTACCATCTTTATGATGTAACTTAACCTTAATTTCTTCCTAAAAGGCTCTCTTTCCAAATAATGTCACATTGGGAGTTAAGCCTTCAGCATACAAATTTGAAGGGGGGCGCAATTCAGTCCTTTAACAGATAGATCTCCTAAATGCAAAAGCAAAAGCTACAGGCCTCTTAGGACTTAGAGGGGCAGGTCACATAGCATCACATCCACTGTAATTTATTAGTCTAAGCAGCCACCCCAGGTTCAAGGGGCCGGGGAGAAACAAATTCCATCTCTTAGAATCTGCAAAGCCACATTTATAGAAAGGAGACCACTTGTAGACCAAGACATCCTCAGGATGGCTTCCTCTTACCCTTCTTTAGTCTAGCTATTTATTTGGGAACATCCATGCTGGAACCTACAGCATTTCACAGATCTGATGGGGTCCTGGAATTGCATTGAGTATGCAAACAATGGGCCTCTCGATGTCTTCCAAAGGTGACATGATCAGTGGCCCCAGTGATAGTGCAACCCTATTTTTCCTTGCATGACCCTCTCCCCCATGTTGGCCAGGGGCAAGGTTGGTGAGGTTGTCCTTCAAGGTGTCATGTCCCGTGCCCCATCAAGGGGTGCCCTCAGGAACCAAGATTGTGCCCAGAGATCAAACCTCCAGGGGAGTCACACAAAGACAGTGACTGTGAGAACATGACCTTGGCAGAGATCCATGACCCACAGGTCATGTCCTGTACTCCATCAAGGGGTACCCTCAGGACCCAAGATTGCGCCCAGAGATCAAACCTCCAGGGGAGTCACCCAAAGACAGTGACTGTGAGAACATGACCTTGGCAGAGATCACCCTTTAGTTGCTGCTACCCAGATTCTTAGTTTCTTAATCCTTCTAGGATCTGGTTTATTCATTTCATTTAATCAGTTTTTCCTTTGATCTGAAAGCTTTTCCGAGTCCTCCCAGTGATCCAGTGTGGATTTCTGTTGCATCCACTCAGCGATCCCTAATGTGGGTCTTGCCTGTAGAAATCTCGCCTGGCCCCCTTTGCCACAAAGAAGAAGCTTTGACTCAGGGAAAACTTCTCTTCAAACTGTTCTTTGGGGGACAAGGAGTCAGTAGGAGCTCCTGTAAGACACCTTGGGGACATCGCAGGGCAATCTCCCTTGCAGTGTCTGGAGGACACGAGGGTGAGACAAACTGTCCGTTCCTGGTTGCCTCAGACGCCACTGCTGCAGGGGAAGGTTTGTGGATGATGTAGGACAGCATCGCATCGGAGTCAGCCAGGAAACAGGGGCTTCGAGCAATGAGAAGGCCACTGCCAGCCCTTCTGATGGTGGCCCTGGCAGAGCAGTGGGCCTGGAAGCCGCTGCCGGAGGCTCGGGGAAGACTTGGTGCGAAAGAATCCTAGGCAAGCATGTTTTTCTTAGGACTAGGAGGAGTGCCCCTAGGGCAGTAGGGACAGAGGACCTCCAGTTCCCAGACTGACTTGCTGGCTGTGTGACCGTGGGTGGTAGATCACTCTGATGTCCAGTGTCCTCATTCATCAGACTGAGAGTGACGCTGATGCTGCCATGCAAAGTTGCTGTGGGGATCGTTAAGCACATATAGGTCAGAGTTTTCTGGAATTTGGCACACATACCATTGGTAGAACATTAGTTACTTTAAATTGGCACACGGATACACACATTTTCTTTTAATAGTCATGCATGCGTTTCTGTGGCTATCAACATGAATGATAAGCACAACAGGGCTGCAACTTTGTGGATATTATTCTTCATGAGGCCAAATGTTTAAGTTAGTCACTTTAGAGAAGGAAATTAAGTAAATAATGGGCCAGGTAGTTAAAAAGGACGCGGTGACCAGCTTTGGACAGAGGCAGGTGTGGGGAAGCTGGGTGTGGCTGGAGCAGGTGGGCAGGGACGTGGGTATCGAGGCCTGGCTGAATCAGGGCCCACTGCACCCAGAGTGGGAGATCTCTGTGGATCATTCTGCCTCAGGCAAGGGTGAGTAGGTGTCAGACCTTCCACTGAGCGGGCACTTCTGGACGGTGCTTCTGTCCACCTTCCAGTGCCATAAGGGATGTGCTGGCTATGCCTTGGGAAGAGAAACCCTTGTCCCCCATTGCCAGGGACAAGCTGAGCTGTGGCTACCTGGAGCAGAAGAGGGTAGCTTCCCTCTATACTCCCCGTGTCTCTTATACTTGCTCTCTCCAGTGGGCAGTGGCAGCAGTGAGGGCCTTCGGGACCAGGCAGGGCTGGGTTTGCATCCAGGCTCTGCCATTTGCTGGCTCTGAGGCCCCAGCAAGTACTGTTCTAATGCCCCGAAGGATTTGGGATGGCAGCTGGTAGGGGTGAGTCAGGCAGCCTGAGAGGATAGGACCACACACTCAGGACAGCACCCAGCTATAAATACGCATTTCTGGTGAAATGTAACCCCGGCCTCAGTTTGCCCATGGCAGGGGAGCGGCCATGGGAAAGCTGGACAGCGTCCTCAGCCAGGTTCCTCCCAGCTCACCACACCCTCTGTCCAGATTGCTCCCAAAGGCCCCCGTGGGGTTCCCCCCTGTCCGGTTTCCCCTCTTCTCTGTGCTGGTCTTTGATCCTCTCTGAATAAAACTGGGCAGGAGGACCAGTGTTAGGGGTCGTCCTCATTCCCCCCTCCTCCAATCTGTCTCAGGGTAGCGGGTTTAGGATCAGAGAGAACAGTACTGGGACCCAACTCGGTCACAAACCAGCCTGGGAGTTCCAATAAGCTCTTCAACCCCCATGCACCTTCGTTGCCTCATCTACAAAATGAGAATGAAAATCACGGCTTCTGATGGGTTTTGTGGGGAGTAAATGAGATCAGGAAGGGGAAAGGGGGCTCAGAGGATTCCCAGCACGTAGTAGGTGGCCTCGAAATGCTTGGCCCTTCTTTTTCTGGTGGGAACTAAGTGTTTCACATTCCAAAATGACATTCTACAATCTCACTACACCCTTGGTGACAATTCCCATGAGTGCCACTCTTCTCTCTCTCTCTCTCTCTCCCCCACCCTTCTTTGTCTCCCCTCTGCTGGGGATTCTACAGAAGATGGATGAAGGCTTGGCACCCGTAGCTCAGCAGTTAGGGCACTGGCCACATACACCAGGCAGATAGGTTCGAACCCAGCCAGGGCCTGCTAAACAGCAATGACAACTACAAAAAAAAAAAAAAGAAGAAGAAGAAGAAGAAGATGAATGAAGCCAAGAAACTGCCTTGTATGTGGCTCTGGCTGGGAGTGGAACTGGGGCAGGGGGCAGCTACCCGGGAGGAGGGCCTTGGCATTGGCCAGTAGTACTGATGAGGCCCAGGGTCCCCTCTCCACATGGGCCAGCTGACTCGGCCACTGCAGTCCTCTCAGTGAGTGCTGACAAACACTTCAGCAGGGCCCTGGGCCAAGGTGGGGTGGACAGAAAAAGTAGGGGTGGGACATCGCAATTAACAACAACCACAACAGCTGTCACTCATTGAGGGCTTAGCGGGCTTATTCTAAGAACTTCATGTGCATCCCTTGATTTAATCTTGATCTCTTTGAGAATTTATTATTAACACTAATAGCCATTATAACTACCATCACTCAACACCGACTCTGCTCCAGGCACTGTGTTAAGCACTGTGTATATATTTTCTCAGTTATTGCCCCAACAATTCTCTGAGGCAGATACTATTACCATCCCCACTCTTCCGGGTAGGGAGCTGAGGCTCAGATAAGTTATGGTGTTGGTTCAGTGCTTCTCACGCTTAAAGGTACATAGAAGATGTCTGATGATCGTGATACTCTAGGTGATATGGCTTCAGCAGGCCCGGGGTGGGGCCTGAGATTCTGCAAGCTACCAAGAGGAGATTGGAAGGCAGGAGGAGGGACAATCTGGAGCCTCTGTCTCCTCAGTCCCTCCCGCCTGCCTGCAGGGGCTCACAGTCCTCTGGAGTTTCCTTGTCCACAGCTCCAGCTCTCACAGCAGCCAGCCCCTTCGCCTTGTCCATTAAGATCTTATCCATTAACAACAGCAGCTTTCTGCTGTTTCCAGCCCCATATTCACGGTCCCATGGCTTCCCTTAAGCCTGCACATAGCTTAAAAACCATCTCTTTATTACACTGTCTTCCTGGTAAACCTTATGACTGTCCCATCTGTTTCTGAGCAGGACCCTTGCTGAGACAGACACCAAGGCCAATGGTTAACAACCACCACTACAATAGCAAGCACTGATGGGGTGCTGGCCATCTGAATGGCCTTGTTCCAAGTGCTGTAGGTGTTTTAACTCATTTGACCCTCCCTGCGTGGTAGACGCTAGTAGGCATTATTGTCGGATGAATGCTAGTTACCCTGGGCCAGTGAACTGCAGCGCGGTTCCAGATGAAGGAAACAGAACGATAAATCAGACGGAAGCTCCTAGAATGGCCGCTGACTTTTGTTATCGTGACGTGGAAAGTGATGCTGTTGAGGCCTGGAGCCTTTCTTAGTGACAGCCTCTTTGAGGGCAGGATCCATTTCCTATGCTCTGGGGGTCCCTCCCCAAAGCAGAGCTGAGGGGCTAGCCCCAGAAGCAGCAGGAGCTCCTATGGACCGATGGCTTGGCTAGTATGCGTGGCTGAGTGAGTAGATGCTTTCAGAGCAGCTCCTGCCAGGGGAAAATTCCAAGTGCAAAATATTATTATTAATTATCACAATTGCTCTTTCGGCGGAAGGCGCTGTCTGCTTAGAAGGAAGAGATAAGGCATCCCTGCCAAAGTCAAAGAGACTGACTAATGCTGATGAATTTTGTCCTTTGAGAGGAGGCTTCAGAGTGTTATTATTTGCTTTTTAATGACTTCTAGATTGAAGATTAAAAAAAAAACAAACCTAGACTTGCGACCTAGCTTGGCACAAGGCTGTGTGACCTTGGGTATATTACTTAACCTCTCTGTGCCTTAGCATCTGCATTGATTAGATGAGGAGTTAGAACTAGGTGATGTCTAAGATTCCTTCTAGTAGTTCCCCAAAGATGCTGAGCGGTGTGACACTAAGGCCCCAGCAGACTGGCTGGCTCACCCACCCTGCCATCTAGCCCCCTAGGTGTTTCAATGTACGAGAGTGAAATGTGTTCTACTTCTATGGCTGTGCCTGAGCGAGTTGTGGCTATCGTCGGGAGAAGGGACAGAGCCCAGGGCCTGACCCAGAGTCCCTTCTTCCTCTTCCCCCAGCCCCATCTCCTCCTCTTCTTTTCCCTTTTCCTGGACCACAGTAAGAGCAATAACAGGCATGGCAACAGCAGCCACCAGCCCCCACTGTGGGAGCCTTTGTGCGGTGTCCCATCACTGCCATCAAAAACTGACTGTAGAAAGTCGCCCTTTTCATCCTCATGACACCTCGGTGAGGGATGCCCTATTCTTACTCGTTCTCTGCTGACGAGGAGATGGAAGGCTGGAGTTAAGTCTTTTCTCAGAGGCCGCACAGCTAGAAAGTAGCATCCATCCTCCTAGCAGGAAGGATGTTCAGAGCTCGTCCAGCCCTCTCGTTCTCTACCCCAGCTGTGCACCCCTGGGGAGTTAAGAGTGCTGATGCCCAGGTCCCACCCTGAGGTTCTGATTTTGTTCATTTAAAGGAGGGCAGCTGCCAGGTATTCTGATGATTCTAATGTGCAACGAAGTTTAAAGACCACTAATTTGGTCCAATCACCCATTTTACAGATGAGGGAACTGAGGGTCAGAGAAGGGAAGTGGGCTTACCTGAGTTTCTCTCTCATGTGTGACCCGCCCTTCTGGTGCTAGGGAGCGGGTACCATGAGCCCCAGGAACTCACTTGCTCTATGCAGCACCCTCAGAGCCCCGTATCTGTGACTCTCCCTGGGAGGTCACAGGGCATGGTTTCCAGCTCTCCAACCCAGCCACCCCTTTGCCCAGGTCGACTCCAGTAAAGCCTGGATGTAACTAGAGGACCCCAAGGACAGGGCCAAGGCAGAGGAAATGGAGATCTAGCTGGGGTCAGCCCTGGGGACTTAATTATCTGTTCCCTTTGCCTGAAGCTTTTGTTCTTACTCTCCCCAGATATGATCTGAGCTAAGCCCGCACAGGTTTGAACCAGAGGAGATCAACAGCATCTGGCCAACCCTCAGCTCTGGTGATGAGGTCACTGACCCCGGTCAGAAGCAGCCAGGGCTTAGCTTGAAAAAAAACCATAAGCATGACAGTCTAAGAACTGCCTCCTATGGACCAGGCACTGGGGATGTTATTTCCTTTAAGCTTCACAAATACAAGCCGGAAATATTAGGAATCCTGTGTTTCAATTGTTGAAATAAAGACGTAGAGAGGTTAAATGCCAGAGTGTATCCACTAGCGAGTGACAAAACAAAGTGTCTTTTTCTTTTCTTTTCTTTTCTTTTCCTTCCTTCCTTCCTTCCTTCCTTCCTTCCTTCCTTCCTTCCTTC
>NW_003852404.1:4886108-4895361 GCF_000181295.1 Otolemur garnettii
ACAGCAACCTCCAACTCCTGGGCTCAAGCGAGTCTCCTGCCTCAGCCTCCCAAGTAGCTGGGACTACAGGCGCCCACCACAACGCCTGGCCATTTTTTGGTTGCAGCCATCATTGTTGTTTGGCGCACCCGGGCTAGGGATTCGAACCCGCCACCTTAGGTGTATGTGGCTGGTGCCTTAGCCGCTTGAGCCACAGGCGCTGAGCCTCTTTCTTTTTTTGAGACAGACTCTCACTCTGTTGCCCTGGGTAGAGTGTTGTGATGCCATAGCTCACAGCAACCTCAGATTCTAGAGCCCAAGCAATCCTGCCTCAGACTCCAGAGTAGCTGGAACTATAGGCACCCACCTTGATGCCCAGCTAGTCTTTCTATTTTTAGTAGAGATGGGTTTTCTCTATCTTGTGTGACTTGACCTCCTGGTGCTGGAGAGGGGGGTACCATGAGCCCCAGGAACTGGCCTGCTCTATGCAGCTCCCTCAGAGCCCAGTATCTGTGAATTTCCTTGGGATGTCATGGGGCATGGTTGCTCAGGTTGGTCTCAAATTCCTGAGCTCAAGCTATTCACCTGCCTCGGCCTCCCAGAGTACTGGGATTACAGGTATGAGCCACTGAGCCCAGCCAAACAGAGATTTAAATTCAGCTCATTTGCTGATGTCAACCTAAGTGCCACCTCCTCCAAGAAGCTTTCCCTGAATACCAGAGGACACCTCTCTGTGCGTGATGCTTATGAATTCTTACTAATTTAGCACTGTCAATTGATAAGGCTCTGACTCTTCCACAAGACGGTAAGCTCCTTGAGGAGGCCTGGTTCTGCTCGCACATTCCCCAGCCCCTATTCTCAGCACAGGGCCCATCCCATAGCTGATCAACCCATCAATTAGCAACTATTGAAGGAAAGAAAAGGCAAATGGTCCAGATGATTCCAAAGTCAATGCTTATATCCACACCACAGTTGGGCAGATTTCCCCCAAATTTATATCAAATAGTTAGAAACGGTCTCCAAAATTACCCTCTTTGAAGAAAAAAAAGGTGCCCCAGAAGGGGAAAGAAAGCCCTGGAGTTCTTGCTATACTAAGAATTGTGAAAATACCTGAGAATTTTTAACCCAAGAAGAACAATCTTAAGGGTTTTGTCAAAGCTGTGCACCCCGATGGCTCTTTACTGGCCCACCAGAGGCCGAGTGGCTTGAGCCATGCAGGGAGGGATCTGGTCATTCAATTGGGTCATTAGAATTGCCCAAGCATTAATTATGCACCAGGTCATAGCATGTAGGACTGCATTTGGCTACCTGTTAACAGAAGCCCGTCCAGAGGATTAATACCATTGGCGACTGTTTTTTATGTGTAAGAAGCGTCCAGAAGAGGGAAGTTCAAAGCTGTTGCAGCTGCTCGGGGAGGTCTGGTGTCTGCTCAGCTATCTGTCCTCAGCGAGCCTTTCATTCTCATCGTCTCAGGATGATTGCTCTGCCTGCACATGGGGTGTCTCAGGCTGTGGGTGGGATGATGAGGGGAAGGTGGGTGGGAACACAGGGCTACAGGTAGAGTCCCCTGGAGGCTCATCCTTTATTCAGGAAAACAGTGGCTTTACTAGAAGCCCAACTTGCATCTCATTGGTCCAAACTGGGTCACATGGTGTCTGAGCTTCAAGGGAGTCTGGAGACTTGAGTATCTTAATTAAGCATGTTGCCCAACTGGGATTCTATTAGAGAGGAAGATGAGAAGGATGGGTATTGGGTAGGCCACTAGCAATGTCTGTCAGAGAGACTCTGTGTTACACATACAGGGTATGAAGATGCGCAATACCTGACCCCCTCCTGCCACAGAGCGCTCTGCCTCATGGAAGAGCCAATCGTGAAAACAACCTTTTATAGGCCAGGTGCAGCGGCTCACGCCTGTAAACCCAGCACTCTGGGAGACTGAGGCAGGAGGATTGCTTGAGCTCAGGTGTTCAAGACCAGCCTGAGCAAGAGGAAGACCCCATCTCTACTAAAAATAGAAAATTAGCCCGGTGTTGTGGCAGGTGCTTGCAGTCCCAGCTACAGAGACAAGAGGATCACTTAAGCCCAAGAGTTTGAGGTTGCTGTGAGCTATGATGTCAAGGCCCTCTACCCAGGGCAACAAAGTGAGCCTCTCTCTCAAACAAACAAAAATGTCTAACCTTTTACAGTATAATGCATATGTCATTAGAAGAATGACAGGACACAGGAAAGATTCCCTGGGGTGACTGAAGTAACCATCACAGGGGAGATGACATTGGGATCGAGTACAATGGGATAGGAGCGTCCATGTGGACACAGCAAGGGCTTTCAAAAGCTGGTCCTAAACGCCCTGTTAGCCCCAGCTCTTGAGATCACCCTACTCTGAATGTGTTATGTCCACTGTAACCAACCCTGTTTTTCCTTCTTTGAGGTGGGTCTTGAAGGATGAGTAGGAATTCACCAGCTAAACAGCAAGAGCCTGGCCTTTCAAAATTACATTCCCATATACCTTTCAGCCTCCGCTCTCACGATGCCTGCACGGTGCGGGCTTTAGAGCCCCGGGGTAACTTGCCCTTTCCACATATTCCACCCTCTGTTACATCTCCATGCCCTTCCACGAGCTGTTTTTCCTGCCTGCTCTGTTCTTCCCCTTTCGTTCTCTAGTATATGGCTCTCCTGGGTTGGTGACTCATCCTTGGCCAGCTGTTTAGAGGACGAGAAAGGGCTTCGTCTGAGCGAGCCGTATGCAGGAAGACGCAGAGCGTCAGGGCCCAGCTGCAGACGCTGGCTCTGCTGGTCTCCGCAATGAGGGGGCAGAGAAAACTAATACGTCACGAATCCTGATCAGCTGAGGGAACACTGGACGCACCAGCTGACCCCACAGCGAATCTGTGTGGAAGATATTTTTATGTCCTTTTTATAGCCCGGAAAACCAGAACTCTGCAGGATGAAGCCATTTGCCACTACCGCATAGCAGTGATCGTGACACACTCAGATGTGAGCTTTGCCCATCTAATGCTGAAGCCCGTGTCCCTTCCGTCAGATCACGGGCATCTGGAAAGTCTGGAGACATTTTTGGTTTATCAAAACTGGGCAGGTTGGCTTGGCATCAGTAGCACAGTGATTACGGGGCCAGCCACACGCCCTGAGGCTGGTGGATTTGAACCTAGTCCAGGCCAGCTAAACAACAATGACAATTGCAAGAACAACAATAAAAAAAAATAGCCAGGTGTGGTGGCAGATGCCTGTGGTCCCAGCTACTTTGGGGGCCGAGGCAAGAGAATCGCTTAAGCCCAAGCGTTTGAAGTTGCTGTGAGCTGTGACACCACAGCACTCTACCGAGGGCGACATACAGAAACTCTGTGTATAACACAACAATAACAACTTCCCAGCCTGCGCAAGAGTGAGACCCTGTCCCTACTAAAAATAGAAAAACAATAGCCAGACATTATGGAGGGTGCTTGTAGTCCCATTTACTCAGGAGGCTGAGGCAGGAGGATCGCTTGAGCCCAGGAGTTTGAGGTTGCTGTGAGTTAGGCTGACACCATGGTACTCTAGCCTGGGCAACAGAGTGAGTCTTGGTCTCAAAAAAAAAAAAAAGTGGCAGATGGGCTGCAGCCTGGCGTCCAGAGGGGAGAGGCCAAGGGTGGGTGTCCCTAACACCTACAGAGCACAGGACAGCGCCCCCATGGCCAAAAATTATCCAAGACAACACGTCAGTGGTGCCGGGGTTGAGAAACCTAAGTTAGAGTTAGTGTCCTTTGATCTTCCTAAGCATCGAGATGCAGGTTCTTTCTGGAAGGTGCCCAGAGGAGTTCTTGCTACACTGTCACCTCCCCCTCCAGACTGAGTGTGAGGCAGCTGGTATACCCCATGCCACTGGGTTTTATTCACGCAGGACGTCTCCCATCTCCTGTATTCTTGTTCACCTTGATCCTGATCTTTACAGTTCTAATTCTCCTGAAGAACTCGGGCTGTCCAGGGTTCTTATTGTGAGCCTGGGCTTTACTGGGGACAAATCATTTGCTTCCTTCAAGACCGATCCAACTCAGCTTTACTAGGGGAAAAATCCTTTGCTTCCTTCAAAACTGATCCAACTCCTCATCTTTAAAATGGAGGTAACAGCAGCACAAACCTCTTTCGGGTGGCCTTCAGGATTTAATGGGATAATTTATGTAAATCAGAGTGCCCAGGCAGATGGTGAATACTCGATTCCTCAATATATGTTTGGCATTATTATTACTCTGAGCTTCTCACCTCACCTGCCAGGCTTGTTTTTTTTTTTTTTTTTTTTTTTGAGCCGTTGCATTTCTTTGAAAATGAACTGGGATGGTAGAATGGGCAAAAATACTGGAGGGAGATGGCCTGGGATTGCCATCCCAGCTCTGCTAACTTGCTGGCTATGTCTGTTCCCTCATCTGTAAAGCTGAGTTAATAACATGACTTCATAATTCCTGCAAGGATTAAGCTAGTTAACTGACTGCCACTAGGTGTCTGGTAAAGGTTAGCCACCCGTGTGTTCTATTTCTGAATCTCCCTGGGCATTGATAAATGAATATTCTGGGAACATCTGAACCTGTAGAGCCTGATTCTTGCCTGGGAATGATCAGGAAGAACAGGGGGATGCAGCGATGAGACTGTGCCATATTTTCAATAATGCTTCAGTAAAGCTCAATAAATCCACTCATTTGGAGGTCTGCGGTGCAACTCAAATAGAGAGGGTTGTTTGGAAATGGCATTTCTCGCCTGCGGGAGGTGAAGGTGAAGGTGGGGTTGCTTCATTTCTTTGAAGGAGCTAGCGAGTAGAAGAGAAATGCTTTGACAAGGGCAGGGGAAAGGGGGGTTATGCTGGAATCTTCCGTGTGGCCCTCCAGGTCTGCTCTCCACCCCCTTCTCCCTGTTCCTGCTGCAGAAGGCTGGGCCATGTGGATTATGTCAGTAAATCCTGCCATTCACAAGCCCTGCTGGAGAGGGAGGGAGGAGACTACAGTAGAAGTATTTATTTCTCTGACCCCTCCCTGCAGCTTCTCTGCAAGCTGGCTGAACTTCAAAGACCACAGCTTTTGTCTGGGCAACTCTCTGACCACAGAATGTCCTTTCTGGTCCCCCTTCCTTCTCCCAGGCAACCCAGAGTGGTAATGGTGCCCTGCTCCGGTGGCCTGGGGTCCTGCACTCCCCCTATGTTGCCCCACATCTTAAAAATTGTCCTTTTATTAAACTCATCTCAAATCACTCCATTGGAGGGTGCTATTTTCTCACTAGCATCTTAACTGAGAAGAGACTGGAAACTCCATCTAGTATTTTCTTGTAAGCTCCTGGCCCTCTTCGTGGTGGTATGTATTAGTTTGCTTTAGCTGCTATAACAAAGAACCACAGATGAGGCGGCTTCGACCACAGAAATGTATTTTCTCATGGTTCTGGAGGCCAGAAGTTTAAGGTCAAGGTGTTGACAGGGTTGGTTCCTTTTGAGGCCCATGAAGAGAGAATCTGCCCCCAGGCCTCTCTCCTTCACTTGTAGATGGCTATCTTGACATTATCACTCCTCTGTGACATGTCAAGTTTCCTCTTCTTAGAAGGACACCTGTCCTCTTGGATAGGGCCCACCCTAGTGACCCCATTTTAACTGAATTACCTCTTTTTTTTTTTTTGAGACGGAGCCTCAAGCTATCCCCCTGGGTAGAGTGCCATGGCATCACAGCTCACAGCAACCTCCAACTCCTGGGCTCAAGCGAGTCTCCTGCCTCAGCCTCCCAAGTACAAGGCGCCCACCACAACGCCTGGCCATTTTTTGGTTGCAGCCATCATTGTTGTTTGGCAGGCCCGGGCTGGGGATTCGAACCCACCACCTTAGGTGTACGTGGCTGGTGCCTTAGCCGCTTGAGCCACAGGCACCGAGCCAACTGAATTACTTCTTTAAAGACCCATCTCCAAAAGCAGTTATATTCTGAGGGGCTCAGTGTTGGGCCTTCAACATATGAATTGGGGTTCAGAACATGAAACTTAACCTGGTGGCTGAGACATGGGGATGTGATTATTGAGCAGGGATAAGATGTGTTGAAGGCACTGAGGATACAGCAACATTCCAGGAGAGTTTCCTGATTTCCAGGGGCTTCCTTTCTGGGATGAGGGGCACACAGACCAACCACAAACAAATCTATAAATAGACTCATCCCAACAGTGATGAATATTGGAGATGCAAACCCATCATATCACAGAGAGACTAAGCCGAGCTGACGCCTCCTCCTTCCTCTCTTCCTCCTTCCCTGTCTTGCAAAAATGCAACGAGCAGTTGCCTACACTGCTAATATGACCATGACTCCATGACTTCTGGGCGCTCAGAAATCCAAAATGAGTCTTTCTAAGGCTAAAATCAAGGTACATTTTTTCTGGAGCCTCTGAGGGAGTCAGGGGTCTCCAGGATGGCCCCTCTAAGGAGATTTGATACCTGTAGGAGGCAGAGGAATCACCTCCAGAACATGGGGGTGGAGCCTCCCTGGCAGTGGGAGTGTAGGCGAGCCCTGAATAGTAGGAGTTTTCATCCAGAAAGCAACTTTTGCTGAAGCAGAGAGAGGGAATGTGGGGGACATTATTTGGTTTCCATAGAGAGTTTTAAAAACCACATCAAACAGGTCATTAGGGTGGGTCTGACCATTCCAGAACATTCCGGTGTACAGCAGCTGTCTCCAGATTGGACTCTGCCTTTATCCCCTCCTTTGAGGGTCTGCCCATCAGGCAGGAACCCAGAGCACACAGTGCAGCCCGGCTCCGTCCTGCTCTAACCCCTGCTTGGCTGGGCAGGAGGCGGATGTCCTGTGTCTGTGTACAGAGATGACTGGGCTGTCCCACCAAACCATTCACAGTTTTCCCTGAGGGCTGCTATGTGGTACAGAGGATTACTGTGCTACAGCTGGGCTCATATTAAAGTATTAATCTATATTTAAAATGTTTCCGCTGTGTCCTCAAGGGACATTTCATATGTTCGCAAGATCCCTCCGGGCCAGCGGTGTGTTTGACTTTGAGTGTTTTAAGATGAAGGCTAAAGGTGACTCATAATAAAGCAGAATGAGTAACAGCACAGAGGCTAGCACGCCCCTTTAGTAAATATTGATACACGGGGCTGTCCTTCCCACAAACAGCGTCAGAGGCTATAAGCTTGTAGCAGACCCAAAAGACCATCTCCTTCAACTGGTTCAGCCTCCTTCAGTTTAAACTCTCCCCTCCCCTCCTCCTTCCTCTCTTCCTCCTTCCCTCTCTTCCAAAAATGCCTTGAGCAGTTGCCTACACTGCTAAAATGACCATGACTCCATGACTTTTGGAGCTCAGAAATCCAAAATGAGTCTTTCTAAGGCTAAAATCAAAGTGTTAGCAGAGCTGTGATTTTTCTGGAGCCTCCGAGGGAGGGTCTATTTCTTTGCTTTCTTCGGCATCTAAAGGCTGCCCACATTCCTTTGCTCGTGGTGCATTCCTCAAAGACCTAGTGGCCATTCAAGTCTTTCTCCCTCCCTCCCTCCCTCCCTCCCTTCCTTCCTTCCTCCCTTCCTTCCTCTCTCTCTCTCTCTCCCCCTCCCTCCCTTCATTCTTTCATTCCTTCTACAGTCTCACTTCATCACCCAGGGTACTGTGGCTTCCACTTAGCCCCAGCAACCTCAAACCCTTGGATTCTAACAATCCTCCTGCCTCAGTCTCCCAAGTAGCTGGGACTGCAGGTGTCCACCACAACATGTGGCTAGTTTTTCTATTTTTTGTTTTTTCTAATAGCGATACAGTCTGGGTCTGACTATTGCTTAGGCTGGTCTTGAACTCCTGAACTCAAGCAGTCCTATCACCTTGGCCTCCAGAGTGCTAGGATTATAGGCATGAGCCACCATGCCCAGCCCATTCAAGTCTTTTTCATGTCTTCTCACTCATTGACCTATAAAGACCCTTGTGATTACATTGGTCCCTGGTAATCCAGAATAATCTTCCCATCTCAAGACCCTTAACTTAGTCACACCTGCAAAACCCATTTCTGCCATATAAGGTAATTTGTGTACAGGGTACAGGATTGGAACATGAACATTTTAGGGGAGACATCTTATCCCCTCACATAGTTTAATTTCTCCAACCTACGTGTGTTCATAGCACTGTGCTGCTTACAGTGCCCATCAGCACTGTAGTTTACTGCTTAGTTGGAAAATTATTAATTTATTGTGTGTCCTCTTTGTGGACTGAAAGCTCTCTGAGGGAAGAGATTATAGATGTTTTGACCAGCCTTAGGATTTTCTCAGAGCTTCCCGGCAGCCAAGGCAAGAAAGGAAACATGTTTAGAGGGGAGGCAAAAGAGAAGTGAAAATGATAGCTAACATTCAACAACCACTCACTTCTGGGCCAGCAATATTCCAAGTGCTTTTAATCTATTTAATCCACACAGTGTGAAGGAGGGGCTGTCATCTAATATAAGCTAGTGGCACAGCTGCCATTTGAAATCTGTGATCTTAGCCACTACGTCATGGATATAAATACACTCAAACAGTACTTCATGTGCTATAGTAGGAGCCCGAGAGGTAGAAATGAAGGAGGGAGAGATGAGTTTCATAGAGGTGTCAGGGAAGACTGCCCAGAGGATGTAATGAATGAGTGGGGGCTTGGAAAGCAGAGAAGGATGTGCCAGTGCGGGGGTGGGGGAGCGTGGATCAGGGTGTGCTAGGCAGAGGAGGTTGTGTGAACCAAGTCCCAGGCAGGAAATGGCTTGGTGTTTTCTGGAAATTGAAGGTACTGCAGTACTGCTGGTGCTCAGTTGGTGAAAGGCAGGACGCAGAAAAGGAGAAGGGGCAGAAGAGAGAGGTGGAGGTGCTTCTCCTGAGGATTCCGAAGGTGGTGTCAGCTGCACCTGGGCTTCAGACATGTTTTTTTTTTTTTTTTCCAAGACAGAGTCTCACTATGTTGCCCTTGGTAGAGTGCTATGGCATCACAGCTCACAGTAACCTCAAACTCTTGGGCTTACGTGCTTCTCTTGCCTCAGTCTCCCAAGTAGGTGGGACTACAGGTGGCTGCCACAACATCCAGCTATTTTTTGTTGCAGTTGTCACTACTGTTTAGCTGGCCTGGGCCAGGTTCGAACCCACCAGCCTTGGTGTATGTGGCTGGCACTGTAACCACTGTGCGATGGGCGCTGAGCCTTTAGACATGATCTTTAGGAAAGTGGGAGGCATTGCCAGACTTTTCTTTTTCTCTTTCTCTCTCTCCTTCCTTCCTTCTTTCTTTCTCTCTTTTTTGAGAGACAGAGCCTTGCTCTGTT
>NW_003852404.1:4896185-4909922 GCF_000181295.1 Otolemur garnettii
AGTCCCTGATTCAAAACCAATCAGAGGGAGTAGAAGTGAGCCAGCAAGAAATGGCATTTAATCCTTAACTGAGACCCTTCCTCCAAGAAGCTTGCTTTGCTCAACCCATTAAGAAACTATTTCCCGGCTCGGCACCTATAGCTCAGCGGCCAGGGTGCCAGCCACATGCACCAGGGCCAGTGGGTTCAAACCTGGACTGGGCCTGCCAAACAACAATGACAACTACAACAACAACAACAAGGACAACAAGGAAATAGCCTGGCATTGTGGTAGGTGCCTGTAGTCCCAGCTACTTGGGAGGCTGAGGCAAGAGAATCACTTACGCCCAAAAGTTTGAAGTTGCTGTGAGCTGTAATGGCACAGCACTCTAACGGGAGTGACATAGTGAGACTTTGTCTCAAAAAAAAAAAAAAAACATTACCCAGTCTATGGTGTCCTGTCATAGCAGCACAAAAGGGACAAAGAGAATTCTGTCTTCTAGTTTAGCCTTGTTGCTTCATAAACGTCTTTAAAAGAGCTGGGTCCTAGATAAGGGCATTTTAACCTCGCTGTGCCCACAGGCTCTGCAGGACTGGGCTTCTGCCTACATCTCTAGTCTCATTTCCTGCCTCTTTCCCCGCAGATCCTAAACTCCTGCTACTTTGTCCCCCCTCACCAAGCTCTTCCTGATCCAGAGTCTTCTCATGTGCCTCCCCTCTGCTTGGAACACATTTCAGCCCAATTTTACCTGGATAACTCCTACTTCAGAACTGAGTTTCAATACCACTTCTTTTTACAATTTTAATTCTTGCCTTTTGATAATCCTTCACTCCAATTTAGCCCTGTTAACTTTTAAATCACCCTGGTAATTTATAATTATTCATTTACTATCTGTATCCCACACTGGAAAAGATTATTGAGGGCAGGGTACTTGTCTCTTTCACTACTGGATGCTAAAACCACGATGCAGTTCCTGGTACACAGTGAACACTCAATAAATATTCTTTGAGTAGATAAAGAAACGAACAAGTGGTGGGCAAAAGTTGTACTTTGCTCTCTTCAAGTTGGAGTCTATTTCTTAGGTTTTTACCATCATCCCCAGTACTTAAAGGTTACAGGATTCTATCAGTTATCTATTGCTGTTTCCCTAACCATTCCCAAAAACAAAACAAAAATAAAGCCATTTTGTTTGCTAATAATCCCATAGGGGTCCTCAAACTTTTTAAACAGGGGGCCAGTTCACTGTCCCTCAGATCGTTGGAGGGCCAGACTGCGGGCCCCAGGACAAGTCAGCTGCTAAGCAGGACAGGCAGCAGTGGCAAAACCTCCTGGCAGGCTGGATAAATGTCCTAGGCGGGCCGCATGTGGCCCGTGGGCCGTAGTTTGAGGATGCCTGCCATAGAAAAACAATTTGGGATAAATTCATCTGTACAGTTCTGCTGGTCTCACCTGAATTAACTCATATGGTTGCTGTCATCTGCCACCTGGATTAGGGCTGGATAAATCATATGCTGATGGTGTTGGATGTTGCCTGGGCCATTGTCTCCATGAGATCTCTGACCCTCAAGGATGATGACAGTCTCAGGGCAGCAAGTAGAGTAACCAGCTATACTTCTTTACCTGAGACTATCCTGTTTTAGCAGTGAAAGTCTCACACCCTGGGGAATTCCTCAGGCTGGGGCAAATCAGGGTGGCTGGTCACTGTAGCAGCAAGAACAAAAAAGAGCAGAAGTGACAAGACCTCTGAGATCTAGGCTCTGAACTTCCATAATGAGACTTCTGTTGCATTCTGTCAAAGCATGTTACAAAGCTGGCCCAGATTCAAAGGGGTAAAGAGATGCAGCAAACACACGCTGTGCAGGGGAATATCTACAGGAATGGAAGGTTCCATTTGCAACCTACTGCAGGTGTTGTGGAAAGTAAAACCACAGACTCAGAGATGAAAATAAGGGTTTTTTGTTAATTGAAAAATTTGCGCGCACACAAAAAAATTTGTATGAAGTCAGGAAACACTGGAAGAGCCCTCACTAACCAGATGTTGAGTGACAACTGCACCTTAGTTTCTTAACACATCAAAATCAAAGACTTTCTTGTACATACTGGTACAATCTAAGACACACACTCCCTTTAGAAAAATGTCATGTGGTCAGCAGATTGGGAGGAAAAGTGAAATACTCGGGTAAAGGAGAGAGCCCTTCTTGGTAATTAGCAGGTGAGGGGAAGGCAGATCTTGCAATCATATGCAAACATTATCAAAAAGCCTTTTTCAAGGGTAGTATGATAACGTGTTTGGCTAATAAAATACTTGGCATAATACAACTTTACACTTCTATACTGCTTACTATATGCCAGGGACTGTTCTGCTACAGGTGATTTATAACTATAACACATTCAACCTCACTAAGGCACAATGTCACTGAATTCGTAAGTGGTAGAGTGGGGATTTGAATCCAGGTAGTGTGGCGCTTATACTGCTTTTCCAGGAGCTACCATTTTGCTGAGAGTTTAACTTCTTTTTTTCTCACTAGCAGTTTGGACTGGCAATCTAACTCTGTCCGCTATGGAGCTCGTTTTTCCTTGTGAGAATTCGAGAGGAAGGCTGGCCTTGGGAGCTTCCCGGATAGAGATCCAGAAACAAAGAAGCAGCTCCCTGAAAGGGCAGCCCCAGAGTTTGGCTCCGGAACAGAAGTCCGAGGCGTGGGTTCCCACCCGGACAGGAAAGAAGGAGACCCTTGCGCAGGCGCGGTGAGCTAGCCAGCGCTAGACTGCACGTCCGCGCGCGCTAGGGTGACTCGGGAGCCCCGCAGGGTTAGGCTGGCCTCTGCCCACCCCAGACGTGGCTGTCGAGGTGGGCGAGGGGAGGCGACAGCCGAGAGAGTCCGCGGGGCAGAGCGGGCCACGGAGGGCGGAGGTGGCGGAGAGGATGGGAGCAGAGAAGCCAAGAGCAGGCCTGGAAAATACGCACTGGGCATTGCTGGGTGTGGGATCGGCTGACACCCTGGGGCCCGCGGGTGGCAGTGTAGAACTTCTGCACACGTGCAGCGCGCTAAACCTCCGAGATAATCATCTCAGCCAAAGCACATATTTTACAGATGGACAGACTGAGCCCTGTCCCCTCTAGGAGCCCTGGAGGGAGCACAGCGTAGCTTCCTCTTATTTTTCCTAGCCTGGATTTCTCATCTGTAGAATGGGATGAGCAGCCTTTGTTTAGTGAAAACCGATTGCACTGTTACCGGGCGCTGTGCTGAGTGCCTCTTAGCTACTAGATTATTGTGGGATAATCAAATGAGATGGTAAAAGTGAAAGTCATTGGCATGCTTTTAAGCGTGATATAAATGTGGCCCCTTCTGAATGCCTGGGCCTTCCTTATATGATTGCAGTTAATTTTCATAAGGAAAGGTCAAGCTTTGCTGTTTCCTGGCCTCAGGTTTTCCTACTCTCCCTGGCCAGATTTCTCAAATGGATCCAATTAGTCACTGGAAGAGTTGAGAATAGGATTGGCTCAGCACAGATAGATGACTATGAATTTGTCATTGCTGTGCAGTCTATCTTTAATACTCCCTCAGAGGGATGAAAATGGGTAGATAATTTGTAGCTGCTCTAGGTGAAGTTCTCTGGCAGGTTCGGAGTGTATCTCAATTCGCTCATTAATTTGGGAGCTTGGAAATTGTTGATGTTTCAAATGGAACATTTGGCTCCTGCTTCTCTTTGGTTGATAAAACCCCAGTAATAGGGAAGAAAGAGCTTTGGCATCCTCATTGCCTCCTCCTTTCATTCACAAGGCTTGCCGGTCATTCAGCTTGTGGGCAAATGTTATAATATTTGTTTTCTAGTATTTTAAAACGCATTTATGCAATAACCAGTGTGGTTAAAACACTGGGCCAAGCCATTGAGAAAATGACGGATATGGTCCCTTCTCTCAATGATCTCATAGTATTGATAGGAAAGAATGTAGTGGAGGATCTGATGCAAATAGAGTTAAATTAGGACTAAATGGGGGTTTCACAGAACCTCCTTTATTTTATTAAAGCCCTGGTCATCTTATTTCACCTATGATTGGTGTCACCCTTTTCAGTGAACACTGAGTTTAGAGCCAAAGTTACATGCTCTGAACTTTGAACTTGTAACAGACCTCTATTACCTGCTCCTGGTCCACAGTATTCATCAGCATAGACGTGCCACCCAACTCTGGGAATATATTCTCAAAGGACTGGCATGAAGACGTTCTTCAGCTTGACTTTGCTTTTTGTGTTGCTGTTGTGGAATTTGCTGCCCTGTCCTATGAACATGCATTCCCATATCTTAAACTCTCCTGTCCATGCTTCACAGAGTCCACCAGACCTTCCTAACCATAGCGATCATTCCTTTCTTGAAACTGTGGCATTAAGGGTACATGTGAATCTGTCTAAATGCAGACTATAAATGTCTTAACATAATAACTAAGAAAATGCCATGAAGGCGCTGTTAACCAGTTGGATGAAAATATTCCAAATTGTATATAAAACCAGCACACTGTACCCCATGACTGCATTAATGTATACAGCGATGATTTAATTAAAAAAAAAAAAGAAACTGTGGCATTCATGGGCCACATCGTTTATCTTTTGTTTTTTAACTTTCATCCTAAGATTGTGAGTTGTTGAGCAGGGTTCAGAGGAGGATGTGTAGGAGATGAAAAGACACAGGTCTGGGAGATAAACAGACCCGAGGACCTGAGTTTGCATTCCGGACTCCTGCTTATTGGTTATGGGACTGAAACTTTGTGAACCCCAGATATCACCCATCTGTGAAACCTGTTTTCCTCAGGATTGTCACTCATCAGCACGTGGTGACAAATAAGATAACAGAGTAAGTTGGCAAGCTCCTTTCTTTTCTCCCCTCCACCCTTTTTTATGTTCCCAGCCTTATGTAATGTTTGTCCCCACAGGTTCCATTCTGAGTGAATGAGGGCCTGCCAAATCCAGTTAAATGACGAATGTGGGCTGAATGTTTTTCTCTTAAACTCAGAATCATAAAATTTTATACTATACAGCTACTGATTCTTAGCCCAAGGCTGCATCCACTATTTGGTATAATTCACAAATTATTTCTTTAGCACCTGTTAAATTTAAAGCACTATCTTTTCTTTCTTTCTTTCTTTCTTTTTTTGTTGTTGTTGCAGTTGTCATAGTTGTTTAGCTGACCCAGGCTGGGTTTGAACCCGCCAGCCTTGGTGTATGTGGCCAGCGCCGTAACCCCTGGGCTGCAGGCGCCAAGCCTAAAGCACTATCTTTTTAAAGAAATAGGAGACAAGACAGGATTCCTCTTTACAAGAAGTTTCCGTTTATCTGGGAAGCTAGGAGTATCTCCCTCTTATCTGCGTTTCCCTTATCCCAGTTAGTAAGCAGCCACAAACTGGAGTTCTCACCACATCATTTGTTTGCTTTACACTCATTCTCCTTAGGTAAACTCAGCCACTCATGGCTTTAAATACCCTCTACATGCCAGAAACACCGACATTTATATTTAGAGTCTAGACTGTAAAACTTCAAACTCATATATCCAGCTGTCTTTTAACAAATGCACTTAATCTACAACTATGTCCAATTAACCTGAAACAAGCCTCTTTGAACCGGCTCTATGTCTGGTGTTGCCCATCTTCGTGGAGTGGTTGAGGCCAGGGACCCATGGATCATCCTTGCAAGTTCCTCTCTCTCATATCCCCCCTCCCACATCCAATAAATGGTGAGGTCATACAGCTTCTGCCTCCAAAATATAACCGGAATCCACTTAGTTTCTCTCCATCTCCGCTGAGAGCACCAAAGTCCAAGCCACCGTCATCTGTCCCCTGTATCACTGGTGCAGCTGTCTCGCTCAACTTTCTCCTCTAATCTGTTTTCCACGTGGCAACAAGAATGATCTCTTTAAGCATAAAGCTGGTCAGGCCACTTCCCTGCTGAAAATCCCCCAATGCCTTTGCTGGTAGGATTCAGGTTTGTAGGGCTGTCTAGCCCGTGGCCCGTGGGCTGCGTGCTGATTTCGTGAGGACTGTTTTTGTTTATCTGTGCTGTCAGATAACACGAAAAGTATGCACGAACCGTTTTTTGCCCATCAGCTTTCGTTAGTGTTTATGTATGGAATGTGCTGCCCAAGTCAATGCAAAGGAAAAAAAAAGGTCAGACAGCTCTGAAAACCTCGGGGTTATTCCCAACCCCTCCGACAGTCAATGCACTCAATTCACAACCTCCCTTCCTCGGCTCAGGGTCAGCCCCAACCAAACCACGCTGAATGTGCAAGCAAGGGAGATGGGAATTTCTGAACGAAGGCAGGATCATTGCTGGGAGCCAGTACTTGGTGGCTCCAACCAATGTCATGGAGGAGGAAAGGTCAGCATGGCAATGTGTAGAATAGACTGCAGCAGAGAGAGACCCCTGCTGAGAGTTGTCTGTCATCCCTCTGTTCCCTGCAGTGGCCTGGGAGGAATGGACTCTGCCACTCAACTCTTTATGGCACTCGGAGCTCCTCTTGGAGTGCTCCACGCAACCAAGTTCCCATCAAGTTGATCCATTGAATGCTCTCTGGAGGTAAATCAGAAGGGAATACAGAATTAGGATGGAGCAGAGGGGTCTAGGACGCTCGATACCTATCTCATTGTCCATAAAACAGTCACACTTTGCCCTTTAGGAAAAAGACCCTTGTTTCATCTTCGTGTCTCCTAGTGCACTTGGGAGAGAAAGGCTGCTAACTGGGCGGGATTGTTCGTCTGTCTAGGCTTATGGTGAATTAGGTCTTTTTGAATTTGTTATGAAAAAGGAGTTAAGAAGAGACCCCATTCTTTTTTGTTTTTTTCTTGGTTTTATTTATTGCACGAATAATAACACGACGACAATAAAGGAGGAAAAAAAACAAGAAAAACAGCAGAATCTGTAGATGTCTTATTAAAGAGACAGACAGCCCTTGGCAGTTGTATAAATATTGTCTTCAATTTATCTCGTCTCCTGTAAATGTGGATTTGTCATGAAAACCCTCATTCTGTGATAGCCCTGGAGGCACATTAGTACAAAATACAACATAGCTTTATTTAAAAAAAAAATTTTTTTTTAAAGTAAGTGTTGGCTAGACAAGAAACACTAGACTCCTTACTCCTACAATTTAAAGTGAAGAAGTTGGAGGAAAGTCAGGGGAGAGAAAGGGAAATGGGGTCAGGCTGGGTGGCTCACACCCATAATCCCAGCATTCTAGGAGGCCGGTGTGGGAGAATGGCTTGAGCTCAGGAGTCTGAGACCAGCCTAAGTAAAGTAAGAGAAAAGCCCCATCTCTACAAAAAATAGAAAAATCATCTGGGTGTGCTGGCAGGTGCCTATAACCCTGGGTACTCTGGAGGCTGACGCAGGAAGATCCCTTGAGCCTAGGAGTTTGAGGTTGCAGTGAGCTATAATGATGCCGCTGCATTCTAGCTGGGGCGACAGAGGGAGACCGTCTGAGAAGGGGATCTGTATAATGTTTATTTACCTTTCCCCTAATGTCATTTCTTCTACTCCAGGGCCTTACATGGGAAGGAAATGCAGCTTCTAAATAGTTTTCTATCTTCCAGTATAATCTCTTGAGGGCTGGCTGGGTCATTGAGCTTCTGAAAACCCTACAGAACCAAGAAGGCATGAAATAAAACATCGCACATGTTTTTGAACAAGGACGAAGAATTATTTTGTTGTGGCTTTGGGGGGGCCTGGCTGGTCTGGGACTGTCTTAAGGGACTTCAAGATTGTCACCTGGTGGGCTGACCTACTTTGATGCAGTTTTCTTTTCCCCGGCAGCACTTTTAAGTCTTTTTTAACTATTCATGACCTGTCTATGAGTTGAATAGGATTGAGACAAACATTGACTGCTACCATTTTAAGGCCATAATTGAAAAAACGTAACTTCTCCAACCTGCGGGGAAGACGAGTATTCGGAAAGCCTCTGGACACCAGGAACATCTGACAGATCGCGTAGGAGGTAAATTGAATAAATAGGATCTCTCGTGTGTTGGAGAGAGATTTCTGTAAATAGGAAATTAATGTTGCCCGCAGTGAGTCAGATCTGAAATAATGGTGTTTAAGACTCTTAACTCCCACTCAGGTATTTAAAGGACTGAGTCAGCCATTCTCAACCCTTTTAAAAAGGCAAGGTACTAGACTATGACAGGTGGTGACCCTGAAGCATTATCTGTCCCCTTCAAGTTAATTTGCATAATGTACACCGAAGCCAGTACCATCAACATCTATCAGCTCGTGCCCTTCAAAATTAATGGAGTCATTTTGTGAATGCTTTTGTGGAACTATTTTTTTTTTTTTGTCTCTCTGACACAGAACCTCAAGTCACCCAGTGCTCTCCCCTTTTTCATTCCCAAGAAGATACTGCTGTCATCTCTCCCTAGCACAGGAGAGAAGAAACACCGGGCTTCCTGCCCCAATCCTCCTCCAACGTGCCGTCCGCATGGGCTGGGTGCTCCCTCGACTGAACCACGGACCTTCTCTCCTTCAGAACTTTGTTTGGGGGAAGATTGGCAAATCCGCATCAGCACATGGAAGTTTGAAGGCATTCTTTTTATGACTTTTTTTTTTTTAAAGCTGAAGCACTTCATCTCATAATAATGATCTAATTGATTGTTCAGTACGAGCGCCTGAAGTCGGGGGACCAGCAGTCTGAACCTTATTTTTTCGCTTGAACCAGGGAAGCTCTACTTCTGTGGGTGCTCCTGTCCCATGTAGACAACAGAGTGAATCGCGTGACCCCAACTCTTCCCTCGTCGCACTGTGTTCGCGTTTGTCATTGCTCTGGAGGGACATGTGGCTGGGCTTTAACCTCCTCTTCCCTGGCCTTGGCCGTGCCTCTCCACCTCTTCCGCCTCCTCAGCACAACACAGCCCTACAGCTGTGCAACAGCTGTGCCCTACAACACAGCCCGCAAGTCAGTTCCTACACTGGGTTGGACGTGGACGCTTCTTCCCCACAAGGCCCTCTCTGTCAGCCTGGAGCATTTAAAGTAGGGATGTGGTTGGCAGCAGCAGACGTGTCCACCCACCCTCCTCATCCCCATTCGCTGTCTTACCCTGAGGCACATTGCCAGAGGGTGCAAGTCCCTGTCCCACAGCAAGTGCTGAAAGCTGGACGCTAACTTTGCTCCTCAGCCACAGCTGGCTTCTCCATCTTTCCTCCTGCGTGTCTCCTGAACCCCGTTTGAAAACACCATTCCTTCGTTGCCCCGGCCAAGGTATTCTACACTTACCGAGAGCTCCCGTTTACCAAATTCCTGTTATGGGGAAGGCACGTCCTGTCTCCTGTATCTTCAGTCCTCTTACCAACTCCGGGAGGTGGGTATGGAGTCAGAGACACACTTGAGCGCCACTCCTGCCATTCTCCAGCTGAGTGGCCTGAAGTCTCTCAAGTGACATCACTGAGTTCGAGTTCTCCATCTGTCCAGTGGGCTGTTGTGAGATTTAAGCAGGATGGTTGAGGTAAGGCCTTTTGCAGAATGCCTTGGCATTTTATATGGGCTTTTTCTTTCTTTCTTTCTTTTTTTTGAGACAGAGTCTCTATAGAGTTCTGTAGCATCACAGCTCACAGCAACCTCAAACTCTTGGGCTCAAGTGATCCTCTTGCCTCAGCCTCCCAAGTAGCTGGGACTCCAGGCACCTGCCACAGGGTTTGGCTATTTTTAGAGACAAGGTGTCACTCTTGAGCAGGCTGGTCTTAAACTCCTGAGCTCAGGAGATCCACGTGCCTTGGCCTCCCAGAGTGCTAGGATTACAGGTGTGGCTTAATATGTGCATAATAAAAGAGCTGTTGTGGAGGGTTTGAACTTAGCCAAGTTACCTGACTCATCCAAGGTTTTACACCTAGTAAGTGATGGAACTGGGCTGTGAATGCCAATCTTTGGAAATCTATTCCCTTTATTTCCTCTTTTCCTTGATTAGAGAAGACTCTATGTTAGTTCCCCGGCACCGTGAAAAAGCTATCGGAGCCAGTGGGTACTTTGGCAATGAGCTGTGCAATTAAGCTCCAAGCTAATGATAAAGGATTGTAATGTAACAGCTAATATCTACTGAGTGTCACCATCTGCTTGGCTGTGCTAGGTCACTGGCATGCATTCTACAGTCTTTCAACAGTGTTCACAAACATCCAGTCATTTGTGTTCTGTCTTTACAATTTTGGCCATTCCTCTGTACCACTTGTACTATGATTTACTTAAAATTTTTCCTTCAAATTGACTTATATTATTATTTAAGTAAATATATTGTAAAAGGAAAGTTGTAGGCTGGGTGTTCTGGCTCAGGCCTATGATTCTAGCACTCTGGGAGGCTGAGTCCAGTGGATTGCATGAGCTCAGGAGTTCAAGACCAGCCTGAGCAAGGCCAAGACCCCTGTCTCACCTAAAAACAGAAAAACCAGCCGGGTGTTGTGGCAGGCACCTGTAGTCCCAGCTACTCGGGAAGCCGAGGCAAAGGGGATCTCTTGAGCCCAAGATTTGAGATTGCTGTGAGCTATGATGCCATGGCACTCTAACCCAGGGTGACAGAGGAGTGAGACTCTGTCTCCAAAAAACATACAAAATAAATAAATAAATAAATGAAAGGAAAGTTGTTATCACTACAAGAAATAGCAAATGTCCAGGAAAATGAATATAATTAAGAGCAAGCAGTGTTGTCAAGTTCCAGCTAGATAACACCCTGGGCCTGAGGCCTGAGGTCTGCTGAACAGAGATTAGTGAGAGTTGGAGAGGTGTTTAATGTACACTAGACCCCAACAGGAAATGTTCTTCTGACCTCAACTGGAACCACCGGAAGAGACCTGGGAAAAGAACAACGTCCTCATTTATTATTCCATGTTATGGAATAGGTCCTGTCTGTACACCACTTAGTGATTTCACAGGTCCCTGCTTCCTGCTGAGGGAGGCACTGCCATGGGACAGGCATGCAGGGACTTCTTGTTACCCCATTTTACAAGTGGGACTCAGGTCACACTGTTTACCCAAAGTTAGACATCTAAATAAGGGGTTTAAAGATAGAGTTCAAATCAAGGTCTTTCTCAAGGAATCACAAGAGAAATGCATCAAACTTCAATAGGCTTGATGACGGGGGCTGCCTAAGAGCACAGGTGTGTTTGCCTGAGTTTTCTGTTACAAGTTCATGGTCACTGAGCTCGCTGAGTTGCTGAGGAACGTTGACACCCTTGGGGAGGGGCTGGTGGTCCAGACACCTAGTACGGGCAGAAGGAACTTTGCAGCGGGCAGTTGAATGTTTCTGCTGCAGCTTTGGTGCTGAGCTGGGGTGGTGCACGTGGCTGCCTCTCTGCTGGAAGCACTACTGGCTGGGGACTGGGGATCTGAGAAGGGGCCAGGACCCAAGGCTATCCCAGGCATGCTGAGGTCTTTGACTGGGAGAGAATAACTGGCTGCTGCAGAAACATAGTGTGTGGGCACTGGAGTGCCGGAAAGAGGACAAGCCTGAGTTCTAATCCCGATTATTCCACTAAAGTACTTAGCACAATAAACTCAGGAAAATGATTACTTTTTCACCTCAGTTTTCTAGTCCAAGAAATGGGATGAAGCCAATGCCTAGGATTGTTTTGAAAGTGAAATTAGCTAATGCTCGAGTTCCTGGCAGCGTGAGGGCTACGGGATGGTTTTCTCCTCCCCTCAATTTGACACATACGTGCTGCCTTAAATGCTCCCGTTCCTCCCAGCCCTGCCGTCCCCCAAACTCATGTCTTCTTGAGGATATGAATTGAGACCAGTATACGTTTGGGCTCGGTGGTGAGAATATGATGTCTTGCGCAAATTAGGAGACCTCGGCCATTGGAAGTTGTTCATACTGCCCAACAAATTTGGGTTCACAGCCTGATGAGATTTTTGTTTCTTTAAGAAGCCTTTGGGCTTTCTGCCTGCTGCTCTTCCACCCAGAGACAGCATCATGGCATCTGACACTGCCGAGGCCACCGTTCTTTCTTTTGCAACATTTTTCTCTTTCTCTCTGTCACACCAGCTTTCCTGTACATTGGGATGTGAGAACAGGGTGACCTAAGGCATAGAGACAGCCACCCCCTGCCTGACAGAGCAGGAGGGACCCGACAGAGAGAAGCAGTTGTCTCGCCTGAATGGCCCATCGTGAGCCTGTCCCTTATGAATTTATAGCAACCCCTTTCTAGCTTAGCCCTCCTTCATGGGGTTCCTTCTTTGTGGAGTATTAGGTTTCAGCAAAACTGGGAAGGAAATAGTTACTTAGTAGCATGGACTTTATATACACTGTTTCGGGTAATTCTTCAGCAATTCTATCAAATGGGTATCACCCTCTTTATTCTACAGATGAAGGCATGGCGAGGGAGAGAAGTTAAGCAAATTGCTAAAATTATACATCCAGCAAGTGACTGAGCTGAGAAGCAAACCCAGGCGGTTGGCCAAGCCCCATCAAATACTGTGCTAGTAAACTCTTCCCTCCTTTTAGATGTAGGTTACTGCAGTAGGTGTGTCAGGGGGACAACTCCCCAAGCCCCAGCCCCCACTCCCCCAGACAGAAGCGGTCATTCCTCCCGGTGGGAGTGTTGGTGGCTGCCAGCTCTCTCCCCTGCCTGACCCTCCTGCCTCAGAGCGGTACAGCTCTGCAAGGCCATTCCAGCCCCAGGCTCCCAAGCGGGACCATGTGGGACATCAGTTGTGACTACATCCTAGCTCTGTTTTTCCTTCTGCCCAACTCCTGCGGCCATCACTCTTCTGCAGGTAGGACCTAGAGTGCTCGCTCCGAAACACTGTGAGCAGCGTACAGATCTCTGTCGCAGGCTCTGTTTCTCAGGGAATCTGGCTTCAGGGGAAATCTCCATATTCTGGTATCCCAGCATCTGGCGTGTAAGCCTGCATCCTGCTAACAGGAGATGGCAGAGAATGGTTCTAGCATCCGGTAGCCTAGATTAGAATCGCACGCTCTGCTACCTACAGCGGGTGACCTCGCACACGAGTTAATCTCCCAACCCAGCCTCCTTATGTGCAATAGGAACACCGTAAGGGTTTCTAACTCATCTGCTGGGGCAACCAAGATAACTCAGGTCATGCACCCAGACTAGGCACGTGGTATCAGTAGTAGCAGGTGCCACTGAACACCCCCTCTTCAAGATGTTGCCCGTTCCCTTGGATTCCTTGAAATCACACTTTCCTGATTCATCTCCTTTTCTCCACATTCGGCCTCTGCTTGCTTGGCTGGCTCCTCCTCCCTCCGGCCTCTAAATTTAGTGTTCTTGGGGGGCTGCCCCTCACCTGCTCCCTCTGCCTTTCCTTTTCTGGGTTTTCTCATCTCCTCCACACTGCTGGTCAGTGGCCCCCAAGCTAGCAGAGAGCTCTTGCAGTGGGCTGCGTTTTATTCCAGGAGGTTGAGCAGACCTGTCATTAGCATGAATAATAACCAGAGCGTTTCCACTCGGGCTGCCCCCAAAGTCAGTCTGTCAAAGCTTTTGAACGGTGTTAGTGATGGTGTTTGCAACGTATGCCCTTGAGTAAGGGCACCTGCTTGTCTTGTAACAGGTGCTATTGTCAGGGCTGATAATGCGGAGAAGGTAAGAGAGGGCGGAGAGGTGGGCAGCTACTGTTTGAAGTTCTATGACAGGAGACAGGGTGAAAGGATTCTGTATTCTCCAGGCTTCATTTTTAGACTGTTTTGATAAGTAACTTAAATCTCAGTTGTTTACAGATGCATGAAAGACATCTAGGAAAGCTTGAAACCCATGAGAATGATATACAAAAACTTTTTTTTTT
>NW_003852404.1:4910098-4910801 GCF_000181295.1 Otolemur garnettii
TCTTGAGTTCAACCAATCCACCCGCCTCTGCCTCCCCGAGTGTTAGGATAACAGGTGTGAGCCACCACACCCAGCCTATACAAGAATTTCTGATGGTCTGTGTCTTGGATTCAAATGATCTACAACTAAACCAATGAAGAGATGGTTTCCAGCTTCACTGGTTAAAGTTTAAAAACTGTGGTTCTATGGGTGGCGCCTGTGGCTCAGTGAGTAGGGCGCCAGCCCCATATACCCAGGGTGGCAGGTTCGAACCCGGCCCTGGCCAAACTACAAATATAAACCCCTATGGTTCTAAGAGGAGGTGAGGGGTCTGGAAGAGGAAGAGAGACTTCAGGGAAAGGTGAGGAGAGAAGGGGACCAACGGGTGTCTGTGATTACCGTGTACTCCGCACTAGCAAGTGTCTTTTCTTTAACATTCACAAAACCTTTGAGAGGATGGAGCATTATCCTGCTTTTACAGATAAGGAAACAGGGGCTGGGGACAGATAACCCCTGCTAAGCCACGCTCAGGATGGTCTGCCCCCTACGCCTGTGTTCTCCACACTCCACCTTGTGGGAGGAGCTGGCATAGGAGTAGGCCACTCGGGTGCCGTAACTGTGAGCTGATTTGTGATCAGCTTCAGTTTCTGTCATCACCTTTGTGACATATAGGGACAAGATGTTCCTGAGTGATGGCCTTCATTTGTTTATAATACAAACCAAC
>NW_003852404.1:4911319-4932755 GCF_000181295.1 Otolemur garnettii
AAATGAAGAGGTTTTCTTTCTTCTGTGCTTGGTTAAAAAAAAAAAAAAAACAACCAACCTTACATTTGAAGCATGGTACTTGTGGTTTTGAAGAATAATATTCCCAAGCCTGCAGACTTTTGTGTGTCCCTGACCTGGCTGCCACCCAACAGTCTGTTCGGGTGGGCACAATCGGAACTCTTAGCATTGGCAGCTGAAAGTGATGTGTAGCTGACAGACCACTGCCACCACGGCGGAACAAACATCTCCAGAGTGAAGTACTTTCCGAGTGGAGTGCTTTAAAGTGAAGTGTGGGTTATGACGTACATTCGTCTCATGGCGGTGTCACAAGGAGCAATGCTGGGTTTCATGAATCTTAGATTTGAGAGATCTTTCCAAGATTCTTCTTGGTTGCCTAGGGTCCAAGGGCTTCCCAGGGTCAAAGAAAGTCATTCCAGAGGACAGACTGTGAACCCACAGCAGCAGTTTTGCTCTCTCCCTAGCTTCCTGCCTGTGAAATATTTTCCAATTATTTTTCCAAGTTGTTCTGAAGCTAGGTAGTTCTTGTGCTTTCCTGCCTAGACTTTCTAAGTAAGGGGTGGGACCATTTGCTTCAGAAATAAAATGTATGCGGGACTCCCCATATATGGAATTCCATGTGCGAGAAATGGTCCATGTCAAACCCATTTATAAGTCCTTTGAGGGATCCTTGGCTACCTAGGCTCCCCCCCCACACACACACTTCACTTCTAAGTTCACACCTTTCTGAGGTTCTGATTTAAAAGCAGTTAATTAGGGCACTGATTAGAACCTAATCAGGTGGCTAATGAAGTCGCTGACAGCCCAGATCAATTAAAAAGGGAAAAAAGCCGCCCTGGTCTTTTGTTTGTGGCCTCCACAGGAGATGACATTCTCTGCTTAATTGCTTTGCAACAGGCTTTGCCAGACAAATCAGACTCTGTCATTCACGCTCTGCTCCTGGTCACGTTGCCTGCGCCAGGGAGAGGCTGCATTGCAGCAGGAGGAAGGTCTCTGGACGTCAGAAAGCAAAGTCTTCCTTTCCCGTGTGTCTGATGGGTATATACGCCTCAAACTGCTCAAGGGATTGCTCCGCCCACATATTGCCCCCTTGGGAGCGCTGACTTTCTGAGATAATAGCTATAAATCCCAACTAAGCTGAATTATTTAACCAGCACATCCCCCACAGTACATATATTTACCCATCTGGAATAGTAACAGTACCCAGTGAAACCAGACAAATATTTTAAATGATGTTTCTTCCCCTGTCCGTGCTAACCTGAATGCTGGATTCTAGCTTTGGTTATTCGAAATCATACTGGCGGGTGTGTTCTGACATGGTCAGCATGCCTGAGTAGAAAATGAGGCTGCTTTTCATCACTGCACAGTGGGTGAGGGCTGGGGTGAAATCAGGCCTGCAGACAGAACAGAAGGGCCTGGTGACAGGGTAAAGGGAAAGAGGAGGATGAGAGGAGGCAGGCGGGATCTGAGGGGAGCACACCTGCGTGTCTGCGCCAGGAAGAGCTATAGAAGCGCTTTAACAAAACACTTTAAGAATACAGACGTACCTCAGGCTGGTCTCCAACTTGTAAACTCAGGCAATCCATCAGCTTTGGCCTCCCAGAGTGCTGGGATCACAGGAGTGAGTCTGAGCCAGATCGAGACCTCATCTCTTTAAAAAAAATAGCCTGGCATTGTGGCAGGTGCCTGTAGTTCCAGCTAATTGGGAGGCTGAGGCAAGAGATTGCTTAAGCCCAAGAGTTTGAGGTTGCTGTGAGCTCTGACGCCATAGCACTCTACTGGGGGCAACAAAGTGAGACTCTGTCTCAAAACAAAAAAATATATATCAAGCACCTATTGTGTGCCAGGCACAGTGCTGAGCACAGCTTACAGGGCAGTGAAGACAGGCAATAAATAAATGATTGTAGGTAACTACAAGCCTGCACAGTACTGCAGAAGATAAATCCTGAGCACTGTAGGCCTTAACGGGTAGAGCACATTTCCCTGAGAAATGAAGTTCAAGCTGAGCCATGAAGGTCAAGTGAAAGAGGCCTGGGCAAAGGGGGCAGCACCAGCACCCAGACTTTCTGAGTGGGAGGGACCACTGAGGAGTAAGGCGTTCATGAGTTGAGGCTGGAGAGGTGCCCAGTTCATTGTCTTTTAAGCCACTTGGAAGGTTCTGCGCAGTAAGGCAGTGGGGAGCCATTAGAAGGTTTTAAGGAGGGGATTCTTCTGATCAGATTTGTGTTCCTGAAATATCCCAGCAGCCATGTGGAGAACAGATTAGGAGTCCAGATGGGAGGGGAGGGATCATTGAAGAGGTTTTTATAGTTGTCCCAGTGAAAGGCAAGTGTGGCCCGAGCCAGGATACCAATGATGGGGACAGGGAGAGGCGGGTAGATTTGAGAGAGCTTTAGGAGGTAGAATTGGTGGCTAATTAGATACTGGGAGTGAGAAAAGCAGTCAGGAGTGGTTCCTAAAGGTATGGCTTGAGGAACTGGGTCATGGTGGGATGGTTCGCTGAGAGTAGCAGTAGTGGAAAAAAAGCATAGACCTGGGGTGGGGGATGGGACAATTAAGAGGTTGAGTCTTGGGCTTAGTTGGAGGCAGTGGGATGGGTGGATCTGGAGCTCCACAAAAACCCCTAGGAGAGAGGGTAGCCTGAGAGGAAGCTCAACCCCAAGGCAGAGTCCCAAGGAAGTCCAGCATTTAATGGCCTCTTAAAAGAGGACAAATCTGGAGTGGGCTGAGGAAGCTAAGAAGCCACTGCCAGAGACACGAGGAGAAGACCAGCGAGGACCTTTCCTTGCCATGCTTTTCATCTCCGAGTCTTTCTGTGAACTGATAACCACTTCAGGCCTGAGCGTGCTGGTTTCCAAACAGTATTCAAGCAACGACCCCTCCTTGAGCATAAAGTCTTTGTAGATGACACAGGAAAGAGGGAAGCTGGGATGGAGGGCCTCCTCCCTCGGCCTTCCCCTCCCAGCTCCAACCCACCTCCCGCCTGTGAGCCCTTGGGACTCTAAGGAAGGACACTGGGACACACCTGCTCTGGAGGGTGCCCACTTAGCCTACCAAGTTCATAGAGTAACTTGGATTCTGTCCTTGGGCTCGGCACCACATTGTGCCAAGAACCAACCAAAGGCCCACCTCCTCTGCACCTGGCGAGTTTACCGAAATCTGATATACGGATTGTTCCAGGTTACAAAGTACCAGGGAGCGGTCTGCCAGACCTCCCCCACCCAAAATAAATGCCTCCTGATACGAGCCTCTCTAGGCCCCCAGTCAGGACCGACCCTGCTCTCCACCTGAACAGGTGAGCTGCGCTCAGCACACTGCCCACTTACCTTGCTCTTCTCCCCTGCTAGACTCGGAGTTTCTCAAGGGCAAGGACCAAGTCTTAAAGCCAGGATGATGCTTGGCACAGTGTGTGTGTTGGGAAAGTGTTCGCTGAAGTGAATTAAAAATCGCATGGAGTTCACCTTGGAGGGACCTCAGGGAGCCTGCAGCCCTTATCGCCTGTAGGTAAAGGTCAGCACCAGCCCTGACTGTCTGATCTGGTTTTGGACTCGCAACTCCTGATTAGAAAGGATTAGACTCCTTTCTTCAATGCTTACAAAGAGGAGTTAACAGCACTGAAAAAGTATGTAAATGTTGGAGGGGAAAAAAAAATCTCTCATCTGCGAGCTGTAGGTGGCTCTAGCTGGCTTAAATGGTGCTATCTCAGGATCACCCACCAGGCCCACAGTAGAAAGTGACTTCCTTTGCAGTCATTTTTTATAAGCAGACGTGTGACAGTCTCCCCTCCTTCACCACCTGTCCTGGTTCTGGCTCTATCGCAGACTGCCCACCACTTTTCATCCTTACCTTTAAAAAAGGCCTGCTTCTCACATTTCCTAGTGGAAATGCCTTGTTTGTTTGTTTTTAATCTCCTCTTAAAGGATTTGGCCCAAGGATGGTTCTACCATCAAGGCTTCCTCTGCGTGAAGGGGCTGGACACTCCTTGGGGGGGGGGGGAAGGGAGGAGAGTAAAATTGGCCTTCAGTAGAAAAGCTTCTCTCCCACCATTAGCGGTTGCAGGGCTGCCCCGATTTAGGAGGAATCGGTGGAGCCCCCCCCCCACCGCCCCCCAAGGCAGGCTGTTCTTGTTTGCTACCCATGTATCATGGAGCCAGGTCACTTAACTGTTTCCCTTTAGCCCTCTTCTTCACAGCCACACCGTCTACAGATTTTGTTAAGGAAGCAGAGAAGGCAATGGGAGAACAAGGGCTAGGACTCGATCCCATGTTCAAACCCCAGCTCTCCCGCTTACCAATGCATAATCTGTTTTATAACCTCTGTGAGCCTCAGTTTCTTCCTCTGTGAAATGGGACTACTATTGCACCCCCCCCCCCCACCAGCAGGACGGTTGTGAGGAACGGTGAAAATGTACACAAAGACCCCGGCCAAGTGTCACCTGAGCAACATTTGTTATTAATAAACCAAAGTTTTTCAGGTGAGATCATTACTGTTTTACTTGCTTTAATCCTTCTGGCGCGTCTAAAATGGTGTGATTGATCCATCTGCCCACTGTTTCATGAGAGTGAGTGTCTACAGCGATCAATGCTTTGCTGTTCTAATTATCATTGTCTGCTCACTGATGGGATGGTCTCTTTTAAAGATCACTAGTTACCTGTAGCTGAACGTAGACCAAGAATGAAACCGGGGTCGCTTTATGGTTTTTCGTCTGTTTTGAGTTTGAAAAATGTGAATTAAATCTGTCAAAAATAAGAAGAAAACAATGTTTAACCAATATTTTTAACAACTAAAGCAACATTTTAACGAAACAAAATGTTTAACCGACCAGTGGGGGCACTTAGACTAATTGAGTCTGGATTCTGTAGCTACTGGGGGTATCCTTGGCAACTGTTTGGGCAAGAGCTGAGCTTCCCAGAGCTCTGCTTTCAGATGGAGGACACAAAAAGGTTACACTTTCAAAGCCCTTTTTGTCTGCCAGCTAGTGTCTGTAGGCAATAGGAGCTTTTTAGAGAGCCTGTTGAATTACAAGGAAGGTGTGGGTGGCCAGATTCCTTCCCTTGAATAGAAATATTATACTTTTAAAGCTAATGTCTGGTCTTGATTAAATAGCTCTGGTTAAGAGGGGGCACAGCTTAACCCTAGTTTAAGAGCAACCTTAAGGGTTGCTTTCTCTGTATCTTTATTCCAGGAGCTGTCCCTTTTCTGTTCATAGGCCCTTGCTGAAAGAGCTCTGCTACTCGAGTTAGACCATTAGTCACCTCAACTGCACTAACTGGTTTCGCTTCAGCTTTTCTTGCAGACTCAGGTATTTGCTGGAGACTGTTTTTGTACAAACTAGTTGCACGTGAAAGCAAAGCCTAAGGAAATAATTAGGAACCGCAAAAAAAGCTAAAGAAATTCATCTTGGCCAGTCATGGTGGCTCACGCCTGTAATCCTAGCACTCTGGGAGGCAGGGGCAGGAGGATCCCTGGAGCTCAGGAGTTCGAGACCAGCGTGGGCGAGAACTAAAGGCCCCATCTGTACTAAAAATAGAAAAATTAGCTGGGCATTGTGGCAGGTACCTATAGTCCCAGCTACTTGGGAGGCTGAAGCAAGAGGATTGCTCAAGCTCAAGAGTTTGAGGTTGCTGTGAGCTGTGAGGACTTCATGGCACTCTACCCAGGGTAACAGAGTCTGGAAAAGGAAAACAAAAAAAGAAAAAGAAATTCATCTCAGCATTACGCATGCTAGGAAAATTGTGAAAACACCCAAATGTCCAGCCATGAGGACGTGATTAAGCTGGGAGCATACCATAAAATGGAAATTTTATATGGCCATTAGAAATTGCATTTATGAGCAGTTTTTAATGGAATTTATGGGAAAATGTTTATGATGTAATGTTAAAGTGGGACATAAAGTAGTATGCTGAGCCTTGACTTAAAAAAGATGTACAGATGAAAGATGAGCTTGTCATTGTAACAAAGCTGCCTCTTGGGCATGGGACTGTAAGTGATTTTTATTTTATTCTATATAGTTCCCCATATTTTCTAATGTTTCACTGTCAACATAAATTACTTCAATTACTATAAAAACACTTCTTAGCAAATGCAAAGACAAAACCTCATAGGTTCGGGGTGGTGAGAGTCGTGGGACCTTTATATTTGAACTTGGCAGTGATGGCAGCTGTTGGACGTTAACGTTTAGCACTTGCATAACATTTTGTGGGAGGTTTTAAAGGCGTTTTATAGCACCTGAGCTCATTTTCATACCTTCCCCGGGCAGCAGGCAGCAGGAATTATAAATGATTTTATGGATTAAAAAACAAAAGACACAAAATGAACTCTGAATTTTGCTTCTGTGAAGTCTTTAAGCTATGGAAGTAGGGCCCACGGAGGACATGATGTCACCATCCCTTATTCATAAAAGTGTAGACATTTAGGGTTTGCAGGGACCTCCCAAAGAGGAAACAGAGATGAAATGGTGAGTTCGCCTAGAATTTGAAAAGAGAATTCTTTTGCCTTATTGTTTAGGGTGCAGAATGTTCTAGAGGAGCTTTTTGGCTTAACATAGAGCATTATTCCTGCAGAGGACCTTGAAAAATAGGAGTGGGGGGGGTGTCACCCTGAATTATTACAGATTGGATTGGAGACAGAGCAGAGAGGAAGACTGTGGGCAGCCAGAGAAAGGGGGCCCCAGCTCTCAGGCTTGCCGAACTCCCCGACTGATGGCTGTATCTGGTATTCTTTCTCCTCCTTAGCAGTCAGACTAACCTGGCCTCTGTTTAGTGAAACCCACCTCCCTCTTTCCTGGGTTTCCAGGCCACCAGCCCACCCTTGACAACTTTCACACTTAGCATTCACGGCACACCGCTCTCAAAGCAATACAGCTTTACCTCCTTCGTAATTTTCTGATGCAGATGGTCAGGGTGGCCATAGTGCTGATTCAGAGGTGGCCAACACACATTCCCCTGCAGTCACCACTGTTCATATTGGACCATCCTCCGTCTAGTGACTCTGGGACGCAAGTGTCTCCCATTTGACAGGCGGCTGCTAAGGTCACTGAGGCAGGGAAGACATCACTACAAGGGTCATGTGCTGGCTGTTAAATGTTGTGTCCAGCAATGACTGCGACCTCCCCTCATATTTTATTGACTCCAAACAAGTTGCTTGGCTTTGCAGAACTGCCAGGGGATTGGAAGTTTAAGGAAGCACATGGGCACGGGTGATCAATAAATGTCTCTGCCACCTTAGTAATATTAATCAAGCCCTTCTGGTGTGCTGGGCATTGTTCACAACACGTTCCATGGCTGAGCCCATGTAATCGTCAACCGTATGAAGTAGTTACTCGTATCTGCATTACTCTGTACACATGACAAACCAAGCCACAGACCAGTTAGGTAACTGGCTGATGTCTCACAGCTCATAGGTAATGGGATCAGGACTGGAGCCAAATAGTCTGACTCTAGGGCCTGAGTTCTTAACATGTGCACCTGCCGCCTCCCCGATGCTATCTCTTCTGGAGGGATTTCTGTAAAATTACCGGCAATGTAAATACAACACCTGATAGGCAGCGTCTGACATGTAATAGATACTCACAAACGGCAGCTGTTTCAGTTATTATTGTTGTTTTCGGCTACCTAAATCCCTTCTGAGTCAAAGCAGGATATAAATAGATGACTGTGCGATAAAGCTTTATTAAAAGGGACTTCTTTTGCCCTGGCATCTGGGCTTGCATGGAGTGCTTTAATATTACATTGCAGAGCAGTAGCGAGTAATTACCATCATATGGAAATCCTGTAGCAAGTCGTGCCCATTCTTACCCCATCATGGCATGAAAACAAATTCTGCATTTTAATTACCAGCCTGCCCTGTCTCATCACGGGTATCTGCCAGGCTGCTCGGAGCAAAATTGAAGGACGCAAGAGGAGTTCAGTGTTTTTTTTTTTTATGTTATTTTAATTAAACATTAGCACTGATCTTGACTTGTTCTGTAGGTAGTGACAGCAAAAAGGCTGTGCTCTAAAGTGATTTCTGAGCATCTTTGTGCAGCCAAAAATGAACGTGGTCTCCAAGTGATCCCCTGTTTCTTTTCCTGCCGTGGGTTAATTCACATCACGGCTGAGCCTGCCAAGGAAGCCCAAACAGCTGGAAGTTGCCTGATGTATGTGAGTGAGCAGGGAGCCCCGCCCAGGAAAAGGGCGCTGCTGTGGATTCTGTAGGTTTATGTAGACCCGGGGAGGACACCGTCGGGTTTGTGGAAGGGCTGGGGCCTTGAATGATGTGCACGGACCTGTGCGATCATGGTGGTCTGGATGATCCCATTTCTTCTGGGCAAGTAGGAGATGGAAGGCAAAATCTCAGCACTGGAGAGAGATTTCTCTTTCTTCCTTAACACTAGGAATCAGGGGGTTAGAGTCCCCCTTATTTCCTACCTTCTTTCAAGGAGTCCATTTTCTGCCGTCGGTTGCAGCCTGTTGTCTCTGACTAAAGAAGACGCTCTCCAAGGAACCTCTCATTCATTAAACTCTTGAGTGTAAGGTGGGGTGCTCAGCATCAGGCCAGGATAGAAAGACAGGGGGCACCACTCTAGCTCCCCCCCACATACAGATGGGTGAACAACAAACTCTGGGAGGCAGAACTTCAAGAGTGCTAGAGAGAACTATCCAGAAAATGTGCAGAAGGGGCCATGAACTCCAAGGAGATCACTGAATCGTGTCCGTGGGCTCCTCGCGGTCCTACTAAGCAGAACCCACAGGTATTTCCTGTTCTTCAGCACCAAGTAGGTCACGTTAGGCGGCACAATTCCCTAGCGTCATTTTGGCTTCCAACTGAAAGTTGTTCTGAAGGATCTTTGGATTCAGGATTGATACTTTGGCATTGGAAACTGTGTCATCCAGATATTGGATACAACTTCGGCAGGTCTTTAAAAAGAAGTATTCTGTAAAATAGCATGTATTCTGTCATTACAACTATATAAAAATACCTATGTAGGTGGCCAGCATCCAAATAGAAATATATGCGTGGTGAAGGTAGTTATTTTATAGTGGTAAGATTATAAATTAATTTTTCAAAATTGTATTGCCTCCAATTTAAAGATGGAAGAACAAATAATTTTTCTGTTATAGCCAAAGTGTTGCATTTGAGCAAATCAATGGGAAAAGCATCAGTGATGAGGTTCAGAAAGGGGATCTATTAAAAATAACTCAAAGGGCGGCGCCTGTGGCTCAGTGAGTAGGGCGCTGGCCCTGTATACTGAGGATGGCGGGTTCAAACCTGGCCCCAGCCAAACTGCAACAAAAAAAAATAGCCAGGCATTGTGGTGGGCGCCTGTAGTCCCAGCTACTCGGGAGGCTGAGGCAAGAGAATCGCCTAAGCCCAAGAGCTGGAACTTGCTGTGAGCTGTGATGCTACGGCACTCTACTGAGGGCGAAAAAGTGAGACTCTGTCTCTAATAAAAAATAAATAAATTAATTAAAATAACTTAAAAATAGTCACATTTCATGGCAATTCTGACCTCTGGGCAGAAGACTAGAAAGGGGGTTGAAAACAGAAACACACTTTTGGGAAATATAGGAAGCTTTTTAGAGGTCAGCAGATCCTAGTCATTAGGAATTTGCTATTGCTGTTTTTCAAGCATCAGAGCAAAGCCAAGATCATTTTAAATTTAAAAAGGAAAAGTTCGCCCATAATCAGAGAAAGGCCGCAAACCAAACTATCTTCCTATTTGTTCCTAAACTCCAACATTTGACCATCTATATACAAAAACTTAGCATTGCTTTATTTAGTCCTCCTCCCACAAAAGACATGTGCTTTTACCCAATACCGCATTATTTAAAATATTCCAAAAAAGAGGGATTACTGACTACATTTTAAGACGTTGTTATTCTGGGACGTTTATTGACTTGAACTATTTGACCTTCTCTAAAACCATAAACAATAATATCAAGATTATAGCTAAAAGGAAAGAGATGTCAGTCTTGTCACCTTCCACTTGAACAGAGACGAGGAAAGGTGGCGGTCACAGATGACCTGGACTGCCACCCTGGAGCCACTTGACAGAGCTTCTGTGCTGGCCTCATGGCCCCTCCTAATGCTTCCAAGCCTTCGCTTCTAGGAGGCTGACATTCTAGAACGTTGAGCTGCAAATGGAGACCCAGCACAGAGCCTGTGCCAGAATCCTCTGGCGCCTTGTCCCAGCGAAGCAGGGCTCACATGTGGCAACAAAGGCAATTCTGCAGGGTTCAGAGCTGGGCCTGCCTTCAGGAACCTGCCTGGCCGGTCTACCCTTAATTAAGCTTTGCCCTTTTAAAAACCAAATTGCTTTTTGAAGTGTAAGGTCCCCTGATCATTCCCTGTTCTGCCCGGATTCAACCTGCAGAGCCCGATTGCACCCTCTGGATTGGGTCCTGGGAGAGCAGCAGCCTCCCGCGCCTTTGCAGTGCGCGGCCAGGTGGAACCGCACCGCTCTCCCAGCAGCCAAGGACCGCTCCCCCCGGCCGGCCGCAGTTGGGGGCACAGCGCCATCTAGTGGACCAAAGCGAAATCCCCCATTGCTGTTTTCTTTCTTTTTTTTTTTTTTTAACTGCTGGAGTACCTTTGAAGTGGACGTCCTGCTTTGATACCGGAGGAGCTGGAGGCCAAAGCAAACCCAGAGAAGAAAATGGATTTCCAGAATGTCGAACAGCCAGCTAGTGGCGCCATTGATGCTCCAGAACCTCACCGTTTGAGATGCAGTTCCGCATTCTTGGCATTATCCCAGGGTAAGGAAACCAGAAGGTGAAAAGCTAATTTTGGTTGAGTGGCATTTCAGAGCTCTGCTGAGATGGGGGTGAACATAAGCTGGGGCTGATGTCTAAGGCAGAGATGTTAGTTATTTACTGTTCTGTACGATGCCTTGGCTGGACTCTCCTGGGGATGATGCGGGGCCAGAGCAAATTCAACCGTCTACCCTGCCCCTCCCACCCTAATCTGCCCTGAAACTCAGCCCCAGATGAGACTATGTAAATGACACTGGATTGGGGAAGTCATTGAGGACCACTTGTGTCTGGAGGGGGGAGAAGGGAACAAGGGTCTGAAGGCTGCCAGCTCCAACCCTTCCCCTCTTCCCTCCTGTCCTAAGGATGAATTTTGAGCCTCAGTCCTCAGTGCCACCTGCTTCTCTCACTTCTTAAAAAGTCCTGCAGCTCTAGGTTCCTAGTCCCCAGATACCAAGCAGAAAGCACTCTCCTTTTCTGCTCTCAAGAGTCTCTCTGACCCGTATTAAATCAGACTGCTGCTAGGAATTGCCCAGTGCCTGGGCTTTTCAGCCCAGGCACAGCCAAAAGGCACAGCCACTGACTAGACAGTTACCCATAACTGTGAAGGGAACCTGCACGCTGCATTATTCAGTGTCAGTGTGAGGGGTGCAGGGAAAGGTCAAAGTCAATGCTTAACTTCCGTCCTTCAAAGCAAAATCCTAAATGTTGGCTTGAAACATATGGCCATGCTCTGGGATAAATCTTAGTTTAGTTTGTCCTGGATATACTAAGACAGCAAAAGGATTTCTTAGCTGCATTGGCTTCCTTCAGACCCTGGGCCTTCCCTCGACTCCTGCACTGTCATCCCAGCAAGAAGGGTGAAGCCGTCTTCCCCTAAACTGAAGATTGAAGGTCACTGACCGAGTCTTAGCTATAATGTGAGTATGATGGGTGTGCTGTTAACCTCTAAACCTACCCCTTTGATTTCATTTTTCTTTTAAAGTTAAATAAGAGTATGAGAAACTCTTAGTCCCCTCTTTGTTTTTCTATTCCAAGGAATCTGACTCAGGGACTTTGTGGACTGGAATGTTCTGAACTGGCCACGCCTTGACAAAACCTTGGGTGCCCAGGGCACTGGCTGAGTCACAGAGCAGCATGACGTGGCATGGCTTGCCCTGTGATCCGGCCAGAATGTTCTCTAGGTTCTCGAGATGACGGAACCTGGTGCCAGGCAGCCCCCAGACAGAAAGCCTGCCCCTCGCCAGATCCTGCCACCCTGCTTCTATCGCCTCTCCAGGCTCACTGGCCTGCTGTCCAAAACACATCTTCCAATGTGCTTGGTTAAAACTGGGCTTTGTTGCAGCGTCCAGGAGTCTGCTGAGATGTAGACACACAGATAGCCCTGCTTTCCAAGCCAGCACGTGCCTGGAAAAGGAGTCGTAAAGAATTCTCATGGTGCAGACCATGTTTCTGGCAGGAACACTGGTCTATTGGGGTGCACATCTAACCAGCAACTGGGCACTAAATGTGTTGTGGCCATCTCCCAGCACAAGCCGCCATGTCCTGAAACCTCTGTGACCATTTTTCAGAGAAACCCTCTTATGGGATTTTTGCTCTTGACTCTGGCAGGCCCTCTGCTGGCTCCTGCGCTGAGCTGTCCCTCCCCGGCACCTTTCTTCTCCTGGCCTTGATTTTGAGGCCATTAGCCCTCTCATTGTTCTTTGCTCACTGCCTCTTTTTTCTTCTTTGAATTCCTTTAACTAAAAGACTTTTGCACGTTGCACGATTTCATATCCCTTCCTAACCCCCAGCTGCCACATTTCCATACACCCTGTGATAAGCAGCCCCCCCTAGATTGTCCTAAGAGCATCTCCCCACGTTAGTGACCAAAGAGAAGCCCGTACATAGTATAACACTTACAGATCAAAATTCTCAGTCAGCCTGAATGTGCCTTACATCCCCTGGGCCTCAAGGGGCAAGGGGAGCGAGTAGGGCCTTCATTTTTTCCAAAAGATATTTATGGAGTTCTTCCTAGGCGCCAGGCACTTTCCAAGGCACTCAGGATATAGCTATGAACAAAACAGATAAAAAGTCCCTGTTTCTGTGGTGCTCTAGGAGGGAAGGATAAACTATTTGTCTGATGAGTGGAGAGAGCATTGGCTTGGAAATGAAGAAGTCTGAGAAGCTAGTCTAGATGCTTCCACCAGCCAGCTAAGTCACTTCTCCCTCTCTGATCCAATCTGCTCCTCTGGTGAATGAAACGATGGGACTTGGCCACATGTGAGGACTCTCAGCCGTGACCATCTAAGGGTGCTTTGATTTGTGACTCTCCGCCAGGATAGTAGAGCTCCCTTACCTCTCCTTAAGTGGAACATTCAAGCCAGCTCCCCTCTCTGCCCTTGCAATTCTTCTCGGCTTTGATTATTCTTTGGTCTTAAGAAAGAAAGGAGAACGCTTCCCATCAGGTTAACTTGCCTGCCTTCTGCTCCTCTCTCTCGCCTCCCCACCCTCCCTTCTCCCTTTCCACGTGGTCACAGACTTTTTCAAGAACCATTAAATGATCCCTTCTTCAAAGATGGTTTTTGCAGGTGGAATGCCTCTTTGGAGTCACTGTGATACCTTCGGGGGGCATCTGTTCCCTTCAGCAGGCCCAAGGCAGCAGTGGACAGATCCCAGGGAGGGATTCAGTACAGTTGGTGCAACGGAACCACTGGAAACCAATTAATAGGCTGAAAACGGGAGTAAGGACGGTGGCCAGAGAACAGGCACCCCGTGGTAAACAATTACCAGTATGGGCAGGGACAGCAATGTAGGTCAGCTCTCAGCCAGGAAATAGTTTTACAAGCGCAAAATGTGAATCCCTTCTGGAAGCAGAATCTAGGTAAAGGGTTTTTTTCTTTTTCTTTTTTTTTTTTTTTCTCCCTTTCTCTCTCTCTATTTGGGTGGATGACCACCTGGTTGCCCTGCAACTCCTCTTGGGTTTTGAGACAGCTGGTCTTGGCATCTACCTCCTCTCCAAAAAAAAAAAAAAATACCAAAAAAGGCTCAGAGGCCTTCCACCTTGACCTTCTGATCGAAGATCACGAGAGAAGAGGCTCGTCCTGCCTTGTACACTAGAGGTCTGGACCTCAGAGAGTGTACCAGTATTGTAGGCCACATTTTTGAGGACCCTGGGTATTTTTTGGCATGGGTGTGGTCGATTATTTATTGTTTAGGTTTTGAGAGCACGTCTTTCAGGATCCATGGCGCTTATAAAGATTTCCCCAGGTTTAGACGAATATCCAGGCAACCCGAAGTTAAGATCCACGTCCAGGCTTTAACAACTGTTCTGTCAGAGGTTGGGTCGAACAGAAACAGGAGGCTTTGGGGTTCAGATCGAATTGGTTATGAAATCGAGTTCCCCCCAGCCTTTTCGTGCTGAGATCTACAGGCTCAGGTGGAGACAAGGCTCTTACAGTTGACAAAGCATTCCGGTATTTATTCTCTATCTGTCCCCAGAACAGTCTTGGAAAGTGGGCAGTGGGTAACATCTCTGCTTTGTAGATAAGGAAATTGAGGTTCAAAAAGGCTATATGTGCCTCTGTGTGACTGGAGTCATGGGCTGGGGTAAGATCTAGTAAGGCAGCCAGGAGTCCCTTCCCCTACTCCCCATACATGGTGTGTTTGGGTTGTCTTCTGAGAGAGCTCTGGTCACACAGGTAGCTGTACTCGTGGAAACCTATTTCTGGTATCTTCTTGTTAACTTTATTCTAGGAAACACTTTGGACTTAGTAGCAACTCGTGGTAGGTTGGTCCTGGCGTGTTGCTTGGCAGAAGTGTTTGGCCTAGTAGATGCTCTGGATACACCTTCCCTCGAAGGTCAGAGCCACAGAACCCTGACAGGTGTTTTTCTATGTGGTTCCTGACTTGGCTTCTACAAGACCAGAGAGCAAACTGCACGTCCTACATACCCATGGCTCCCCCAGGGAAGTGACAGTGGCCATTTCTCAGGTCTTCAGAGGCTCTGTTCTCTGATCCTCACTCTGGTACATTTTCACCCCAAGGCTGCCAGGGGACACCCTTTAGCCTCTGGATTATACGAGGATGTTGACCAAACTCAAAGAACCTCTCCTTCTCGGGCCCGGCGTGGGGTAATTCTTTGCATGTGGGCCCAACGACGATTGGACTTGCCATTGGCCTTTTCATTAAAAAAAAAAAAAAACAAAAAAAAACAAAGGACTATCATCTTCAACTTAGCAGCCCAAATCTCCATCCATAAAAAAAACACCTGCTAGCAGCTAGTCATTTTAAGAAATATAGCATTTCTTAAAATGGTACATGAGAAAATTTGCAAAAGCGGTTGTCTGGAATCCCTGTGGTCTTGGTTAAGTTTGCCAGCTGAGTTGTCTTCCCACGGGAATAACATTCGAGTCCTGTTTTGCCTTATTTCTAACCAGTTGGACTAGTTGTGCCTCACACGGCCCCTCACTCCCCAAATATTGTTTCATGCAGAAAACGGCCTGGCATGAAACAGCCTCCAAGACGCTCTCTCAGGCCTCATGATAGAGCGGGAAATGGTAGGGGTGAAGGGATTCACCGTGTGCCTGTAGGAGTTCTTTTTTAAATCGGGCATTGAGACGTGTGACTAAGGAGCACACTGCACAAGTCACAGACCACCTCATTAAAGGTGAGAGCCGCTTCCCAGGTTGGGGAGAAGGGAAAATCCTCAAAGAAAGGCCACCTCATCCATGAATGAAGATTTTATGAAATGTGGTAGTCAACAGATATGTCTCATAGACAAAGAGCGTGTACCAGAGGCTTTCAAACCACCCCCAACCCATACCCCAGATCGCTGGTGGGATGTGGAAGGTTGAGAGAGGTGAGGAAGGAGAGGCTTTCTCTCTGATTTCATTAGCAAGGAGCGGCTGGCTTGTGATCCCAGGATTCAGTTGATTCTCAACTGTCTCTCTCTTCTTTGCAAGGAACCTTCTGGCATGCTGCTATTGTTTACTCTTCTAGAGCCAACACCAGGCTTGCTGTGTGGTTAAAAGAGAGAATCCACTGGGCATGGTGGTGTGCACCTGTAGTCTCAGCTACCAGGGAGGCTGAGATTTAGGCAGGAGGATTGCTTGAGCACAGGAGTTTGAGATCAGCCTGGACAACACAGCGAGACCCTCATCAATAAACAGTCAATGGAAAAAGAGAATCCACAAAAAGCTTCGGTGCCCAGCACATGGCAAGCGTGTGGGGTACTTGCTGCCTCATAATTATTCATAATATCATCACTGGGGGATGTATCCCTTTTTGTGAATTGACAAAAGAGGCAGAGACTGGGGAGGCCTATTGCCCTGGGCCATTGCAGACAGCCTCCCCTGCCCTTGGGCTTATCTTGATAGGCTGCACTGACTCCAGTGACAGTGTTGGAGGAAGCCCCAGTGGCACACTGTGGCTGCCGCCCTCCCCCCTGTCTTGGCCATTTGGGGAATGCTAAGACAGTAGCTGACTTACCCAGCAGGGTCGTGAACGCAAAGCTCCAGGCCACTCTGTATCAAGAACCTTATTCCTTGCTTGGGATGAGGCTACACTTAACACTATACCAGCCCAAGCTGGGGCCTCCAAGCTGATCTCCCTGCCTCCCTAAGGGTGTCTGTCGCACCCTCAGCTACCCTTCATGCAGCCACCAGAGAGGCCTTTCTGAGACCAGCTTCTGATCTGGGCCAAGATACACCCCTGTTTGAAAATCTCTATTGGTTCCCCTTTGCCTGCAGGTTGAGTCCACACACCTTCGTGTGGCCTTCAGCGCCCCCTGCAATCCCCTCATCTAACAATCTCCCATGAAGGACAAGCTGCAGCCCCTCTGAACTCACCCGCCACCGGCAGGGTGGCCCTTTCCTGGCTCCAGGCTCAGCGCGTGCTCTATCCACTGCCTAGAAGGCCCTTCTCTAGCAACTTCTCTGACTGGCAAACTTCTGTTTCATCATTGAAGATTCAGGGGCAAGGTGACCCCCTCTGTGTGGACCCCCTCTGACCTGAGCAGAGAGGGCATGCCATTGACACCTGTTAGGGCACCTCCACACACCAGCTAAATGGTGAGTTCTTGCAAGGCAAGCCGAATCCCCCAGGCCTAGCCGAGAACCGGACGCATAATGACATTATAACATTTGTTGACTGCACCTCCCTATGTAATACCCCATTTTTACAGCCATTTTCCGAAGCTCTGAGTTGATGGGTAAGACACAGGGCCTGAATTAAGTGATAGAATTCCTTTTTTGTCTGTGGCCTAAGACATAAAACCCAGCGTGGTGGATGGGAAGCTGGGGTTAGGGAGTTTCTCTTCCCCATCCTGAATCACCTCTTCAGACTCAGCTGTGTCCTGGCGTGGAAAGGGACCCTGGGGAATGCTGTTGTCTGTCTCTGTCCTCACATGCTCCTTTGTGAGCAGGAACCTCCTGCCTGGTGGAGGCCAATCTGTTTCCTGTTATTCGATGGCTGGCCTTGCTTCCCTCGGCCCCACCACTTCTGCACGGGGTTTGGGTGTTGCCGAGTAGTGAGGCCTGGCCTTGGAAAACACTCTTTGGGACTTGTCACATACAGTTGCTTTTGGCCTCCTTCAAAGACTAAGTGTGAACATTTACACCAGCAATTGTCCAAGACATAACAATTGTGTAATTGGTGATCAGGAGATGGTAAACACCATTAAATCGCCTCTTTTTTTTTTTTTTTTTTTTGAGACAATCTTGCTCTGTCACCCAGGTTAGCATGCAGTGGTATCAGCCTCGCTCCCTGCAACCTCAGACTCTTGAGCTCAAGCGATCCTCCTGCCTCAGCCTCCCGAGTAGTTGGGACCACAGAAACCCACCACAACACCCAGCTAATTTTTCTATTTTTTGTAGAGATGGTGTCTCACTCTTGCTCGGGCTAGTCTTGAATGCCTGATCTCAAGGGATCCTCGTGCCTCAGCCACCCAGAGTGCACCCAGCTACCTTATCATTTTATAACAACTAAATGGAAAGGTAGTAAGACTTAGAATTGAAATGTCCTCAGAGCTCCTTTAACAGGGGTTCTCAGCTGGGGGTAGGGGCAAAGGAATTTCAGAAGCACCCACAGGATTTTTCCTCACACAGATGGGCTGACCCTGGTGCCCTCCTTCACCCAGATTCTAAAATTCTGCTCCTCACCCCCTGCCACCTGGCCTGCTGCAGTCACCCAGCAGGGCTCCGGTGCCACCTTAGCCAAGCCACTCTTCTCCCGGAATTTCCATTTCCTCCTCTATAAAATGGAGGCAAAAGGTTTGCCTGGAAGGAACATATATCCCGAAGATCAGATGAGAGACTAGTTCTAAGTTCCCAGTAGACACCAGAAACAAATCAGTTCCATTCTCCTCATCTCTTCCTCGTTCCAGCTAGAAGGTTCCCCCGAGGTGCTGCAGTAGAAACTGCTGGGGCGGGAGCCACAAAGTCAGTCCTCAGGGCACCTTCGCCCTCCCAGCAGTGTGGAGTAGCTTTGGCACAGAGAGAGTAAGGCCTCGGGCAAAACACAGCCCCGTTCCTCTCCCTTCTACCGCTTGATGAAAGCTCTACCCCTCCATGGCGACGATTTCCTCACATCCTAACTCAGTCTGTTGGGGGGGCCAGCTACTGGCACTGAGGTTTCCTCTGGATTTAATCAGAGGGCAGGTGGCTGGCGAAAGGTGGCGAGCTCTCCCCAGAGGCACACCAGGTGGCGCTGTGGAGCGACCAAGCAGCCTGGAGGGAGGGAGGGTGGGGGTGGGCTCCGAGTGGGAGCATTTGGGGAGGGGCGAGCTGGCCCGCTGAGGCAGGGAGGTGGCAGGGAGGTGGCAGGGTCGTGCTGGCGTGGACAGAGAGCCCTTGCAGACCGCCGGCCATGAGGCGCCCTACTCCGGAACATTTGAACCTCCACCTGTTTCCCTTACTGTTTTCCTGACTTTTAAAAACGGAGGTAAAACTGTACCTTACAGGGTGGTTGACAAGAGTGGTGATGATGATGTTTTCCGGGTGCCCCGTTCAATGCCAAGTGCTTCAGGTGTAGCACCCATTTAATTCTCATGACCCTGCAAGGCGAGTACACTGCCTGCGTTTTAAACAGTGGGAAACTAGGGTGCAGAGGGGTTATATGCCTTGCGCAGGGTGGGTGCTTCTGGCCAGGTGGCAGGAAACTCGGATGGGGCCCTGATGGTCTGGCCCTAGGAGTCTGCACTCCACCACCCACCTCACTGCAGAAAGAGCTCATTTTGCCCCGATACCTTAAATAATGTTTTGTGGCTCGGGTTGTCCTCCCCTGGTTGAGGCTAAGTCAGCAGCACGGGCGTAGAGAAGATACTCTTTGGGAATCTGGGTGCTCCACTTCCACTTAGGTAAAAGTGCCATTTTCAAGAGACCCAAAGCTGGGGTTCCAGGGGTGTGCCCTAGGGTCAGTGGGACATTCATTTATATTTTCAATGCATGCTCGCCAGCCAGGTGCTGGAGACCCAGGGTGCAGACAGGCTAGGGCCCAGCTCTCAAGGACCTTATCTTGAGATGGGGGAAACAACTGATAAATAAACAAATCCACAAATAAGATAATGTCAGGGTAAAATGAAGAAAACTAAAGGCAGGTTACTGAGGCAGAGATGGAGCAGGGGTTGGAGGAGGGGAGGGGATGGGGGAGAACGGTGTGGTGAGCAGATTGTTCTGTAGGAATACTGAGCTAAACATTTCCTAGTTCTGCTCTCCTTCAGACAGAGAAAATGTCATTGGGCTTGTACAGCAGGTCTACACACACCCACTTGCATAACCCCTCTCCCTGACCCAGCATCCACTAAGGCACAGGCTAAGCATTAAATAAGGGAAGACGTGTCTCAAATGCCAGAGGTTGGTTAGGCTGTCTGTGAGCCTCGCTGCTCACCTGCCCACAGGTGTCAGTGGTGTCAAAGAGTAGTCCCCTGCAGGCTGGGTAGCTGGCCGTGTCAGAGGGCTCTCTGGCAGTTGTTGGTCCTCAACCTCAGATTTGAGCACTTTTTGGAAGTCAGTTCATGCTCATAGCTTTGCAGTAGTGCTGCTTTTAGTAAAATCTCCAGTTACAGGCAATGAAGACTGAGATCCCAGTGGGCTGTGGACTCATAGAATTGGAGGATCCTGAAAGACTGACTGGCCTCTGTCTTCAGACAGAGAATATAAAAACCATCCTGATTGCAAGGCTTCATTTCTCTTCTTGGATCTATCCTGGGACAGAGCTCATAGAGGGGCCCTCAAAATGCATTCACCCAACTCTGTCTCACATCTAGTCCCAAAGCCCAGTCACAGTTTTTTTATTCAGGGATGGGGTCCCTGAAAGGGACTCCGGCGAGGCCGGTTAGAGTATCTGATTCTGTCTGTGGCACTGTCTCACCTGTACACTGGGCTTCTGTTCTTGTGAAAACGTAAACTATTTAGAGAACAGGAACCTACTTGTCCACACGGTCCCTTGCTGCAAAGAACATATTATCTTGATTACGGTAATGAGAGACCTGTCCTGACATGTGGCTGAGGACCAAAGCAGATGGACTGAATTAATCTCTGTTTGCCAGCTCTGCACAGCGCACTGTGAGGAGCTCTGAGACTCATGCCAGGCTCTTTGGGGATGGCATCATTGTGAGACACGTCACTGTGAATTGGCTGAAGGGTTTGGGTGACCCAAATGGCCTAAGTTAGTCTTATGCCTGTGATGCTGAGTTGCTTTTTTGTTTTCTAAAGCAGAATCTTTAACAGTCTCGTTTGGGGGAGGGTGGCACCTACCACGTGCTGAGCCCACCGTCAGACACCAAGAGGACACAAAGACTGCTTTGTCACGCTGGTTGTTGAAGGGCCTTGCAGCCTTACAGAAGAGGCTACGTGGGATCCCATGTTACTTTCTAGAAGCTTCTCCCTATCCTCAATCCACGATTCCCTAATACCTTTTAATTTATTCATTCATTCCACAAATATTCCCGGAGCACTTACTGTGTGCCAGGAACTGCATTAGGGACTGGAGATACATCAGTGAAGAAATAGACAAACGTGCTAATCTTTTTTTTTTTTTTGGAGATAGAGTCTCACTCTGTTGCCCTGGGTAGAGAGTGCTGTGGCATCAGCCTAGCTCACTGCAACCTCAAACTCCTGGGCTCAAGCAAACCTCCTGCCTCAGCCTCCCAAGTAGCTAGGACCACAGGTGCCCACCATAATGCCTGGCTAATTTTTTTATTTTTAGTAGAGATGGGGTCTTGCTCCTGCTCAGTCTGGTCTCAAAATCCTGTGCTCCAGCAATCCTCCCATCTCAGCCTCCCAGAGTGTTAGGCGTACAGGTGTGAGCCACCGAGGCCAGCTGCAGAGATTATTTATTATTGTAGATGAATCAGACTATTTTCTGCCACTATCGTGCTCAGTAGATTTCAGACTATTATCAAGGAAGGTGAAAGGCTAGTATAGTACGTACCATCTATGCCAATTTTTTATTCACATGGCCCTTCCCACTAGACTGGAAATTTCTTGAGGATGTGGAATTCCTTCCTCACCATGGTCCATGTCTGATGTAGGGACATGTTCCCTGTTGTGGGTTCAATGAAAAGATATGTATTTACATAAGATTGGCATCGTTAAAATCGAACATGTAGTTTTAAGACCATGTTCAATACATATGTATTTTGGAAAGTGTAATTATTCACATAAATATGAACATTAAGAACAAAGAAATTTCTCTCTCAGCCCCATGGA
>NW_003852404.1:4934306-4935158 GCF_000181295.1 Otolemur garnettii
GCTGGGACTACAGACGCCTGCCACAATGCCCGGCTATTCTTTTGGTGCAGTTTAGCTGGGGCTGAGTTTGATCCCACCACCTTGGGTATATGGGGCGGGCACCCTGCCCACTGAGCCACAGGCGCCGCTCAGTAAATAGATTTTATACCCAGAGCTGACCACTTCTCTCAGCACCTATGGCTGCCACCCGGTCCCCATCGCTCTCGTAGGTTTTGCGAATAGCTTCTCCCTGGTTTTCCATTTTCCACCCTTGCCAGCAGCAGCCAGAGAGCTGATTTGAACACATCCATCAGGCACAGCTCCCTTCAACGGCTCCCTGGTGACCCAGGGTGACTGCGCATGCCTCCCACCCCCAGCTCTGACAGCTCTAACCTTGCCTCGCTCCAGCCCCAGCCACGCTGCTGCCTGCCCTTCCTCTAACAGCTAGATGTGCTCTCTTCTTAGAACCTTTGTGTCCCCTCCGCCAGGAGCACTCTCCCCCACTCACAGCCACACGCTGACTCCCTCATCTGCTTCCGATTTTTCATGCTGATGTTCCCTGATCCCCATGTCAGATCTCATCCCTGCCCAGCCGGCTGCAGCTCTCCAGCTCCTCCAGCCCACTCTGCTCTCCTTTCTTCCATCACGTGTTATCACCCCTACAGTCACTCATTACATACATGGTTTATTTTCTGTCTCCCCCATTAGAATGTAGCCTCTACAGAGCAGGGAGGTTTGGCCTGTTCTGTTCACTGATGAGCCTAAGAGGTGTTCTAGGTGCTTAATGTATAATTGTTGAATGAATTTGTTACAGATGATTTGAATGAGACGAAGACCCGCTGGGAACTCCGTTAAGAAAGAAAAGAGCAAGCT
>NW_003852404.1:4935399-4953719 GCF_000181295.1 Otolemur garnettii
TGGTCATTCCTGTGACCAATGGGTCAGGGTTCTAGCAAACCCAGACTGTCTGTTAGAGGTGCTCACCAACCAGAGTGGGCCTGTGATACCTACATGTCCCGTCAGAGAGGTGCAATTCTTAGACCATCGCAAAAAGCCTCAAGGCCCCAGTGCAGAGATCCCCTTATTATAAATAAGAGGTGGGCATGAAACTTAGGAAACTAGGAGCTTGATTAATTAGGGCCCTGGACAGTGGTTTTGTTTGCCCTCCCAAGAAGAAATGCAGCCCAGATCAGCTGCTGGACTTGAATGAACGAACCAAGGCCAGCGGGAAGAGGAGGGGTGGGGGAGGGGAGACAAACAAGGTGTTATTTAACTGGAACAAAGACGGCTTATGATTTAACCTCGGTCCGTAATCATACCCCTAGAGTTAGATGGGAATTAGTTTTAACATTAAGTGAAACGGTGACCTTTATAGTCTTCTCTCGTCTTAATTAAAGCAATTATTAACGATCGCTGTGATTTTCTCTGTACACTTTGTCCAACGGCCTTCATGCATTTGCTTCGAGTGAACGTCACTGCCGTTCGGCGACTCTCCTCTGCCTGCCATGTTTTGTAGCTGTTGTGTTTGCTTGTTTATTTTTGCAGAAGTAGCCCACCTGGGTGATAATGGGTAAGCTAAATCTACTTGGGGAAATTCCAACTTATCAAACTACCCCTAGATATTTTTTAAGAAAATAGATTCTCTGTCCAGAAGCAGAGCGCCATTCGTGACGGCTCTGGCCCCAGCCACCACGACCTCTCCCCTGGTTCCTGTCACACCTCCTGAAGTCGGTCTTCAGTGTTCCTCCCGGTCCCTTAGTCTACTCTCAAGGCGGCAGAGTCTCCTCTGAGCAGGGCCGTTGGAATGAGGCTGGCTTAATTTTACCCATTGGCATTTGTCTCATCAGCCACTCAGCCTCTTGGGATGGGATTTAAGTGTGTCCAAAAATACCTCCCAGGATTCGTTCTTCCGCATTGGCTGTTCAGGAGTGCTACTGCTCCTTAACTGTCTGGATGTAAGGGAACACAGATGAACAGCGGCAAGGGCTGGTAGCAATGTCCCTAATCGGGAAAGGAAAATGGCACGTCACCAGTGTAGACAAAAAATAAACCCCCCGAATTTATTTTTATAATGTGAGTCGCCGTCTTGTGTGTTGGTGACTGAGTCACCGAGTCTTCTGTCCTTTGCTACCTCCTCCACAGTGGTCTCTGACTCTCTCTGCTTAGATGGTAGCGTCTGGTTGGTTCTGGTTTCAGGGACCAGGCTCGTGACTTTGAACTTTATTATGGTGTGGTGCCTTGGTTGGCTAGTAACACAAATGTTCCTGATTCTCAGAATGACTTTTAACTCATGCAAAAGCAAAATAATATAGTCTTTTTGGGGAACCCGGTTAAAAAGGAAAAAAAGAAAACCCCTAATTAAAAAAAAGTTGGTCCAAAACATGGCGCCAAAACTTGAAACCAAGTATTTCTTTTATCCAAATTTTTAAAGGGACCTTAATAAAAAAAAACTGTGTGAAAGGAAACGTCTTTGCCCCTCGGGGCAGGGTGACTGTATTTGACATTAGAATCCCATTTAAAATGGCAGGTAAGAGTATGAACAAAAGCAAAATGTAGTTTCTCAAATATCTACCTTTGTAATTTGGGTGATCTGTCCTTAGATCTTTAAGGTCATTAACTGGAATGGAATGCCTCAAGGCTACTGCTAGCTTGTGAGGCTTTTTGTCTGGAAGCTCCGGGGAGACTGTGAGCCCACAGTTACGGTCACAGGCCATCTCTTCGGCAGGACTGCCCTGACTTGACAGCTATTGGCTGGGTCCCCAGGTACTTTCAGGGCAAGGACTGTTGTGTTAAAACCAGCTGCCATCTGTTGGTTCAATTTTTTGGATTCTAGAAGATGAGTCACTCATTTCTACTGCTGTTCCTTCTGCTGCCAAGAGTAATTTACCTATTGGACTTCATCAGGGAATCTACTGGAATAACTTACCGTGAAGTTTTGTCCTGTGCAAAGTTCATATCCCTGATCAGCAGTGGAAAAGTGGGGCAAGAGTTTCCCCTGCATTTCCTGAAGGTAGGGAGAAGACCCAGTAATCACATGGTGTCATCCTGGCCCTGGGCTCCTTCACAGCTAGAGCTACAGCCCCTGACTGCAGCAGGGTTGGAGTTGGGAATCCTGGTGGTTCCATATTTTCTTGCCAACCCTAACTCACTAGGGTGCTGATGCCTGTCACCAAGTGTGGTGGGGAGGCACTCAATGACCGTAGGTTAAATGAATCATTGGGCTCCGTGATTACAAAATGGGCAAGGCTGACCTACTTGGGGCCCCCAAGAGTACTGTGCTGGGCCAGTTGAGTCCATGTAGGCTACAATGTCTAAGTGACAAGGCCAAGACCACACGATACAGTCTGTGCTTACCAATCCTCCAAAGCAGAGTACGTGGAATGACTTTTAGGAAAAATTCAGGAGACTCTTCCCATCTCGACAAGCTAAGCACTATGATAGAAGCTGAAGGCAGGAGCAGTGGGCTTGTGCAGTGGGCATTGAAGTGTCTGGGGTAGAGGGCTTGCTTCTACCAGTAGAGCAAGCGCTTTCCCCAGGAGAAACGTGAAGATCGGGTCAGTGTATCCCTCCACCGGGTCACATGTGGCAGCTGGAATCTGGGGCTAAAAGACAAGACGTGCTTCTCTGCTCAGTTTCACACAAAGTGGTTTTTATTGTTAGTACCATTTTTGTTCAAAAAAAAAAAGTTTATTATGATGGTCCAGATCTAACTTTATTCACATATCCTAAAATACCCTAAAATATTTCTATGCTTCATGCCTTCCATTTTTTTTTTGCCACCCCCAAATCCTAAGCTAAATAGCAGCAACAAACTCCTAAGTGCAGAGGATTATAACTCCCTCAAGCAGCCTCCATTTCACTCAAGTTTTCTAAAGCTTTCCTGCCTGGAAAAATTACCAAGTCCCAAGTGGGTGGGATTTTATTCTTACCACAGAGTAGGTGTGATTTTATGGGAGGCTCTTCCCCCAGCCTCCTAGATCAGAGGCAGAGCTACAGGCTTGAGTGCCAGTGGGTGGTAAGATTCCTGTACTGTAGGTGCCGGGCTCAAGTCCCTTCTGCTGTGGTCAGTAATTGGAAGAGGGGCCGGTTGTGTGGGCCTGCCTGAGGCATTGCCAGCCCCAGCTGACCTTTCCAAAGGAGAGGCTGGCCAAACCAGGATGGTGTGAGAAATAACCTATTCTAGGGCGATCTGGGTGATACGGGATGCGGTCAGGACAAGGCAAGCCGCCTTCTCTGCAAACAGTAGTGGTGCTAATCTCCAACGCTAAGCATTAGTCAGCTAGAAAGTAACATTTCTAACCCCGTCTTATCTAAGCACAAAACAGACTTGTTGCTGAGGTAGCAACATTTGTGTGCTTCTAGAACTCCCGATTCCTGCCTTCTCTGCATACCTAGGAGGCAAGGGCACAATCAGGACTCAGGGCTTTGCGATGGCAGGGCTCTGGGGGGTCAGGGTGCCCAGAATGTGTGTTTCCTACTTTGAATAGGATTTGGCTGTAAAGGGGGTCCAGATGAGTTGCAGGAGTCCAGCGAAGTTGCAGTAGAAGAGGACTTTGGCAAATGGTCCACATCACCACCTCAGAGATGGAAAAACAAGACTCCGTGGTCCTCAAAGCAGCTCAGGCTAACGCAGTCAGATGTGTTTCACACCAATCAGCCAGGTGCTCAGGCAGGGGCAGGTGGTCTCCCCACATGGCAAGGCAAACCAGGGCACCCTCCTCCTCCTCCAGAAGATTCCCAGTCAGAGAACAGGGCATCGCTGTCATTGCTACAAAGGACCAATGGACCTTCCATGTTCAGGCGAGATACTGAAACTGGGTAGTAAAATAGTGGATCCACGTCCAGAGAAGCCAAGGGGGGCATTAGTGCCAACCTGTACAGGCTTAGAGCTTTGTGCATTTTAAAAAAAGATTCTATTACTGATGAGAGTAAAGGAAATCCGATCACACTGGCTTTTGTCAGTTTTAGAAGAATTCTGCACATCTATCATTTTGGAAGCAACTTCTTTTCCAGCTCTAGGAGTATTCTCGAAGTGTTAATATGTTGGGGCAGAAGCAGATTCATTTTTCTCTTGGAGGCCACCTCACACAGACAGCAATCCCCAAGAACCTGACTGACCACATAAGCTGAGCAAAGGGGCTACTTTCCAGAGACATGGTCAACTGTTTCCTAAAGATGCTTCAAAGAAATACAAATGCCAGTCAGGCATTTCCTAACCCCTTGGTCATTTACCAGATAAGAATCCTCTTGGGATGTGTTTAATCCTGCATCAAATGTAGAAAGGCAAACCATTGGCTTCAAAGACTGAGAGTTCATTGTAAATGCAAGCAGGCACTCCGAAAGGGACCATTGCTCTAGAAAGGCCCTAAACTCTGGAAAGGAGAAGTTGTGGCCACAGCTATTTGAGGAACAGCCTTTGTAACTCCTCTCCTGCCGTGGAGAGAATGGAACAGCTGGGAGGCTTCTTAGCACGCTCAGCACAGGTGGAGAGAGGGCGTGCTATGGAGACAAAAGTCCCGAGGATCCCAGCTGCACCAGGTCCACATGGCACTTGGAACCAGGCTACTTGGGGGGCCACGGCACCCAAGCATGCTCCTTGCTCAAAGACCCAGGACCCCAGCTGCCGGCTGTGGACTCAGGGCCACCCCTCCACTTCTTCCTGTGAGATGCCCAGCACCGACTTGTGGGGGATTCTGCACTCTTGCAGAGATTTGGTGAGGTCAGAGAAACGTCTCCTGGGCACCTCCATTGTTTCAATGCTGCAGTGTCCATAGAGGGTTTTGTTCTTTTGTTCGGCCACAGCAACAACGGTTTGCAAATCATCAGTTGGCCGGAAGTGGCGGACAAACCTTTGGCCTGACGGTGATCTGATGGCGAGCAACAGCCTTGGTTCTTGGTCTGATGGTTCCTCCAAGTTTCTGGGCCTGGGGGAGCCCTGTCTCTTGGTTTGCACGAGTTTCTTCTCCAAGGTGCAAACTTGAGCTCTGGAAGCTTCGTTGGTCTTCAAGGTACAGATCTCCTTTTGGGGAAGAGCCCGGATGCTGCTGAGCTGCAGTGAGCTGGCCTGTTCGGCTACTGTTTCCAAGGCCCCGTCCTCCAGGTTCTTTCTGTTGATAGAAGGAAGGACTGGGTATTTATTGAGACAGGAGGAGGCCCCAAGAGGCACTTGCTGCAGGAGCAGCTCTGGAATCTCATCGGAAGCTCCCTGTTTTGGAGATTTGGGTGCACAGGCTTCTGGCTTTTGGCTACTTGGTGACTCACAGGGAATGGCTGGAGGTGAAGACAGTGTGCGGTGAGAGCCCACCTCTGTGTCCTGGGATTTGCGCAGACTCGGCCGTGTGCGTCCCTTGGCGGACTTGGGCCTTATGACGTGCATGTTCAGTGCGTTTGGCTGCCAGATGCAGCTGTCAGCTGTGGCGCTGACAACGGTGCTGCGTCCAGGTGGTGCTATGTTCACAGGGGCTTCTGTGGCCATTGCTTCTCAAGACCCCTACGGAAGCAGGAAAAAACAGAGGAGGCCGGGGGTTAAACTTATCTGGGATGCCTGGATCCAAGCCACTCACTCCCCTAGTGCACAGAATAAGCACCAACGGGTCCCAGACCAAGGGCTTGCTCTCTGGGTTTCTGGCATCCGGAGAGGGACACCAGCAGTTGTGTGTTCATTCATTCATTCTAGGCATTTGAACTATATCAGTGAACCAAAGCCACTGCAATTTAAATGATTAAGGAAGGAAGGACAGGGGCTAAACCCACAAGTAAATAAGTATTTTCAAAGAGCAATAACTGCTATGTGGAAGAAGTTTTGCACTAAAGAGAGACTAAAGCGGACTAATTCTTACTCTTTTGTGGGTAGGGGTTTCTGATAAAGACCAGAAAAACTAGTAGAAGATTCTAAAAAATATATAGCACTTAATTCTTATTCTCATGAGGAGGGTCCTTTAAGCTGGGACCGGAAGGATGAGAAGGAACGAGCCATGTTACAATCTAGAGCAGAGGGTGGCCAACTATTTCCATAAATATATTTTCATCTCTGGGAGCCACAGGTCCCTGTTGCAACTACTTATCTGCAGCGCAAAGCCAGCACTGGCAACATGTTAAACAACTGTGGCTGTGTTACAGCAAATCTCTATTTACAAAAACTAGGGTTGGGCCAGAGGTGGCCCCAGGGCTACAGTTTGCCCACCCCTGATAACAGAAAAAGCTTCCTTCCAGGGGAGGGAGGAGCCAGGGCGACATCCTGAGCAGGGCAGAGCTTGGCATGTTCAGGGAACTTGCGGGCTCCCAGGTTGGGGACCCCTCCCTACGAGGGGTGGCCCACACTGTCCCATAGACACCAGGCATAGTCAGGAGTGTTACCAGCAGCTGCCTTTGCTCAAGAGAGTGAAAGGGACCTTGTCAGGGGAACTAGGCAGAGATGGGGCTCAACCTCATTCAAGAGCTAAGAGAGGGGGACCAACAGGCTTCTCCCTGCACTCCCCTTTACAGAGCTTCCTTCAACAAGGGACAGTCTGCCCTGGTACATGAGTCACTATGAAGAGGTGACCTCTGGGGTCCTCATTTTTCCTTTTTCCCTCAGTCCTTTCTCAGTGCCCTTTTTATACCTATACTTGGGGTACCCTTAGCTTCACTTCCCTTCCAACTGCCTTTTCATTTGATCTTATGGGGGGGGGTGCAATCACTTAATATATCCCTCCACTGCCCTGATTTGTCACTTGGGATTCCCGGAGAGGAGCACGGAAGCGCCACTGCTGATCTGGCCATGTGCCAGAATGCACAGGGCCTTCTAGACCTGGGGGCAATAGGCTTTCTCCATAAAGAGCCAGGCAGTAAGGAACTTCAGCCACCCAGTTCTGCCCTTGTAGTGTGAAAGTTGCCACCTACAGTAGGTAAAGGAACGGTGTGGCCGTGTTTCCATGGAACTTCATTTATGGACCCTGAAATTTGAACTCCATATGATATTTCACGTGTCACAAAATTTCATTGTTTTCAATGATTCACTAATGTAAAAGCTCTTCTTAGCTCATAAGCCACACACAAATGAAATGGGCTAGATATGGCCTATGGGCCATGGTTTAACCTTGTCCTAGGTCAACTCTCCAGGGGAATCTGGCACATGCTAGTTCTATGGATTTATGAGCCAGAAAGGTAGAGCGATTGCCCACTGGTCACATAGCCAGCTGCTGGTCGCACATCCAGTCCTGTGTCCTTTGCACCCAAACAAGCTGCTTCTCGAGGACCAGTCTTGGCCCTCTCCTAGCACATCACGTCCTGTCCCTCTGTTGGCTGCCCTTCCCAGCTACTACGTGGATACGCTGAGGGCCTCTGTAATGGGCTCTCCCAGCACAGGTGCACCTGAGTGCTAGTCAAACCTGCCTGAGTGCTAGTTAAATCCACCTGAGTGCTAGTTAAATGCTCAGAAGGGATGCACTGAAGTGTGGCGGGAGATGGGAGCATTTCTCTGCGCAGGTATTGCCAAGTCATGACACCTCCTCTTCCACCTTGGTGGCCCCTTCACTCACCATTACCACCACTGCCTCCTCCCAATCTCTAGTTACAGCTTTCTCCAAACGCTACAAGTTTTGGGGCTCCCTCCCTCCCTCTGAACCCTGGCTACTGCCGTGACTCCTGCTTTCCCTGCTTACAAGCTGCCCAGGAGTGCCCCAGTCTTCTCAAGACCCTCTGGTGACTTCAGTACCTTGCAGTCCTCAGGAATTAGCACCTTTGGACGCAAAGGACACGGACCTGGGAGTTACAAGACCTGGGTTCAATTTCAGGCTCTGCCGCCAGCTAGTTTGGAGACCTTGGAGCCACTGCTCTATCTTTTCAGCTTATCTCATCATCATATTAACCATATGACTGCAGAGATAGTATTTAAACACCTCCAGTCTCCTCATCTTGTAACACGAGGCCAGTAACATGAAATACTGCAGGTGAGTCAGGAAGCCCCAGGCTTGTTGCATAGTAGAGGCTTAATTAACTATGAAGGTTTGTGTTTTGTTTTGTTTTTGACTGTTCAGTGCTTTCCATTATTCTAGGTCCAAAAGCCTCACCTGTTGCTTTAGAGCTTTGCCCAGGGTGTTTTTGGTGGGTCTAACCCTGGTCCATACTAACCAGCTGGTGAATCCTGGGACCCAGGCCTGCCTGTCCTCTGCACAGAAATGCCGGGAGGTGGAATTCAGTAAGCTACCTACTACCTCGGCAGTTCCTTCAAAAAATGCCAGGAAAATTCCCCAGTTGATCACTTCCCTTCTACACGCTTCCTCCCCTCAAACTCACTTCCTCCAGGCACCCTTCATCACGCAGTCCTGAACAACACAACTCAAGCTTTGTATTCGAGTCTCACCACGCTGTGTGTGCTACCACTGCTGCCTAATTTTAGTGATCGCTTTCAGGAATATCCTCTTTCTCACCACTCAACACAACATCCCTGTATATTCCTGATGTCCTGCTCGGTTCAAAATTCTTGGACAATGTTACCGGCTCGTGCTTATTTTAAAGGCCTCTCTGTTTTCCCCGTTCCGCGCGCAGCCCGAGTGTCTCTCCACTCCCCTCTTCCACTTCTCCCTCGTCTTTCACACCCAGTCTGGCTGCTAGTAGCTCAGGAGTCTTCGTTTTAGCAAAGTTTTGGCATCAGAAAAAAGCCTGCCCATCTCCTTGTTAATTTCGTCTATTTTCTGATCAACTGTGAGGACTGTGTTTCTCCCCCTCTAGTTCACAAAGCTTTTTCTGGTAATGAGGCAGCTTTTGCACTTTTACTTAGGATGGCTCGAGAAGGTCAAACTGTCCACCTGTTCTGCCAAAGATAAGTGCAGCTGGCAAGCCCACCCCCCTCCTCTCTGCCCACCCTCCCAGCTTGTGGAAGGGCTATTAATTTGCCACAGCTTCTGCAGAATTATCACAGGCTCAGCTTCCAACACCCACACATGCCTCGGGAAGGTTTAACTGTCAGTAAGTTTGGTAACTTAGAAACCTCTTCCTTAACAACTTTGATGGGGAAAGTCATGTGTTCTCACAGGCTCTCTGCTGGATTATTTTTAACAGTCAAACTTGACTATGTACATGCACTTTCCATACCTTTTGGGACTATATAATTATCCACGTTCAGGGGGTGTCATCTTCGAGACACCCTGGTCATAAGATAACATGACTGCAAGCTATCTCAGAGAAAAACCTCAATGATGACTAATTCCTATAAGCCCACTCATGGTTATTTAGAGACTAACACCTCCTTCAGGTAAAACCATTATATCCAACCTGCTTTCATAACCCACTGCCTCCTCCCGAGTGCAAAGACCATCTGTTACATGGAGGGAACACCAACTCTTCCCAACATCCATCACATGTCGAGGGGAAGTGGGGGGGGGGAACAGGTGTTGGGGGATCTGGGCCACCTGTGTCTTTATATTCACACCTTGAGTCCCAAATTCTGCTCACCGCCCTCAGTACAGGAAGGCCTCTCCCTCTCCGGCAGCCATCATATTCCTGCCCGGCTCATTTTGCCACCTCTAGGCCTGGCAGCCACTCAACCACAAAGTGATTTGACAAGATCTAGGCGTAGGCATCCATCAAGCTGCTAGCTGAATAGGCAAGTGGCCTGTTTACTTAAACACAATAGCTGTACCCCAGAGGCCTGCTAGGAGTCAGGAAACAAACACTGATTATGGTTTCCAAGAAATTGCCAGAAGGGCAGGCGCCCATGCCTTAAGATTCATCATCAAATCAACTGGGAAGAAGGAAGATTTGACACCATCCAGCTAAAGCCGGATTCTTACCTCCCAAGAGTGTCCACAATCCACCACAGGGTCAGACCACCCTATTTCGCTCACAACCCAAATCTAAACCTACAGTAAATGTAAGAAAATATAACCACCTACACACCATCTGCTGGTATATACCAGGATGCATACATTTGAATTGGTCTTTTAAAAATGTGTATTAGTTAATTCTATCCCCTGCCAAACACTTAGAAGAACCAACAGGAGATGGTAGTTGGCCTGAGAGTGAGAAAACTTTGGTACCATTCCCAGTTCTACCCCTGACTAATGATTAGAATACACTGTCCTATGCACAGTGCCACCGTGAACCACAAGCCCCCAAGTGATCAAAGGTCTGGAAAGGGAAGTGGGATGATTCCAGAGGCAGAGGGCGGGGAGGTGGCAGAGATAACTCAATTATTTCCAAGTTCTGGCGGTGGCTCCAGAAGGACGCGAGCTTAAGGGAGCAGGAGGAGGGATTTGGGGGAGGGGCATGGGAGCGTCTGGGAAGTGAGAGTTGAATAGGGTGAAAGAGCACAGGTCTGGGGGAGGATGCATCTGGTTCTGGCGTCCGCATGTGACCCAGCCATCCTTTCTCTCTGGGTCTGTCCCCCTCGTCACAGCCCAGCCGGGAGGGCATGGCCCCGCGGCTTCGGAGCGCCCCGGGCTTCCGCAGAGCCCGGCTGTCCGGTCTGGGTAACGGTGAGCTGTGGCCCGGCTCGCTCTGCCTGGGTCAGCGGACTCTTCTCGAGGCCCCCCGTCTGCCTGCCGGGGTTCGCCGGGCCTGGGGACGCCCGCACGTCGGGGACCGGCCTCTCCCGGCCCCGTCCGGGCTCTCACCTCGCCGTTCCGCTCCATCCGCCGCCTGCGACCGGCGCCGTCCCGCTGGTAAACAGCCCTGGTCTCCCGGGCAACGCCGGGGTGGGGGGCCACGTGCTTCCGGCCTGACCGGAACCGGCCAGGTCGGGGTGGGGTGGGGGGAGCAGCAAGGAGGCTGAGAGCCAGGTCGGGGGTCGCAAGCAGGGCGGCCCGCGTGGCCCTACCTGGTGGAGGCGACCCGAAACCTGGCCTGGGCCTCCTGCCTGGTCTCGCCCCCTCTTGCTCACCTCCCGAGGGAGAGGCCGTCCAGGGGAAGGAGAGCGCTGGCCTGAGGATGGTGGGGCCGTGACCACCGGCCCCGCTAGCCTGGCACCTTTTGTGACCTTGGGTCAGGCCCTGACCCTCTGTGTCCCCGACTTTAAAATGAGGCTGTGGGACTGATTGATTGCTGAGAACCCTAGGTGTGAGCAGCTGCTCAGGGTATCTGCTTGAGCAGGGAGCAGGGCCCCCTGTCTGCCTCTCCGCCTTTGGTACAGCCCTGTTCCGGCCCTCCTCACTCCACTGCTGGAGTGCCAGCAGTATCTGCACCTGCCCTGGCGGCGCCCTAGGCCCCCAGCAGCCTGCCTCACTCCCCCTGCACCTGCCCTGACGCCCCTGGCCCCCAGCAGCCTGCCTCACTCCCCCTGCACCTGCCCTGATGCCCCTCTGCCCTCACTCCCCCTGCACCTGCCCTGATGCCCCTCTACCCTCACTCCCCCTGCACCTGCCCTGATGCCCCTCTGCCCTCACTCGCCCTGCACCTGCCCTAGGCCCTCAGCAGCCTGCCTCACTCCCCCTGCACCTGCGTCTCCCTGGCTTTGCGGCTTCCTCTCACTGCCCTCTCTGCTTTGTCCCTCCTGTCAACCCACTTCTTCCCTATCCTGACCCATTGCCTCAGCCATTCCCTTGAAGAGAATCCTCCTTGCCCCGCTGTGTTCCCTCCTTCCATCTGATGAAACCCCAACCCCGGCCAGTCCACCCACACACAGGCACTACAGAAATCTCAGCCACACATGGTGCAGTGGAAATGTGGTCTTCAGCCCCGACTGGACCTTCAACCCTACACAGCAAATCTTCCATCTTCCCTACCTCCCTTCTCCCCCCTTTCTCCTCAGTGGCTCCTTCAAACCTTGACCTTGCTCCTGAAACCTCCCACCTCCCCCACTCCTTCCTTCTTTCCTCTAGAAGATACCCTTTCTGCCGTCCTCAGAGAGAAAACAGAAGCCATCATGGGGAAACCTTCTCAGCCTTCTGCTGTCAGACCTTCAAACTTGCTTGCCTGTTGCTTCCTTGTTCCTCTGCCTCCCTCCTGTCCTTACAGATGGGCTGTCTCATCCTGTCCAGGGGTAACTGCTCCTTCATGGGTGCTCTGGAGCCCATTCCCTGCCACATGGCCACGCATAAACACACCTGTGTTGTCCCCTTGGCCTAGAAGACTCTTCTCCACCCTCCCCAGCCCCAACCTTCTTCATTCACCCACTTCCCATTCACCCTTCAGGTTCCAACCTAACAGTTGAAACCTCTCTTCCAAGTTGCAATTAAGATGGCTTCAAAAGAGATCCTGCCTGCTTCATCGTCTGCCAAGTTCTGTTCTAGACTCTTGGGACATGCAGATGAATAATGTAGTAACTATATTATTAGAAGATAATGTGGATAGATACATAAGAACCGTAGATTCGTCATTTGCCACTGTGGCAAAATACTTGCTCTCTGCTCTGCCTGTCCCAGACATATGAACGCAGGTTTGTGATGGCGCAGCCCAAACCCTGCTTCAAGACGTGCACAATGTGGTTGAGAAGACGGCACACACTGATAAAAGAGTTACAGACCAGATTGTTTTCAATACAGTTTGAGCCAAGGGTAGAGGGACAGGGACAGGCCGGATGTGACTATGTGCCAAGTGATTAGAAGGACAGGAAGTTCTTTGGGGGCCGGGAAGGAAGGGATCATTTCAGTATTGTTCCACCCCGGGCATCCAAGAGGCTTCTGTGGCCCCAAGAAGGTGCAGGAGCTGGTGGCTTTAGGAGCTGCTGGCTTTGCAGCTCAGTGCTGGCGGCTTATTCCTTGTTAATGATTCTGTCAGAAATATCTTAGCAATGCTCTTCAGCCCTTCACGCCCACCCGAAAAAAGATTAAAGTGGATTCTTCATCAGCTATTTTAATATCACCTAGGAATTATGCAATGCTTTGGAGAATCAAATTGGGTTCTCACCCCCCTGTGTGTGTGTGTGTGAGAGTGTGTGCATGCCCGCCTTTGCTGGTGCACGGTGAAATGGTAGCTATGCCTGTGGTCTATGTGATGATCAGCTGGTTATACCCTTTGCTCCCCAGCGTCATGTATTCCACAGCCCCAGGGGGAGACTGGGGAGAAGGAAGGGAAGCCACCAGTCAGTTGCTGTGACTCTGCTGCCAGTGTCCCCAGAGCTTCTGTAAAGAGGGTGTCTTTGGAGGATACACTGTATGACGCCTGGTCTCTCGCATGTACATGAAGCAGATCTCAGTAAACATGGGCAGAGTCACTGCCCGGCCAGCTGAAGCGTGGACTCACCTTCCTTTCCAGCCATGTCTCACTCTACTCTCCAGCTCTCTCCTTACACTCCAGCCAGCTCGTTTCCCTGGTGGCCTTCAGCTTTTCCGTCTCCAGTGTCTTTGTTTATGCCTTACCTTCCACCTTCCTTGAAGTTAATCCAGATGGACTGATTCTTCAAGGTCTATTTTATAAGACATGTACAAGCCACCTCTTCTGTGAAGGCCTTACTTATTTTAATTTTTTTGGAAACAGTCCTGGGCTCGGGCAATCCTTCTGCCTTAGCCTCCTTAGTAGTTGGGATGACAGGTGCCCACCCTCACACCTGGCTAGTTTTTCTATTTTTGGTAGAGACAGGGTCTCACTCTTGCTCAGGCTGGTCTCAAGATCCTGACCTCAAACAATCCTCCCACTTTAGCCTCCCAGAGTGCTTGGATTACAGTTGTGGGCCACCATGCCTAGCCCGTGAAGGCCGTCTCCTTCCCAACGGCATGTGCTCTTTCTGGTCCCTTGTGGAACGTGTCTGAGATGGTGCTGTGCACCCCCACAGGGTCACCTCCTCTGATCTTCACGACTTTCCTCCACGGAGGTATCTGGTATTGCCTCCTTTGCTTTAGAAACAAATGATCCCCAACTAATGAGTGGCAGGCAGTTTTAGAACCCACGTCTGGCTGGTTCCAATGCCTACCCTGGACTCAGAGCCCCACCCCTGTGTCTGTACATGGCACTTCATCTGGACCACCCATCGTGCTGGTTGTGGGGGCTATAGTTGTGGCTTCTGGGGTCCTGGCTCCACCATTTGGCAGCTTGAGCTCTTGGGCAACAGAAGTAAGTTCTCTGGACCTCAGTTTCCACATGTATGGGATGGAGATTACAAGAATAGGATTGTTGTGAGGGTGACATTAATACATGTAACAGTCTTTGCACAGTGCCTGGTGTGTGGTGTTTTCACCTTACAGTCCGCATCTCCTGCGGTAGGTGAGGAGCCCCTCAAAGGCAGGAACTTGCCTGTGTCAGAGTCCCCTGCTCCACCCATGCGGTGCCTGCCCTGTGGAAGGGGCCCAGCAAGTGATAATTAAATTAGCCATAACAGTGGCTCTGATTCCACAGCTGGCTTCCCTGCTGAGAGATCCAGCAAACTGCCAACTGGTATCCTCCAGGGATATGTGGCTTGCCGTCTAAATGACCTCCCCCAGGGCTGGCTGAAGGCAAGAACTCCAGTTTCTTAGTGGCGTGTCCCCAAAGAACACTGGGTCCCATTTTGAAGTAGTGACTCCCAGATTTCAGGTTCTACAGCCAGCGCCCTGCTCTGTCCCTGATCTCATTAGACACATGGATGGAGATCGTGGGTAACCTTTAAGCAGAAGGTGAACCAGGTGGATACTCTAGTAGCAAGGCCAAGAGGCTGGCAGTTACTCATGTCTCCTGGTGACTCAGCTTCCTAAGGGGACCTGCGAGAGGGAAGTTTCTGGATGATAAAGTATGACCGTGTGTGGCTTCACAACAGGATACATTCTGAGACGTTTTTAGGCAATGTCATCGTTGTGTGACCCTGGCTGATGGTACTCACTAATCTGGATGGTGGAGCCTACTGCACACCTAGGTTGTATGGTATATAGTGTATTCCTCCTGGGGCACAGCCTGCGTGGCACGCAAGACTGTAGGCAGTGGCATCCCAATGTTAAATATTCGTTTATCTAAACACAATACAGTGAAAATACAGCAGAAAAGATAAAACACGATGCACCAATACGAGGCAGCTACATTATAATCTTAGGTGACCACTGTCCAATGTGTGGTCACATGACTCTACTGCAGTTTTTTATTATTTTTTTCCCACGTTTTTGGAAAATATCCAACCATATATTGTCTACTTTCTGGCTTTGTTAAGCAGCACGTAGCAAACCTCATAACTCACCTAGGCTACTGTTGACCAAGTATCTTCGTCTTTAGGAGCTTGTCAAGTCTTGCCCCGGCACTCCGTGGGGTCCGGGATCACTGTCCCCACCTCTCTGGTGGAGGAAGCTGAGATACGTCAAGGCCCTCTGTCGGGAAGCTGGGGCAGAGCGCCGGCCATCTCCTTTGACAGAAACTCCTGAGTTAATTGTGCTTCGCCCTTGCAGTGGCTTGCACAATACAGCCTTTTCTTGGCAACTCACAGTCAATAATTATGCACCAGGGGCCATATTTTGATGTGGGTAGGGCTGTCTGCCCCTACGGTCCACGGCCCCAAGTTCCCTGGCCCTCTTGGCTGTTGTTTTAGCCATTCCTCCCTTGACTCTCTACTAAGAGAAGCCACTCTAATGCCATTGCCGTTCAACTGCGGGGTCTGAGAAATGTGGCTGAGCAGCTCCTTAGAACTGGGTCTAAAATCAGCGTGTGAGAGTAGCCACTTAGGGCCTTGAGGGTATTGTCTTCTCTCCTGTGCTTTGGGTGAGCATAGCCCTTTGGTGGATGGTTCTAAGCAGCAGAAAGGCCAGCGGTTATCAGTGCTAGCTTTGGAGTCAGATATAGCCTGGGTTGAGACCAGGACCTGTCACTTTGTGGGGCAGATGATCTGATCTCCACCAGCCTCAGTTTCCCTCATTGGTAAACAGGGGTTACCAATACATGCCTCCCCAGGAGGGTGCAATGAGGATTCAAGGGGACGGTTTAGACACTGTGCTTGGTTCTGGTTGTGGTTGTTCTTATTTCTGTAACTTGAAGAAGGATGAGACTCTGATTGCTCATTCATTCATTTCCCCAAATATTTATTCCCTGCCCATCTCCCTGTGCCTAAGTTTCCTTATCTGTCATGTGGGGAAAATAATAGTACTTATCTAGCTGGGGATGTGAGGATTTAGTGAGTAAATACACATAAAATGCTCAGGAACCTGGCAGGGTATAAAACAGGATATACATTACCCGCCATCATTGTCATACTGATGTATGCTGGACACCTTGCTGGGCATTAGGTATAAGGCGGTGAACGACATAGATGTGACCTCTGACCTTCTGGAGCATGCAGGCTCTTTCCATCCTATTTTCTCCATGAGGAGAGAAACTATCAGTGTTTCCTCACTGGCTTTTGTAGAAGGGGCTGGCAAATAACCCTGTGGGTGGCTCCTGGGACACCCTAACTGCTGGCTGCTGCCCTAGGGACTGGCCCAGGGGGTGCATACCCTATATTCTTGTGTTTCTGTACAGTCCCAAGCACCCAAAATGATTAGTGAAGTGGAGAGAACCACACCTGTGTCATAGCTGTGCAGACTGGTGTCTGTGAAAATGTCCTCACACCTTCAGAATGCCTCACAGACAAGAGGCCTAGGTGGGGGAACTGGGGAGGCCAACTGGATTTGGACTTACAGACCAGAGTTTGACTCTTAGTCCTGCCACTTAGCGGCTATATAGAATTTTCAGTTTCCTTCTCCTCTCTCAGCCTTGGTTTCCTCAGCCTTGGTTTCCTCATCTGTCGAATGAGAATGTGATAGTACCTGCCTTGCAGGGTTGTAGCAAGGAGTAAATAGGAGTAGAATATACATGTAAGGGAATTAAAGGTCTCCTCAAACACCACCTCCCTTAGGAAGCATCTGTGACCCTCCCAAGGAGATTTCACTGCTCCTTCCTCTGAGCTCAAAAGCATTTATTTATACAACCACTAGAATAGAGCCATGCTCATCACTTCACATATGCTTAGACTGGGTTCCCTGGTAACAAATGCTGAGGCAAAATTTAAAAAAGGTGAATTTCTGGGAGGCTCTCAAAAGATACAGCTGTCAGGAAGTGAGCAAAATGGGAGAAGCTGACATAGAGGGAGAAGCTGACACACAAAGAGAGAAGCTGACATAGAGGGAGAAGCTGACACAAAGAGAGAAGCTGACATAGAGGGAGACAAAGCTGACACACAAAGAGAGACACTGACACACAAAGAGAGAAGCTGACACACAGAGGGAGAAGCTGACACACAAAGAGAGAAGCTGGCATAGAGGGAGAAGCTGACATACAAAGAGAGATGCTGACCCAGACAGAGAAACAGACAGAGAGAAGCTGACACTCACAGAGAGAAAAGCTGCCATAGAGGGGAAATCTGGCACAGAGAGGCAGTTACTGAGGTCTTGGGCAATCCTCCAGGGAGCTCTGGGGCAGGGCTAGCCTTTCGGAACTGTCCTGAAAAGAGGCAAGGGATGCCCCTTAAGCTATCACGTCAGCCAGGCCTTCGCTAGAGGCTACTCTTCCTCTCCTCCCCGAGAGGGGTCATATTCTTGGGACACACAGTCCCCCAAGCAGAGGGCAGTTCCCAGTGATGAGTGAGAGTGTGAGAAGCAGCTGACAGCCCATCTCTGTCGAGGGTTCCACCAGAGACTGTGCCAAGCTTCCAGAACCAATGGAGAACCAAACAGAATTTCTTATTTGGTCTGCATTTATTAATACTTATTTGGTCTCTCCAGCCAACTTGGGCCAGAGTTCTCCCATTAGAAGACCTCCTTGGTGCTTAGTCAGACCTATCCAATTTCATTACCAGTAATGCACCAAGGTCCCTTTCTTTGTCACTAAAATGTTATCACCTGTTCGTTCAAAAGATATGAGTTCCTTCTTTGTGGACTAAACCTGCACACGATTATTTTTGCAGACTCAAAAGAGAAAAGGAAGCAAGCCTGTGGAGATGGAACCTAATTAAAAACCATCCCACACAGCCGTCGAGATGCAGGTTGGCTGGGACCAGGCCTGGTCCAGGCCCAGCCTCACAGCATCTGTCCGAATTTTGCCTAAGTGCAGGAAAATAGCAAAGGCCCTGGTAAAGCCTCCCAGGGATCAGGGTCATTTTGAAGTTTTCCAGGGAAACTTTGCTGCCAGGTATAAATCTAGACGGAGCTCTGCACCTGCCAAATTCTCGAGGCTTAGCTGAGAACTTGTTCACACTCCAAGTCCTAACTTTATCAGAGTTCATTTGACTTATGATGGAGCCGGTAAAAACCACCTGTATTCAAAGAAAGCTTGTGCCTGATCCCTAGCAGCTCCACGGCTGAGGCACAAGCCCGTATTTTCCTCTGTTGTCCTGTGGGAAGTGTACCTAATATGGCTGTCATGATGGTGTATTTCCTTTTTTTTTTTTTTTTTTT
>NW_003852404.1:4955262-4956862 GCF_000181295.1 Otolemur garnettii
AGTCTCACCCAGTCACCGGATCTAGAATCCAGTGGCTTCCTCACAGCTCACTGCCACCTCAAACTGCTGGGTTCAAACAATCCTCTTGCCTCAGCTTGTTACTACAGGCACTTGCCACTGCATCCAGCTAATTTTTCTACTTTTAGTAGAGATGGGGTCTCACTCTTGGTCAGGCTGGTCTCGAACTCCTAAACTCAAGTGATCCTCCGACCTCGGCCTCCCAGGGTCCTGGGATTTTAGATGTGAGCCACCAGGCCCAGCCCCAGGACTAGATTTCTGTTATCAACAGTATATATGCCTTTTAAGCTCAGGAACAGAGGGAATACTGACTCCTGGGAAAAAAAAAAAGATGAAGGGATAGTGTTGCCAAAGAAAGTAATAAAAACAGCAATAACAAAAAACCCTGGCACTTTTCAAACAATTGAACCCTTCTTAGGTTTATATTCAGGTCCAAACACCAGAAGCATACCAGACTCAAAGATAATGAAACAGATAAGGAATCTTTGAAAAAGATTCCGATGAGCTCCCCACCTTTAGAAATTCAGAAACATTGCGCTTGGGGTTTTGCACCCAAGTGGCCTCACCTCACTTTGGTCATTTCATCCCTGAACAGGAGTTCAACTGGAAGACCCCTCATGCTCAGAGGAAAGTGTGGCTGTGGCGCCTCCGACCTCCTGGGCTCCTTGGGAATGAAGGTCACTGCCGTTCTCGTCATCGTCATCTGCCGTAAGTAGCAAGCCAGCGGGGACGACACCATGGTTCTGTCCTCCCGTCTGTCCTCCTGTCTGGGGACCCCTCTGGAAAAGCCGCTCACAGGACAATCAGGAGCGGAACAGCCTTCTCTCAACCTTCTCCTGCTTCCGTGTCTGCTGTAAAATGGGCTGATCCCAGTGTCGAGATTGCAGAAAACTTGTAGGAAAGCAGAGGTTTCTAACCATTTGCTAAAAAGAGCACTTGACTGTTTTACCACCCTCCCCCCACCCCAGCCCTAGGAGTCTTTTTCTCTTTGAATGTTAGTTGCCTTTATTTAAAGTCATATGGATTCCAGAACAAAAATGCTAGCGTCTATCCAGCAAATTTAGAAATGATTGATGCTTATCAGAAAGACAGCCTGAGGGTGACTTACGGAATAGGTGGTAATTACAAGTCATTGCTACCAGGAGATCCGATTGCACACCCCTGCCAAGTGTGGGAAACAGTTTAGGAACTGTTAGAAGGTTCCTTGATGGATTCTTTTGCTTGATTAGTTGGGTAGCAATTGTTCTAATCCGTTTCCCTGTCTGTTTCAGCTGTGTTGCTATAACTTTGGGTCCCTAAATCAAAAACATTAAAGATGGGCTTCTCTTTTCCCCTTTGCGGTGAAATTTAGTTTTCAAGATCATGGTGTAGGGGGTAGGGGGTACCCCTATGCAGAAAGGACCCCCTTCTGCAGCTCCCAGCGTGTCCTGAAGATCAGCCCCGGTGTGTGGCTCTAGCCCCCCTCCAAGGACAGCAGTGACCACCCTGGACTTCAACCCACCCCCACCCCCCTTCAGTCTTTCATGACAACAAGGTGTCTAAACACAGCAGCAAAATTGGAAGCTACCTGAGAAAAGTCCCC
>NW_003852404.1:4957062-4965258 GCF_000181295.1 Otolemur garnettii
TTTTCTGAGACAGAGTCTCACTCTGTCACCCAGGCTAGAGTGCTGTGACATCACCCTAGCTTACAGCAACCTCAAACTCCTGGGCTCTAGCAATCCTCCTACCTCGGCCTCCTAAGTAGCTGGGACTACAGGCACCCACCATGATGCCCAGATCATTGTTCTACTTTTAATAGAGACAGGATCTCGCGCTTGCTCAGGCTGGCCTTGAACTCCTGAGTTCAAGGGATATTCCTGCCTCGGCCTCCCAGAGTGCTAGGATTACAGTTGTGAGCCACTGTGCCCATCCTCATAGGCAACCAGTGTGGTGCACATCCTCACACACAGCCTTCACATGCTTGTGCGTGCACACACACACACACACACACACACTTAAAACATAATAGAAAAATAATACACAGGCTTATAATAAAAAAAAATGCTGACAGTATGGAAGTAAATAAAATAAACAGCACCTGTTTCTTTCTCTGTCTACCTCCTCAATCTCACTGCCTAGAGATATGACTATTAAATGTAATATATTTTTAAGACACATAATTTTGTTATTATCCCCCTATCGGTGGACCCGTAGGTGGTTTCCAATTTTCTGATGTCACAAATAATGCTGGAGTGGACATCCCTGCGTGCCCACTTGGTGCCCACTTTCATAAGCATTTGGTTGAACCAAAAATTGCTGGGTCTCTGTGTATTTGCTGTTTAAATAAATCAATGGAGGGTGTCTTTCCTGCCTCTTAAGCATTTTGTTTCTCCTACCAGATCATAAGCCCCCAGGACATCGGTAGGGCCTGGCATTTCTGGCTTTGAACTCATCCTGTTAATGTTGCACCAGGCCTGAGGGTATTTCTGCCGAGGATGGTGGTTTTCTACTTTGGGAAGACCGTGGTTGGCAGGAGAGCACTGTTCTAAATGTCACGGAAGCTGGGTGCTCATTCTGGGTTAGAAGGAACTAGCTATGTTGCGGGGGTAATGTCGATCCTGTTTTCCTCCAGGAAAGGGGCTGCTGATCCCCAGCTGTGCCTGTGTACTTTGCTTTAGGGATCTGGTGACATCCCAGATGCAAAGCGTCCTGATGAGGGGAGGGGATGTCAGGGCAGCGCCATGCCAATTGCATACGTTCTTCTTCCTTATTTTCTCGTCGGCAGTGATGGCCCCCACTCACGGCAGCTTCTGGCAGTTTCAGAGGATGGTCAAACACGTCACGGGGCGGAGCGCCTTCTTCTCATATTACGGCTATGGCTGCTACTGTGGGCTTGGGGGCAAAGGTGTCCCTGTGGATGACACTGACCGGTGGGTACAGAGGCTCTGGGGCCGCCCAGCGTTTGATTGCATTAACATTCATGTTCAAAACCAGAGAGAGGGTGTTAGGATTCTTGCATGGCAAGTGACAGAGACCACCTCAGGCCAGCAGAAGGAAGAACTGACCAGGAGCCTGAGGGTGGGTCTCTGGAGGAAACCCAGGGTCAGGGCCAGCTTCTTGAGTGTGTGACCTGTGAAGTTGTCAGGGCCCCAGCGTAGTTGACTACTGTCGCCAACTTGATCTTCTTAATAAGGGGCCCATGTTTTCATTTTGCCCAGGGCTCTGCAGGTGTGTGTGGTCAGTCCTGCCCAGAGCCCTAGAAACGTCCTCATTCTCGTAGGAAATGTGTCCTCCTTTCAACTTCCCAGCGTTTAGGAGGCTAGATACAGCAAGACTGACTCACCTTCTCCCAGTTCTAATTCCAGATTCTAGGAGAGGGACTCCAAGTGGCCCAGTTTGGAAAAGTTGTCCATCTGGGTGAGGTTGCAACAAAACTGGGGGCCAGGCCTACTTCTAAGGGTGGGGGGTGGGGCAGTGTGAGTTCCCAGAAAAAAATGGAGGTGGGTGTAATCTGGTGAGTGTAGAGGGAGGTGGGAAACAGGACAGTCTGCGTGTCATTTCATTTGAAGAAATATGAAAGCAAGGCCGGGCGTGGTGGCTCATGCCTGTAATCCCAGCACGCTGGGAGGCTGAGGTAGGTGGACTGCTTGAGCTCAGGAGTTCGAGACCAGCCTGAGCAAGAGCAGCACCCTATGTCTACCAAAAATAGAAAAACTAGCTGGGCATTGTGGCGGGTGCCTGTAGTCTCAGCTACTTGGGAGGCTGAGGCAAGAGGATCACTTGAACCCAAGAATTTGAGGTTGCTGTGAGTTATGATGCTACCCTACTCTACCTAGGGTGACAGAGTGAGACTCTGTCTGCAAAAAATGAAATATAAAAGCACAATGTTTCTCAGTACATTTAACCTAATGTGCAGAATATGTCTTGACAGCTGGGCCTGAACTATCACTCCCCAGAGTTGAGTCCCCATGGGTTGGGCTCATGGAACCATGAATATTCCAGCTGGGAGGACCTCAGAGCCCTGAAAGGGGACTGATACTTAGGATATACCCACATAGGCCAGGAGCTGGGATGGGTGACTTGCACACGGGGCCTGACTTCATCCTCCCAGGAGGGAAAGAGGCAGTGTTACCAGCCAGCCTCGTTCTACAGGACCACAGGCATCCAGGATCCAGAGTTGCTGCTCCTCTTCATAGGGAGGGAATAGCTCCTACGTAGCAAAGTCAGGATCTGAATACGAATTTGCTGATTTCAAAGCCTGTCCTGGTCTCCTTTCTCTGATGCTGTGTGCCTCCCCGTCATCCAAGTCCAAAGGCTGATTAGAAATTGAACACTATTAGCCCAAGATGATAACTGGCGAAGCATCCACTTGCAGATGGGAATGATGAGAGAGGGACACTGGCACTGCAGGCCTGAGACTCCAAGTCCAGGTTTCTGCATTCCCGCCCCTTGCACAGCGGGGGAGGAAATGGGCTGTGACCACTCCCCAGATGTCATTTCTCCTCCATCGCTCTCCTGTGCAACCTCCAGCTAACTCTGGGTGCCCTGAGAGCAGGACGACATCTGTTCATGCTGACAGTCGTCTCCTCGGTGATGGTCACAGTGCCTGGCACACAGTCGGGGCCCAGTTAAAATTGCTCAATGAATGAACGAGTCACGTGGGTCCAGATTTGAGGCGGGGGCTATCGTCTCCCAGCTGTGTGATTTTGGGACATTCACCTCTCCGAATCTCATTTCCTCCCCTATGAGGTGGGGACAATGACTGTGCTTCAGAGGGTTACTGTGTGTAGCTCAGGAGACAGGAGTAGGTGCTGCACAGAGCCCAGTAACTGATGCTGGTTGTGTTTACTAGTTTTAATATCATCTGTAATTCACCACCCCACTTTCACTGCCTGGGAGGAGGCAGCTGAGTCTGCTCCGTGTCCCACCTAAGGTCCTCCAGCTACTTCCCAGGGAGAACCCCTCACCACCCTCTCGTCTGGCCTCAGGTGCTGCCGGGCCCACGACTGCTGCTATGAGAAGCTGAAGGAGGCGGGCTGCCAGCCCGTGCTGAACGGCTACCAGTTCCACATCGTCAACGGGACGGTGGTCTGTGAGTAGCCTCGTCTGTTGGGAAGCGTCTTTGAACCTGGGCCTTTCCTTAACATCTCTCTCCTCTTTGATCCAGAGGACTTTTTGGAAATGAGATTCTTTCTTTGAGAGGGAAGAGAATCAGAGCTGCTGGGAGGCTCCTTGCTTTGTCCCTCCTGCCTGGTCTTTCCTGCCCACAGCAGTGTGTCCAGCACCCTCTGGGAGCCCAGAGCCTGGCAGATAGTACGTGCTCCATAAACAGTTGTGGACTTGAGCTTGCGCTGAACTTTGCGTCTTGCCCTGGCAACTGTTGCTACTGAGGATGTTTTTCCTTATTTGTGTCATGTGTTAACAAAGCAGCTCCGCTGTCTTTCAGTTGAACAAATATTTGTTAAGAGCAATTGCCTGCCAAGCACTGGGTGGGTGCCATGGGGGTCACAAAAGCACACAGGTGGGAAGGGGAAGGGAACTCAAGTGCTGTTGAGGCCATGCAAGGAGCTGGGTGGGCAGGTGGACAAGGTGTCCTGCACACGGAGAGAGGCCCTGGCATCCACACACGCTCTGGGGCTGGTGGCATGTGGGTATGGGTGGGGCAAAGCCAGTATAAAGAGCAAGCACATTTGGAGGTGAGACTTGAAACCCTGCGTGGGGAAGACCTGATTTGCACAGCCCCCTGCCCCCAGCACGCTACCCCCTTCTATTCCCCAAGGGCACTCAAGGAGACTTCCTGAGCTGGACTTTCTGACCATGGTCATCCTCAGGCCTAAAGCAAAGGGTGTCTTCTGTGACACCCCTAAAGCCACATCCAGAAGATAGGAAGGGATCAGGACCTGATAGAAGGGGTAGGGAGAGGGGACCAGAGAAGGTAGCTCCATGTGTCAGGGGCTCAATTTCTGATGGCTCTTCCCACCTGTCTCTGCCCCACTAGGGTAAGGAGGCCTGGCTGACCCACACTGAACCTCCACTCTGGGCTCCTGTATGCTACTCTCTTAGCCCAGGACCCCAGGAGATGGGGAGAGTAGAGGGAAGAGACCTGGGGCAGAGGCTGGAACCCCAGGAGGTGACATAGGAAGTGTCCCCTGATTGGCACGTGCTAGGTAGTGGTGGGAGATGTAGGCAAGGCCTTGGAGCAAGACTAGAAAGTTCCGGGCCAGCCTCTGCTGTCCTCCCACATCCTCCCTGCCGAGCAAAAGCAGCCATTATGCCGGAAGCCTTGGCCAGGGCTGCTGAAGGCCAAGCCCTGCTCCGGGAATTACCACAGGAGGAGGCATCCACATCAGGGCAGCTGCAGCCCCTCCTCGGCTGATCTAGCCAGTAAGGACCAGGCTGGCACCATCCATACTGGAGCAGGGCTGATAGCCAGGTGATGAGTTTTAAGCCTGGGTGTGCTGCCCTCTCATGCTGAGATTCAAGGCATTGGTTCCTTCCCTGGCCCCCGTTCCCCTGCTGCCAGGGGTCTGGAGCCCAGGACAAGGCAGACCTAGTCTCTGCTCCTCTGGCATTGACAGTCTCAGGGAACTCCGAGCTGAAAGTGCCCCTAGAGATAATCCAGACCAACCCTTCATGTTAGCAGGGGGAAGACTGAGGCCCACCAAGGGGAAGGATTTGATCCAAGTAACAGACACGTGTGTCTTGAACCTGGAGCATACGGCCTGACCAGAGTTGTCTGGGCCTCAGTTTTCTCATCCACAAAATAGGCATAATAATAACAGCTGCAGTTTTTGAGCATCAGTGGTGGATGCTGTGCACACAGCACCTTGAAGCCCATGATAAACCTCTGAGGTGAGCATTACCTCCCTGTTTGTTATTGAGAAGGACCCTGAGGCTCAGAGAGGTTAAGTGAGATGGGTAAGGTTGCACAGCCAGGAAAAGAAGAGTTGAGACTCAGACCCAAGTCATCCTGCCTCACCCCACCCTGCCCGGTGGAGAGTGATGGGCATGGCTGGCTTACACGTAAATACAAGTCCCAGAGTCTGCAGGGAGCTGGCCAGAATACTCTGCCCTGGCCCAGGGAAGGCTAAGGGGGGCAAATGGAATTTGGTTCTCGGTAATGTGCCAGAGCTTTCTATTCCTGCTAAGAGGCCTTGGGAGTCAGGCAGAGCTGGTCTGATCCCAGCTTCACCCTTCTAGCTGGGCTGTAGTCTCCTTGTCTATAAAACAGAGCTGATTATCTGCACTCCATATGGTTGCTAGAAGAATTGACTGAAGTAACCCAGCCATAGGGGCCCGCCCTGCAGGAGATGCTTTATGAATACCCTTCCTTTTAGAGGTGGAGATTTCCCTTTTTCTTTCCCCCTTTACTTAAGCACTGGGCTTTTCTTTATTACTATTCAGAGGTTCCTTTGAAGAGCCTGCTCTGCTGTTTGCACCCTTGGGCTAAGGTCATTCACCCCTTGTGGAATTAAACATCTTCCCCTACCCACATTACACCATTCAAAGAGCCACCCCTGCAAGGGTTAACTGCCTTCAGCCTCCCTGAATTCTGACATCCTGCACCCAGGCCTGGTCCCAGGTTGCCCAGCAACCAGGGGCTGCTCTGAGATGCCATAGGTGAACAGCAGAGGGAAAGGAGGAAAACCAGTTGGTCTGTCCACCTCTCTAAATGTCACCAGGAGATCAGTGCAGAGAGAGGCCCATAACCTGAGCCCAGGGACCAATTTGCCTGGTGGGGACAGCTTCCCTGGGGCCAACTGGGAGGTGGTTTATGTTCCTTAGAATGGGCTTACGTAAGTACTTGGCATGTCCAAGGGACTTTGAGATCGCCCAGCAGTGAGTGACGCGCCCTCCACTCACACTTGGAAGGGGGCCAGGCCATGGGAAGCAGAGCCAGGGGTCTATCCAACTGGACCTCTATCATCTCTACCTCCTGGCCTCTGACTGCCTCCCTCTGCCAAAGGAGGAGCCATTGAGATTTGTAGCTTCCAAAGACTGCGTGTATTCCTCCCCTCGCTGACATCACCCACCTTCTCTCCCAGAGTGCACCTCTTCCCACAGCGAGTGATCTTGTTTACTTCTGTGTTTATTCATGCATCGACTCTCCCCAAAACTAGAAGGAAGCTTCTGTGAGAGTGGGACACAGGCCTGTCTTGTCTGGGGGATACTCATTCTTACACCCAGAGAAGGAGGCCTGTAGACCTATGCAGTGTGGGGTGTGGAGTCCACCTAATCATACCTGTACCTCAGGTTCCCAGCTGAAGGCGAAACCCACCTTGGGCACTCAATACCTGTTTATTTAATGAGTGGCTGGATGAAGAAACTCACCAAATAGGCAATGCTGGTGTCTCCATTCCCATTTGGAAGCTAAGGAGACAGACAGGAAGGGAAGAGACGTGCCCGAGACCCTGAAGAGCAGCAGACCAAGACCCTGGCCCTGGGTCACTGCTTCACAGAGGTGGGCTCCTCTGCTGGCCCACGGGCAGCGTTAGGGCAGCCAGTAAGGCTGTCAGCAAGTGGTGGCAGAGCGTTTACTGTCCCCTGAGCGCTGGAGATCAGAGAAGGAGAAAGACACAGTCCCTGCCCTGAAGGAGTTGGCACCCCAGGGACGGGGCGAGGCCATATTATATTCATAAAGGTACCCTCAGGGACCAGTGATCTGAAGCACCTCAAGCCAGGTGACAGGCCGGGGAATGACCAGGTCAGGAGAGAAAGTGTCCCTACCTCAGGTGGTCGGGCAAGGGCTCTCCAAGGAGGTAGCACCTGATCCAAGACTTCCAAGACAGTGTTCTAGGGGAGCCTTGGGCAGGAGCAGAGATAAGGTTGGCATCTGATGGGCTGGACAGGGCCAGGCCCTCACCTTCCACTTCCAAGGCAGGGGAGCCCTTGGAGCATGTTAAGCAGGGGACACTCTCATTTTGCTTTAGAAAGATGACTCTGGTTACTGGGTGGAGAAGGAGGGGAGCGAGGGAGGAGAGAGAGGGCCTCCTAGGAGGCTGCTTCAAAGCACCCGGGAGGTGTAACCACAGCTGGGCCCCTTGCAGGGGCAGTGGAGATGGGGAGGGGTGTCAGAAGCTGGGAGGGGGACTGGGCAGGACCTGCTGATGGATTACATGGGGGGTGTGAAGGAAACAGAGGATGAACCACAGGCGGATGTGGGGAAAGAGTGGGCCTTGAAGTCAGCAAGTTTAGCAGGAGCCATGCTGGGTTTGAGATCACGTAAGATGTGCACATGTGCACGGGGACAGCAGAGCCCAAAGCAATGCTGTTGTCTCCAAGCCATTTGCACCCTTGGGCTAAGGTCATTCACCCCTTACAGAGCTGAGAGCTTGACCCTATTTCAAGTCCCAACAAAGAACGAGAACACCGTGTAGAGAGTTTGGAGAAGATGAGGGCTGAGCACAGGTACCTGGCAGGGCTCTGGGGCAGCCTGGGGCAGGGATGCAGACCTGTGGCCTTGTCTCACGTGTGGAGATGTCGTTTGTCTACAATGAGAAAGAATGTTCTGAAGACTGCAGTTTTTTCTTTGTGCCTCAGTTTCTTCATCAGCACAGTGGAAGGTGCAGGATCTGGACTTGGGCTTGCTCTTAAAAGGTGGCTTCCAAAGACAGCGTTTCTTGGCCTGGGGTTACCCCTTCTTCCAGGTCATGGCAGGCCAGTCGTGCCATGGCAGAGGGATGCCGCGACAATGACAGTCCACGGTGAAGGACCAGTGCTCAAAGTCCGTTCGCGTGACCCAGGGGAAGTAGAGCTGGATGTCAGGGCCGAAGGAAGGGAAGGCAAGGTGACCAGGGGAGAAGGGAGGGAGGGACAGGAAGAACAAGGTTTAGAACTGAGAG
>NW_003852404.1:4965345-4965913 GCF_000181295.1 Otolemur garnettii
GGTGAGGAGGTGAGGAAAGTGTCGGGATTCCAGGGCCCAGCAGCACGGGAGGCCAGGCCCCCTCGGAAGAGGGCCAGGCTGCCTGGGTGGAGGGTGCACTCAAGTAGCCCTCACCTCCCCCCACCCAGGACAGGAGGCTCCCTGGAAGCTGGGGCTTGGCGACTCAGGAAGGATCTTCACAGAGGCAGAAGGCGGGGGAGGAGAGCAGAGGGAACAAGGCGCTGGGAAGAGTGGGAGAGGCAGGACTGGAGCGCCAGAGGCGAGAACGTCCCTGGCAGATTTCCTGAGGGCGAGTGAAGAGGGGCAGCTGAGCCTCAGGTGGCATTGGCAGCCTTCGTAATCGAGTCTCCAGGGAGGTGTGGGAGGACAGCTTCTGCAGGACACAGGCTTTGCGAGGGAGGACGGTACAGACAGACTATAGGCAGCTCAGGGCCGCTCCACAGGGCACTCACTCTTCCCCCCTTGGAGCTGGGATGCGTCATCCTGATGCCACAGTGGGCACCTGTGGGGCGCCTCTGCATGCCAGGCACATCCAGACCATCTGTAAACAACAGCCCTTGCCACACCC
>NW_003852404.1:4966271-4971730 GCF_000181295.1 Otolemur garnettii
CTCCTGCCTCTGCCTCCCAAGTAGCTGGGACTACAGGTGCCCGCCACAACGCCTGGCTATTTTTTTTGGTTGCAGCTGTCACTGTTGTTTGGTGGGTCTGGGCTGGATTTGAACCTGTCAGCTCAGGTGTATGTGGCTGGCGCCTTAGCCGCTTGAGCCACAGGTGCCAAGCCTGTATGGCTGTCTTTTAACACCATTTTCTAGATGAGGAGACCAAAGCTAACTTGCCTAAGGCCACAGAACAGGGAGCCTGGTGGTCTCCCTTCCTTCTTCCCTCCCCTGAAAAGAGAGTGGAATTGAGGTAGAGTTATCCAGAAAAGGGCAGCTGTGCCTGAGACGGTGCACACGAACACCTGCACGTACAAACCTGTACACAGCACTGCTCCTCTGACAAGTATGTAAATTAAAGGTCCCCATCTAGTGGTGACTCAGCCAAAGGGCAGACACTCCATCTCAGAGGCCCATCGAGGCGTCTTCCTTTGCTGATTAACTATTTCTTGAGCGTTTTACTATGTGCCAGCATCTGTCCTGGATACTTGGGATTCTGTGATGAACTGGGATGACAAGGTCCCAACCTCGCAGCTCCTGCCCTGTCCAGGGGAGGTGGACAGAAGTAGACAGATAGGAGCAGCACGGGCTGCGGAAAGTGCAATGAATGAGTAAACGGGATGTGGGACGGAGCGGCTTGGAGAGGGCCGTGCCGTGCCTCAGGGACTCAGGGAGAGCCTCTCCCAGAAAGTGAGACTTGACCAAGACCTGAAGGGCAGGATGGTTCCTGCCACTTGCAGATCCTGAGGAGAAGTGTTTTAGATGAAGGGAACAGCAGGTGCACAGGCCCTGGGACACAGCAGAGTTAAGATGTGACCTGAGGGAGGCCAGCAAGTGTGGAGCAGGGCAGGGCAGGAGAGATGAGGGTGATGAGGCTGGAGAGGCTGGTGGGGGTTGCATCATGGCCGGGGTGCTCCATGGGCCGGAGGAGGACTCAGCATGTCCTCCCTGAGTGATGGGAAACCACAGGGGTCTTTGACAGGAGAGTGGACACAATTCAGGTTACCCTTTGAGATAGTGCCAGCTTGTTTCTGGGACCGTGAAGGAGGAAGAGCTGCTGATGACAGGGATTTGGGTGGTGGCCCAGGAGCTGGAGAGAGGAGGACAGAGGGTGGGATATTTTAAACACAGAGGTGATCACTGGGACTTGTTGCCAGGCGGGATGTAGAGAATGGAACAAGGGGCAGAAGCCAGGTGGGGTCCCAATTTCTCGGCTTGGAGAAGGTGCCAGTTACTGAGAATGTGGGTGGGGGAGGGGCTTGGAGGGAGCACCAAGGGTCCCTTTGAACATCTTGAGTTGGGATGCCTGAGACATCCAAGCGAGATGTCAGTCAGGCCATGGGAAATATGAGATGAGCTCTGGTGAATGGGCCCATCACCTTGGCCCACCTTAGCTCAGGTGCACTAACTCAGTGCCCCTCTGTACGGGGCCGGCCAGCTGGGCCCTCCCTCTCGGCCCTCCCTCCCCCTCTTGTTCCCTCTGGGCATCTCCTCATTCCAGCACTTTTGGGCTGCCCAGACATGATCCAGAAAGGGCTCCCAGTTTCTTTCCTTTCTGTCCTCCACCGTCAACCCCTTGCAGCAAGCTCCCCACTCTCCCCAACCTTAGAAGGAACCCCCATCCTGCCAGGGGTGGCCCTGGAGTCCCCAGTGACCCTGTGTGTCTCTGCAGGCAGATGTGCCCTTGGTGCTGGTGTCGGCTGCCTCTGCGGACTGAAGGCCTGCGAGTGTGACAAGCAGTCTGTGCACTGCTTCAAAGAGAGCCTGCCCACCTACGAGAGGAACTTCAAGCAGTCCTCCGGCCGGCCCCGCTGCGGCCGGCATAAACCCCGCTGCTAGGGAGGCCGCGGAGGCTCCCTTACCCTTCTGGATCTGCACCAGGGTCACCCTGCCAGGAGGCCTTCCCAGGTCCCCTCCACTTCTTCCCCAGGAGGGAGAACAAAATGTCTCCCTGAGGGCAACTCAGCCTTCAGTGCCTGGCCTCGGGACTCCTAGTCACTCAGCATCTGAGAACTGGAGACCAGAAATGAAAAAGGCAAAATCCCTGCCCAGAGGGAGCTTGCATTCTGTAGAGTGAGGCGGACTGCAGATATGGAGGGGTGTGTGTGTGTGTATAGTCCCAGGGTTAGGGTTAGGGTTAGGGACATACACATATGCACATATATGTAAATGTGACACATTCGGGTAGCAATAGAACAAAGGGGCAAGGTAGGGAGATACTCCCAACTCCCCATCCCAGGAAGTTTCCAGGAGGGGGAGAGGATCCAGAATCTGCCTCTCTTTACTAAGGTGACCAGATGTCCGCTTTTGGCGGGACCAACCTGATTTTTAACAATTTGTCTTGTGTCCTGCAGCATTTTAAAAAAGTCCCGATTTTTGGAAAGAATGCTAGGGAACGGGTGGGAGAATGGGAAGGGAATAGATGGTTTTCGGTTGCTGAAAAGGTTAATGTAACTCCATTTGGGAACGAAGAGGTTAATGTAACTCCATTTGGTAATGAAGAGGTTAATGTAACTTCATTTGGAAATGAAAAGGCTAATGTAAACTCCCTACTCCCCTCCTGGGCAAGGTCACCCAGTTGGAATGGGTATCAGAAGGAGACTGGCTCCTTCCCTCGCTTCTAGGCAAGGACAATTAGCTCAGAAGGAGCCAAACTGTCTGGAACAAACAAGTAGCCTCCCCCTCTCTAGAGGGTCCCTAACCATAAACAGCTCAGCCAATAGCCCCCCCCCATCATTGGTGTCCCGTTTTACCAATGTTAAAATCTGGTCACCTTACCCTTTACCCCCACCCAAATCAGGATGCAAGGCAGACTTAGGGACCAGGCCCACACCCAGCTCTAGCTGGGAACAAACAAAGTTTCTAGAAAACAAGGTCTTGTCACCCACACCAAGGACCCGAGGGGCACACGGGAACTGCAGTTCCCCTTTGCTCAAGTTCTGGCCTCAGGTGGGAAAAACATTGATGCCATTTTCCTGTTTCAGGAGACAGAGCACTTCGGAACACTAGCACCCTGCCACTGCCACATGAATGTCACAGCCAGGAAGATGTCAAAGAAATGGAGAAAGAGGGCATGAGAGAGGGAATCAGAGGCGTGCAAAGTTTCCACCCAAATTTAGCAGCCTCTGGTTCCATCAGACTTAAGTTCTGATAAATATTAAAGTGATCTCCTCTCAGGAGTGGGTGCCTCCTGAGCTGACAATGCCTAGCTGGCGTGGAAGATCCTAGAAACTGCTGCCGTCATTCCCAGCTCCCTTTCACTTCTTCCAGGAGGGAGAACCTAACCCTAACCCCAAACCCTAACCCTGGGACTATACACACAAGTGTAAGGCTCAGCTTTTCTTATCCAGGGGGAGAGTCTGTTTTCCCCACCCCTTGAATCTGGCCTGGCCTTGTGACTGTGGTTGGTGGAAGGTAGTGGAAGCGATCTCAAGCGATCTCTGTCAGTTCCGAGCCCAGGCCTCCAGAGGTCCAGGGTGGTCCCACTGTGACTCGGGACACCTGCCTCCGCCACAAGCAAAATCTTGGGCTGACCTGCTGGAGGATGAGAGCCCACCTGGGTCACAGTAGGCCGCTCAGTTGTCTCAGCTGGAACCTCAGACTCAGGAAAGAGCTCAGTGAGGATCAGCTCACAGCTAACCGCAGAGGGAGCCTGGCTGAGCCCCAAACCCTGCCCCGTTGAGCCCAGGCTAAACTGCCAGCACACAGACTGTGCACTAAATAAAGGCTGCTGTTTTAAGTCACTAAGTTTGGGTGTGGTTTCTTACGTGGCATAATTGGGCCTTCTTCATTGAGCCTCCTGGGATCTCAGCACGGTGCTGGACTGGGAGGCCGCAGAAACATGGTGGATGTGGGCCCCGCCCCTTAGCCTTGTAGGTGTGGGAGGAGAAGGGCAGGCCCAGGTAATAATGGAGAACGCACAGAGAGCTGTAATCATTCCCTCAGCTAACACACACGGACTGAGCGCCTGCTGTGTGCTCGGCAGCAGGATTCAGAGATCTAAAGGAAATAAACAAACAGAATCAGATCTAAAAGTCTTTGGGAGAATGCCGAGAGCCGCAGGAGATTTTAGGAGTTGAGGCAATTAGAATCTGGACTGAGAAACGGACAGACAGACGTGAAGACAGGGATACCAGAGTGGATGGTGAGCAGAGGGGCTGCCTGGCTCAGCTCACTAGTCGCATGGGGACTGGCCTGCCCTTCCTCCCTGCCCCGCCCCCACTGCACAGGTGCAGAGATACTGCCCACAGGAGGCTTATGGCTCATGAGCCTCAGGAGGGGCTACATCTGTAAGGGAAGTGGTTGTGGAAAGGCAGTCAGGGAGCCAGGTGGCCGGACCCAAGCCAGTGGGCACCTCCCCTTCTCGGGGGTCTGACCACAGCAGAGACCAGCTCTAGACTGTGAGGGTATCTAGCTGACTGACTCAGCAGAGGAGGAGAGTCAGGCATGGGGGACAGGGATTCCCAAGTGAGAGCCAGGCTGTCTTTTCTAGTCTACGAGGCAGAGTACATGGGGCCCTTGATGGGAGGCATGCCCTGTTGGGTGCTGAGAGGTGGGAGTGCCAAGGGATGCACAGATCTCCCCCTGGACAGCCTGCTCTCCTTAGAGGTCAGTAGCCTTTCATTCCACCAGCACGTCTGTGGTGAGAACCTACCCCAAGCCAGGCCCTGTGCATCAGACTCCGAGGAGCTGTCAGGCCAGGGACACACCGTAAACAGGTGACTGCCACACAGGCCAGGGAATGCTGGAACTGGGGTGGGCTCAGGAGCACTCAGCAGGGAACCCGGGCTTCTCCAAGGCACGCTGGGGCTCTGGCATCCCAGAGTCAGAATTAGGAGCATTAGGGGGTATGCAGAGCCCCCCAGGCAGCAGTATATGCAAACTCCTCATTCCCCTGCCTTCCCTGTCTCCGCTGGGGACCCCGTCTCCATCTTTGGTCCCTCCAGGCCCAAACCCTGGGTGTGAGATTCTTCTTCTCATATCCCACATGCCACTTCCAATCTGTTGGCACTACCTTTGAAATACATCCAGATTCTGTGTTTATAAAATACTTCCTTCAAATGTTTACATGGAAAATGAAATGAGAAGGGGGAAATTCTAGACTCGTGGCCATTTCTCACTGCCACCATCTTGGGGCCTGGGTGACTGCCAGCTCTTCGTCATGTTCCCTGTGTCCACCCCCCACCTCCATCTCTTCAGCACCCAGTGGCCGGTCAGTGGTGACCGAGTCAGGCCAGGTCCCTCCCTTGCTCACACCCCCGAGGGCTCCCTCTGAGCCAGCATCTTACCAGCCTTTCAAGTCTGAGCAGACAGTGAGGTTTATGCTGCCATCCTCCCTCCCCCAGGGTTTCTCCTCCTCTCTGTGCCCCCTCCAGGTCTACACACTCCCTCACATTCCTTGTTTTCCATTC
>NW_003852404.1:4972020-4984135 GCF_000181295.1 Otolemur garnettii
GCAGAGTGGACAGGGCACGTGACATATTCAGAGGACATGCCTGGCAATAGTGGGGACTCCATCCTGCTAGTTGCCAGGGCCACATGGCACTGTAGTTGGAGCCAGAGCTCTGCCTCTGAGGGGACAGGCTCTGAACGTAGATGTATTTTTGCAGGACCTCTCTTTAAATTTTAATCAGGCGCCATTCTTGATGTCTGCTTGAAGCTACCAGACTTCAGGGTGATGGACTGGGGGGCATGCTTTGCTTTCTATCAAGGGTGGGGTGTTGGGCTGTTGCCAGAGGCTGGCTGTGCGAGTGTGTGGGCCAGGGCAAGTGAAATTGCTACATCCCACCCCCTCTCCGGGTATCTGTGGGCTGAGAAAGACACAGCAGGTGCTGGGGAATGCGGCACATGGGTGTGGCTGCAGGCCCTATAGGGGGACAGCCAGCTGGAGGTGGTGGGGAGTGGGTGACCAGGGTCTCTGTGTCAGTGAATGCACAGGCTGGTGGCCCACAGCTTGGGCCAGGCATCATTGAGGTCCCCAGGAACAGGGACCAGGTCCAGATGGAAGAATAAAGGGGGGCACAGGGGTCTGAGTTGGGGAAAAGGGGTGTCCAGACATGTTCTCTGAGCTTTGGCTGCCGGACTGAACAGCGTCCAGGTGGGTGCTCAGCACTCACCTTGCACCAGGCGCTTGGACACTTACATGATCTCCAGGCAGGTGCTGTTATGATCTCCAGTTTACAAGCTCAAGGTCACACAGCTGCCGTGGGCACTTGAGCCCCCGGGGCTGCTCCAAGGGTTTAGTGCTGCCCTGGAGGGAGGCTGAGGCTGTGGGCCTGGCCGTGTGGGAGGAGGACAGGAAGGAAGGAAGGTGAGTACAGAGGGGTGTGGAGAGAAGGCCCGGGTCCTCAGGGGGCCTCTGCAGTGAGAAGGACACATGGGAGCCCTCTCTTTGCTCTGGGCCTCCAGCTCTTCAACAACTGATATTTGTGTACCCCACCCCTCCTGAAGGACCTTCTCATTTATTGTCTTGTTGGCTCCTCCCCCAAGGAAGCCCAGGAAGGATTCCTCCCCGTCTCTCTGATGAAAATGGGTGGCCAGAGGGGACTAAGGATGTGTTGCAGGTCACCAGATAGTATGCAGCAGCGGAGCTGGAACTCAAGCCTACAGCTCCTGGTTCCAAATCTCTTGTTTCTCTTCCCCTTTCCCAAAATAAGGGCCAGATGCGCTCTGAGGTTGAGGCCCTGGAGTCAAAGTTCAAATCCTGCTTCTGTTGCATGGCCTAGAGTCATTTGCTGGGCTGTGCCTGGGTTTCCTCTGAATAGTCCGCACTTCATGGGCTGGGTTGGCAAACCCAGAGTTGTCAGCACAGGGCTCAGCACACAGCATGTGCTCAGTAAGGCCTACTCTTCTCACTAGGGCCCTGATGAAGCCCCAGACTCGCTGCACAGGCACAGTGGGGTGTTCCAGGGATTACCACTGGCAGGGCATCATGTCTTTTTTTTTTTTTTTGAGACAGAGTCTCATTTTCTCACCCTGAGTAGAGTGCCATGGTGTCATAACTCAAAACTCAACAGCAACCTCAAAGTCTTGGGCTCAAGCAATCCTCTTGCCTCAGCCTCTCAAATAGTTGGGACTATCGGTACCTGCCACAATACCTGGCTATTTTTTTGGGGGGGGGTGTCTCACTTTTGCTCAGGCTAGTCTCGAACTTGTGAGCTCAAGCGATTCACCAGCTTTGGCCTTCCAGAGTGCTAGGATTGCGGGCATGAGCCACCGCACTCGCCCCCATATGTGTTTTGAAATTTCCCTTACTGCACACCCTTGCCTCCTGGTGCCGGGAGCCTTGGGATGTCTCTCCAGAACTTTGCTTGCTGTCACAGTCGGTGCCATCAGCTGCTTGTTAGGAAGCCACTGCTGGGGAAGCTGACAGCCAGGGCTGTTGCGCCAGCCCCTGGGGAGGAAAGGGCCGCCTCTCTGCACTCAGAGTCAAGGTCAGGCCCAGGAAGTGGTGGCTCCCAGCCCAGCTGTGACCAGGGTCAGGCATGGCACCAGGTGCCTGGCTGTGGTCTGGGGACAGCCAATGCCTATGGAACCTTCCTTTCCGCCTTTGTCCCCTCCTCCTTCTCTTTCCACTCTCTCTCTCTCACACCCACATGCAGAGAGCCAGATTTTCTTGCTAAACTACAGCTTTGCTTCTGCCAGGTTTCCGTTTGGGGAGAATGTCACAGCCGATCCACTTCCCAAGGCAGCTCCTCCTTCCACCTGCTGCCGTTTGCTACCCTGACCCTGAGCACCTGTTGCCCAGGGCACTGTCACCAGCCCTGACAGTTCTGTTCCCCATGCCAGGTCCTGTGTGAGGGGCGTTCTCATCCCTGACCTCATTTAATTTTCAGACCCTAGAACAGCGGTTCTCAACCTGTGGGTCACAACCCCTTTGGGGGTCTCCTGCATATCAGATATTTACATTACGATTCATAACAGTAGCAAAATTACAGTTATGAAGTAGCAACAAAAATAATTTTATGGTTAGGGTTAGCACAACATGAGGAACTGTATTAAAGGGTCGTGGCATTAGGAAAGTTGAGAACCACTGCCCTAGGAGATGAGATTCATTATTAACATTTATGGAAAGTGGAAAATCCAGGCTTTGAGAGGTGAAGGGACTTGACCTAGGAGCATATGGGGCAAGAGCCAGGGTGTCACTCAGTCGGTGCCTTCAAGGCAGCTCTTTGTAAGAGGCAGTATTGGCAGCAATGCTAAGAGGGTGGAGGGGACATTGACAATTTCTGCTATTTTCTTGTGCTCTCCTGGGTGTCCTCAGGCCGGGGCAGGGCCTCTCAACAGAACCCCACTTTGGGTGGAGAAGCAGGTGGCCAGAAGGGATGAAACGAAGCCCTGGCAGTGACCTAAAATGTCCACTAGGTGTCGCCCACAGTCTAGAAAGGAGTTACAGGCTGTTCCCAAAGGGTCCTGAAGTGCAGGGGAGGGGAGTGAGGGGCCTAAGTCTCCAGGGAACTGAATGGGGACCCAGGTCTGGGCAGAGGTGGCAAATTCTTATCAAGATTTAGCATAAAACACCTCCCGTGAAGGAGCTGTCAGGGCTGCTGAGGGAAGGAGAGACTCCCAGACTGTGGGACCCCAGCCTCAGAAATGTGACTCCCTGCTCCTTGTCACCCCCAGGGAGAGCCCAGATGTGCCATCCCAGATCCATCCTGTTCCCCTTCAGGGCATTTTGCTACTGTTATGAATCATATTGTAAATATCTGATATGCAGGAGACCTCCAAAGGGCATCTTGGGGACTACCATGCAGACTGGGGTTTGGCATCCAGCACCTTGGTCAGTTGTCCCCCTGCCCGGCTGCCTGAATCATTAAGGAGGGTGAGGAGGGGTACTTAAAAGTTAGCACTGAGGACTCAGAGCCCAGCCCATCACTTAAGACCTGTGTGACTTTGGGTAAGTTTCTTGCCCTCTCTGGGCCTCAGTTGTTCATCAGAAAAGAGAGGGCAGAACATTGTGGAGAGCTCCTGAGAAGAACATAGCCCTGTCATTGTTATCATTCCCCCACGTTGGACCATAGGGCCTGGGACTGGTGGCCTGGACATCACTCTTCCACCTGCTGTCTGGTGGGCAGGAAGGGGACAGGCCACACCAGATGCTGGGTTTCCGGGGAACCTGTCTTCCTCTGAGCTGGAGACACAGGAGTAAGTCACTGTGTCCTCCCTGATGCCTGACCAGGGAGCAGCCTGCAGTGGGGAGTTGAGGCAGGAGGACTTTATTAACACGAGGAGGGATTGGGAGTCCTGTGAAATTTCCTGGGGGGCTACAACACCCAGGAGTATCTACAGTGAGGTGGGCTGGGCAGGACCCCTGAGTGGCACAATCTCAGCCCCAGACATGGCCCAGACTTTCAGCAAGACAGGGTGTGTGAGGCAAGGGGCAGAGCTAGAGACCCAGGTTCCCAGGGGTGAGGGGCCACCACCCCTGAAGGAGACTCCTGGTGCCCATCCTGCTCTACCCCTGCCTGGCCAACAGCCTTGGCTCAGAGACTTGGCCAGTGAGGAGGTGGGGAGGGCAGTGTGTCAGCTGGGCCCCTGAGGGGGTTGAAAGGGAGATCTCAGTGACTGGCACACAGGGGACTGCCACGGCCAGCAGGAGGTAGGCAGAGAAGGGGCCTCCCACACATGGCAGCAGCCTCCTCTTAGTCCGGAAGGCTGGTGTTTTAGGCACAGCTGCTGGTGTGGCTTCTGGCATGTCCTGCCATCTTTGTCATATTTGACCCTCCCAGGGGAGCGTCTGCGCCCTAGGCCACCTGACTCACTGTTTGTAACCCCCACCCCCCCGCCTGCACCTCCACTCCTCCTTCTCTCCCTCCCCAGTGACAGTGTCCACAGGGGCACTGCCAGGGCAACGCCAATGTCCTGGTGTTGTTCCTGGGCTTGGGAAGAGGCAGTGGGCAGCTCTTGGCCCCTGGCCTGGCCCCGAGCCCCACCCTGCTCCATCCATCTGGTCCCCGAGCCAGACTCCTCCCCACCAGCTCTTCTCTCTCAGACCTCAGCAGGGCTAGGGAGGGATGGGAGCTGCTGGAGACCCGTGTCCACAGTGGTGCGGGTCGTAGATGCTGCAGCTGGGCGTGAGGCCCTGGCAGTAGACGTTGAGGTAGCTGCGGTGCTTCTCCCTGTAGGGCTTGTCCTTGATGCACAGAACCACGCTCCTGTCACACTCGCATGTCTGCTTGTCACACTCTGTCTTGTTGAGCTCACCTGTTGGGGGTGGGTCAGCAAAGGCTGTGGGTGAAAGGGCCACTGCTAGGGAGAGACAGGGGAACACACAGACCCTGGAAGCACAGTGGGCCTTAGAATACGGCTCCAGGGCCATCAGCACCGGCACCACCCACAGATCCCACCCCGGCCCCTGGGGTCAGCAGCTGTGGGTGGGTCCTGGCTGGTCTGTGCTGTAACAAGCCCTCTCGTGCATGCTAAAGTTCGGGAACCACTGAAGGCCAACATGGTCACTGTATTGGCAGGGAAACTCTTTATGCAGAGAGCTATAGGCCAGGCATTTTCTCCCAGCCCAGACCTCCTTCCTTAATCACAGAATCAAGGAAAACCCACCCCAGAGGGAGTTATCAGTAGGGACTGGCTAAGACAAACCTCGAGGAGCTTAGTGCCTAAGAGCCAAGCACATGCTTACTACAGGGTGCTGTTTGTTATTGCTGTGTTGTCACCACAGCTGGCAGGTGTCATCCTCAGGTGTGCATAGGCATCAGCTGGAGGGCTTGTTCAGATCAAGACCCTGGACCTCACCCCCAAGCTTCAGTTTGGTTGGTGTGGGGGGGCTGATACTGTGCCATCCTAGCTCGGTTCTGGGTGCCATGGCTGGTGCAGGGAACACCCTCTGAAAACCTCCTGCTGGCCCCAGTTGTTTGAAAACTTGGCAAACCTTCCACCAGCAGAACTCTTGAATGAAACTTGGTGCAGAAGGCTGATTTATCAAACAGCCCAAAGAGAAGCTTCTAGGTGACGCTGATGCCCCAGGTGTCCCTAGCACCCAATGTGAAAACTCCTGCTTTATTTGAGGTTAGTCCATCACCTTTGGGAGGGGGAGAATTTCTCTCCCCAAACTCTTTTCTTCTTTTGTTTTTGAGATAGGGTCTTACTCTGTCACCCAGGCTGGAGTGCAGTAGTATCATCACAGTTCACTGTTGCCTCCAATTCCTGGGCTTAAGCGATCCTCCCACCTCAGCCTCCTAAGTAGCTGGGACTCTTGGCATAAAGACCAATGGCTAAAGCTGGCCAAGACTAGATTCCTGAGCTTCAAACTGCTTTAATTAGGGGACATTCTCTCTCTTAAGCCAGCCCCTCCACCCCATTTTTGAACAGCAGAGTATGAGGACCTCTGAGCTCTAAACTCTCCAGGGAGTTAATCTGAGCCAGATTAAGACACAGAGGCAGAGAGAGCCAGTGTGCCCATGGGACTGGGGGCAGGAGGACCTCCTACATGCTCCAGAGAGGTGCATGGGGGTGAGGGCAGATACACCTGGGCCTGTTGCTTGGATGCCACTTGTCTATACTCCCCAGCTGGGCAATGGTCATGGAGAGTTCATGGTCAAGGAAGGAACCCACCAGACCTGGCGCTAATACCTTGCCTCCCTGGAAACCTCTTCTGGAGGGGGTCCCAATGACAGAACTTGAAGGGAAAGGGTCTTCTCAGTGTGCTCATTAGTGAGGAAACTGAGGCTACGTGGGAAGGATCCTGCCCAGACTCTGTACAGTTCTAGGAGACGGTGACAGTGTCTAGATTTAAATCCAGGTCTCCCTACGCCCAGGTCGGCGTGTCTCAAAGTCTCTATTGCGGAGTAACAGTCTCAGAATCACATGGGGATCTGGCTAGAAACCAGATTCCTAGACACTCCATAGACCCATGGAGTCAGAACCACTCCGCCAAGCTCTCCAAAGCTGAATGACCACAGGGACAGAAGAATTAGGGTGCCAGTGCCGGGCTCAGGCAGTTCACAGCACATCGGGAGAGTTGCTCTAACATCAGATTTAGATTTAGCAAAAAACCAAACACCAAACCAACATACAGAATGCCCGTTTCAATTTGAATTTCAGATAGATGTGTTTTACTGTATGACCTAAACATTGCACAGGACATACAGATACTAATTCATTTTCTGCTAATATTAATTGTATAACTAACATGGAATTTTTAGTATCTGTATATCCCACACAATATTTAGAACAGACTAATATTTAAATATTTGTCATTGTTTATCTGAAATTTGAATTTAACTGGGCAGCCTGTATTTACCTGGCAAGTCCGCCCATAGCCCCAGCACAGACTGGTGGGGCCACCAGTCCACCCCCTTCTCCCAGGGCCCAGCTGGCAGGAGAGGCACTCACTGCAGACTATCTCGGTGTCATTCTCAATGATGTAGTCATAGTGGTCCACAAAGGGGCGGCAGCCCTGATCTAAGAGCTTCTCGTAGCAGCAGTCGTGAGCATGGCAGCACCTAGGGGTGGGCAGAGGTGAGCAGGCAGGAGTGCCCAGGCTGGCCTTTCTCCCACCAGCTGAGACCTCTGGTCATCTATTCCAGTCCCTTACAGGTCAGATCTTCAGACTGAAGCCCAGAGAAGGGTAGTTACTTGGTCGAGAAGGGTAGTCATACAGCTGGGCAGAGCTACAGCTGGCTGGGACCTTACCGCTGACCCCCAGAGCTCCCAGCTTTCCCCTTGGAGCCCTGGATGCAGATGCAGCAGGCCTTGGTGGTCCAGCACTGGGATCAGTGTTGGAGGGGCCCTGACTATATGCAGACATCCCTGGCTGGGCCTGATGGCCAGGAAAGGACAAAGGTCTGGAAAGTCAACAGAATGGGGACAAGAAGCAGATGCAGTATGGCTGTCCCCATCACCTCTGGTGGGGTGAAGTCAATTAGTCAACATGCCTTTATTAAGCTCCCAGTGACGCCAAACTTGGTGCTGGCTGCTCTTACAGGGATCAGAACAGAAAACAAGCCATGGCTTCTGGGAGCTCCCAGTGTAACGGAGGAGGCACAGCCTGAGGGGCTGAAATACTTCCAAGTCCAAGGCCTTGGTGATGGACAACAGAAAGTGTCCAAGACAGTTGGGGAGGACATAATCAAAAATCAAGCTCCTGGTCATGAACTCATAAAACAAGCCCCATTGTCTGAAGAAAAAACCTCTCCCCTCCTCTCAGAGATGGAGGTCAATCCGGCTTTCAACCTGTCCACACCTGCCTCCCTGTAGGAGCCCAGCACCCTGACACCTACCAGTCAACCTCATCCTTGGGCTGGCCACGCCCCCCCAGCCCGCAGTAGCAGCCATAGCCCACGAAGGACAGGATGGCCTTCCTCCCAGTGACGGTTTCCACCATGTCCCTCAAGTTGAACAGGCTGCCCTGGGCTGCAGACAGGACTGTAAGAGAACAAGGGGACGCAGTGAGCCTCTGCCCCATGGTGACCTGCCCTGTCCTGAGTCTGGACTCACTGTCCTCCTGATACCCCAGGGCCAGGGGAAAGGGGAGGGACAGTGGGAGAAGGCAGAGAGAAAAGGAGGGCAGCTGAGCAGGAGGAGAGCAAAAACCCACAAAGTACCGAGTAGAGTGTGCTACCCACGTTCCCACGGAAATCCCTGCAGCCCTGAGAAAATCTCATCGCTGATATTTGCCAGGGACCTGCTCTAGGGCAGGGACTGTCCTGAGCCCCTTTCTCGAGTTAACTCACCTTGTGCTCACTGCAGCCCTACTGAGTGCTATTGTCATCCCATTTTACAGATGAGGAGACTGAGGCCGGAAGCCCTTAGTGACCAGCCCCAGGTCATGTTGTCAGAAAACAGTACAGATAGGATTTGGGCCCAGGCAAGGAAGGCTTTGCACCCACACCCTCTGCTACTTGACTATAAATCCTTCTCAAGGCCACTGCCCAAGCGCCTGGTACACCAGAAGGGGCTTTGCAAATGCCACATGGGGTTCAATTCTGGGTCCTTCCTCTCCTTTCCTGGCTTCTGCCTGGCACCTCTCCCTACCTCGGGGACTCAGGGTCCCTACTGTGGTCCTGGGGCTGATGCATCTCAAGATGAATCCGGAGACACTTTGGTGCTCCAGTCACTTAATGAAGATGCAGAAAAGGCTTCTTATTATGGGCTGGGGAGTTGGAAGAGGGACGCACAGACACAGGAAGCAGTAGTGCAAGGACACTTCCTGAACAAGCAAAGTCAACTTCACCTGGCACCTGCCACACCTGCCCTGAGGACATATTCTCTCATCTCCACAGCATCTGCCCTCTGGCCTGTGCTGGGCTCTCAGAGTCTCCCTCACATGCTCCCCGGGGCTCAGGGCTGAGTCTGTGCACCACATCTGGTGCCCACAGTCCTTACCTGAGTGAAGTTGCCACACACGCCAGCAGGAGCAGATCTAGCCCCGTTTTATGGATGAGGAAACTGAGGCTTAGAAAGGAGGGGCTTGCCCAGGTTGCACAGAGCCCAACATGGCCCCAGGTCTGCCCACCTCCGAGCTCTGATGCTAACCACCATGGAGTGTGGCCCCCGCCTCCTCCACCCTGGGCTGCTCCAGCTGCACCCGAGCTGGGTGGCCAGGTCCGCACCTGCCTCCTGCTCTGTCCTTGTCCCCATGGCCAAGAATGAGGAAATACGCAGGGAGAGGGAAGAAGGCAAGGATTTCAGAAACTGCAGGCTCAGTGGAATCCCAAAGGCCACTCCCGCTGGCATCTGGAGACACAGTGTCCGACATCTCTGGTGATGGGGAACTCACCACCTCAGTGGGGCTTAGTGAGCAGAGCACGGACTTCACAGTCCAACAGCCCCAGGGCTGTTTTCTCAGCCTACAGTGGAAGTGACAGTGTAGGGCATGGCATACACCAGTGACCTCTTTGACCTCAATTCCCAAGGGGGGATGACACCCCTTGCAGGGCACTTTGGAGAATTAAGTGTGATCACAAATGTCTGCAGAGCGCCTGGCTCAGGCAGCGCCTTGAGGAGGCCCAGTGGGGGGAGGCTCAGCCTCCCTCTCCCCAGCCTGAGAGTCCCCACCCCCACTGGCAGTATGTAAGTTGCCCTGGGGGTGGCTCTGGGCCCCAGGGTCTTCTGATCAGCAACTCCTGTGAGGCAAGAGAAGTGTGGGAAATTTACCTGCCACACACAGGTGGACACACACACACTCTCTCACATTCACCCAATTCACACACAGACACACCCACTCATCCACTCTCTTCTACACACTGAATACACTCGCACACACACTACACTCACACAGACACACTTACACACATGCTTACACACACTCACACATCACGTAGACACACACATCCCTGACACTCACACCTACATGCTACATTCACATGCAACATCCAGGGGAGCGTCAGGGGCTTGACCCCAGGCCACGTCCACACTCACACTTGGGAAGGAGAAATGAAGTCGCGTGCAATCAGGCGGCAGGCCCTGTCCCTACCCAGTGGTGAGGCTGAACTCAAGTGGTAGTTTTCTAAATAACAGGTCGCTTTCTCGGGTCCAGCCACACTGAACCTTATTTTTGTTTCTGGAGTTTCTTTCTTTTTCACAGGCCTGGCTGTGTTCAGGCAAGGTTTTAACAGGCCCCATGGAAAACCAACCAACGTTCCACCCACCCAGGCACCTGGCACCTGAATGCAAGATGTGTGGCCCAGGCTGATTTGTGTCAGGAGCCATGATGCCACCCCAGGAAAGAAGTCCCTGCCTTCCCACCACCATCTTGCACACACACACACACACACACACACACACATATGCAGATCCACACACACTCTGGAGGCCACACCACAGGGGATACACGCTTACAGAGAGACATAGCCTCGCACTCAGGCACCAACACAGACACATTTGATTGACATCCTGCACACGTGGGCATCACCATACATCAGACACACCATGCATCTCTGCACACACTCATTAAGTCCTGTCTACACAGGACTTGCACCACACAAATAGTCATTCCAGACGCCAGCAGACACCACGGCTTTGTGACAAGGCTCAGCTGGGTGCCCTGCCCCTCTGTGCCTTGTAAACAGAGTTTACAGGTAAATGCTGTGTTTACAGGTGGCTGGAGGGGTAAACAGCCCCAGAAGAGAGGAAGCCTGCAGGGCCTGGGCCCAGGGAGGGAGGTCCAAGCAGAGCCCAGGTGGCCTGGGGCTCCAGGCTGGTCAACAGAATAATTCAGGTGCAGGTGCCCCCCAGGAGACAGGCTGGGAGAGGACAGAGAGAAGCCTTTACTCACTGCAGCTGGCCAGGAGGGCGAGGGTGAGGAACTTCTTCATGCCCAGGCTAGACCTGAGAGGGAAAGAAAGCTGGAGCTGACTGGGTCCCCTCCACCTCCCAGCTGCTCCCTCTCAGGCCTCCTTATAGGCACCACCTGCACGGTCCCTCAATACCCAATAGCTGCCCCTGTTTCCATGATTGGCACCTCCCCACCCGCCCTGCCCCTCCTGGGGGAACACAGTGCAGATGGCAGAGCCAGGGGACACCGGAGCCTCCCTCCTCCCACCCTGAGCAAAGCCCCAAGACACGAAGCCCACCCTCTCAGAGCAGACTACCCCCTTCCACCCACAACCCAGGGAGGCCCAGGATAGGAAGTCACATGGGGATCGAACCCAGAGCCCAGAGACTTAGGTTCCGAATCTAGTCCTGGCTCTGCTTCCAAAATATTGTGTGACTGTGGACAGAGCCCCCAGCCTCTCTGGGCTTCAAGTGACACCAGGTTAAATGATCCTAAAGGCCTCTCAGTGCTGAAAATGCAGTGGCCTATCTCAGCTCATTACTCAGAGATACAGAGCTCTCCTCTCTGGAAAAATGGATTCTACAAGCCAGACCCTCACCCTCAGCCCTGATCCCTCCATGGAGGAGTCCACCCGGGGGCAGCAGGTACCTACCTGGAGGTTCTCAAAAGACAAGAGGTCCTGAGGTTTGAGCCCCTCCACCCAGAGGGGCATCTAACCAGCACCTTCTTCCTGAACCCTTTGGGGTTGGCCTGCGCCCCATCTGCCATGTCCTGGGTTCCAGGGGGCCAGCAACATAGGTCTCCAAAGGTCTGCGATGCCCTCCAAAGGCTCCGGGGAGCAGGCCCCAGTGTCAGGCTGCCTTGCACCCTGGCAGGGCAGTGCTAGGGCACTGCCCCTGGGCAGAGGGCAGGTGACACATGCCCTAGAAAAAGGAGGCCCCACCTCCTCCCTCCCACCCCCACGGCCCTGCCCACAGCTGGCTAGTAAAGTCCCCACCCTCAGTGTGCTCCAGCCTGCCCTGCTGCAGGGGAGGTTCATGCACCTGGGGGAGGTTCATGCACCTGCCAGGAGCTGGCCCCTCCCCAGGCATCTGAAAGGAAATTAGCCCAAAGGCCTCACTATTCCACCCCTACCTGAAAGACCTTAAAAAAATCATTCAGAGACACTTGTTGAAACAGAAGGGGGCAATCAGGATAGGTATAGGGACCACGCCAATGGGTTCTGCAGTGAGGAAGAGAGATTGCGCTCAATTCCCAGGTACAACAAGAGAAAGTGGCAACTCCTAAAGGGGAAAGTGTCTGAAAGGGACCGAAAGTTGACAAGAAGAAACGCCAGGGCTCA
>NW_003852404.1:4991643-4992876 GCF_000181295.1 Otolemur garnettii
TCGTTATGAAGAAAGCAAGAGAGAGAGAGGAAAGAGGAAAGGAAGGAGGGAGGATAGAGGAAGGAAGGAAGAGAGGGAGGGAGGGAAAGAAAGAGAAAAAGAGAGATTGAGAGAAGGAAAGGGGAAGGAAGGGCAAGAGAAAAACAGAGATCATAAAAAAGAATTTAAATCTCTCACCCTATGTACAAATTAATCAGAATGAATCATAGCCCGACAAGGGTGCCAAGAAAACTAAACAGGGGATGAATGTCTTTTCAACAAATGTTGCTGAGATAACTGGATATCCGCGTGCAAAAGAATGCCGTTGCATTCTTACCCCACATACCAAAGTTAATTCAAAAGGAGCAGAGACCCAGATGTAAACTATAAAACCCTTAGAAGAAAACCTATGGGTGAGTCTCTGTGATGTTCCGCTCAGCAGCGGTTTCTTAGCACATCAAAAGCCCGTGACAATGAAACAAGAAAACTTGAACTTCATGAGAATTAAGAAACTTCTGTGCTGCAGACTCTACCATCAAGAAAGTAAAAAGGCAACCCACAGAATGGAAGAAAATATTTGCCAAGCGTATGTCTGATAAGGAACTTGTATCCAGAAGATATAAAAAGGACTCTTACATTTCAACAGTAAAATGATTGACAACCCAACTTAAAATAGGTAAAGGATTTAAAGTCATTTCTCCAAAGAAGGCAAACTAATGACCAATAAGCACATGAAAGGATGCTCAGCCACTTTAGTCATTAGGGAGATGCAAATCAAAACCGCAGCCAGCCCGCCACTTCATATACACTAGGATGACGACAATAAAAAGACCTGTAAATGGGCGGGCACAGTGGAATCTCAGCCACTTGGGAGCCTGAGATGGGAGGATCTCTTGAGGCCAGGAGCCTGAAGATCAGCCTGGGCAACCAACGTAGGCAGATCTTTTCTCTTTAAAAAAATGTTTTTAATGAGCCTGTAGTCCCAGCTGCTTAGGAGGCTGAGGCAGGTGGATCACCTGAGCCCAGGAGTTTGAGGCCGCAGGGAGCTATGATCATAGTACTTGAGCCTGGGTGACAGAGGGAGACCCCCATCTCTAAAAGACTTTTTAAAAAAAGACACATGATAACCAAATGTTAGTGAAGAATTTCTGTACATTGCTGATGGGAATGTAAAATTGGAAAACAGCTGGGCCATTCCTCAAAGGGTTAAACGTGGCACTGACATATACCAGCAATTCTCCTAGGTATACCCCC
>NW_003852404.1:4993676-4996458 GCF_000181295.1 Otolemur garnettii
ATTCAGCCGTAAGAAAGAAGGAAATTCTGACATACAGTACAACACAGATGAGCCTTGAGAACGGTGTGTGAGTGAAATAATCCAGTCATTCAATGATCCTGTATGATTCCACTTAGGGAGTGTGATAACCAAGCCCCCTAACCTTAAAAAAGAAACTTCCTTTGAATCCATTAGTCCCAGCCACCTCGAGGGTGAGGAGTGCGCAGGGAGTGGGAAGAACTTCGAGAAGAAACTTGAGATAAGAAAGTGCGTAGGAAAGAGAGACTTGACTACCTCCCGGCCCCCCCACCTTGTACTACGCAATTCCCCCCGCCCAAGGCTAACCGCGATGATTCAGCTTCAGTACCTCTGCCTACTTGCTATGACGCAGAAATAGGGTATAAAGACCCATTTGATCTGTCATTTGAGGTCGCTTGCCTCCAAGGGCAACGACCCCTGCACAGGTACAAACAAAATTTCTATTTGCATGAAAGTGGGGTCCGTGTCTCCTTCTCAGCTGTGTGCGTCCTAAGAGCAGTTACTGACAGGATGGTGGTTGCCAGAGGCTGAAGAGAGGGGACAACGGGCAGTTATTGTTTAAGGGGTACAAGGTTTCAGTTTTGTAAGATGGAAAGAATTTTGCAGAAGGATGATCGCGACGTTAACACAGCAACGTGAAGGTACTTAATGGCCCTAAACTGTACACCTAGAAATGGTTAAGATAGTACATGTTCTGTTATGTGTATTTTTACCACAATTAAAAGAAAATAAATGGTTAAAAAATGGATCGTAGACCTAGATGTAGAACCTAAGCTCACAAATTCCTAGGAGAAAAGCATAGAAGAGCATTTGTGTGACCTCGGGTTAAGTGGATTTCCTAAAACAACACAAAAAGCACAATATATAAAAGAAAAAAAAAATGAGTGAAACGGACTTGGTGAATATTTAGCTTCTGTTCTTTCAAAGATGCGGTTAAGGTAAAGGAAAGACAAATTCACAGAGCAGAAGAAAATCTGCAAAGCACATATCCAATAAAGGACTTGTGTTCAGGACATTTAAAGAACTCTCAACACTCAATAATAAGAGAATAGATAGGTGGTGCCCATAGCTCAGTGGATAGGGCGCCGGCCACATACACCCAGGCTGGCGGGGAACCTGGCCCGGGCCAGCTAAACAACAGTGACAATTGCAACAAAAAAAATAGCCAGGCGTTATGGCAGGCACCTGTAGTCTCAACTACTTGGGAGGCTGAGACAAGAGAATCACTTAAGCCTAGGAGTTGGAGGTTGCTGTGAGCTGTGATGCCACAGCACTATACCCAGGGCAACATAGTGAGACTCTGTCTCAAAAAATAAGTAAATAAATAAACAAGAGAACAGATAACACAGTTTTTGAGCAAAAGAGTGGAACAGACACTTCAAAGAAGTATACGTTGGCAAATTAGCACAAAAAGGTGCTCAGCATCACCAGTTATTAGAGAAATGAAAATTAAAACCATAAGATTCTACTAGACCCCTATGATAACTAAAATTTTAAAAGGCTAGGGCTGGGCGCAGTGGCTCATGCCTATAACCCCAGCAGTCTGGGAGGCGAAGGCTGGCGAATTGCTCGAGCTCAGGAGTTCCAGACCAGCCCAGCCCAAGTAACAGCGAGATCCCGTCTCTAAAACTAGCTGGGAGTTGAGCCAGCCATCTGTAGTCCCAGCTACTCTAGAGGCTGAAGCAGGAGAATCACTGGAGCCCAGGAGTTGGAGGTTGCTGTGAGCGGTGATGCCGGGGCACTTTACCGAGGGTAACAAAGTAAGATGCTCCCTCAAACAAATAAACAAATAAATATTTAAAAAGTTAATCATATCACTTTTTTGGTGAGGCTATAAAACAATTGGAACTAGGAGTCTAAAATGGTAACATCACTTTGAAAAAGAACAGTTTGGCAATTTCACATAAAGGTATACCTATACTTAGTATAATAATACCCAGTTGTTCTATTCCTGGGTATTTACCCAAGAGAACAGAAAGGATGTGTTTGTGCAAAGGCTGATTCATAAACATTTATAACAGTCTTTCATAAACAACCCAGTTGTCTATCAATGAAGAAAGAATAAACAAACCCTGATGCATCCACGTAGCACAGTCCTATTCAGCAATGAAATCCATTCACGACCCCTACAGGCAGCACCACGGATGGGTCTGGAATGCATGAGTCTAAGTGACAGGAGCCAGACCCAGAATCCTACGGATCAGAAGATGCCACCTACACGAAATTCTAAAAAGGGCAAAACTCATCTGCAGTGACAGGAAAGTGGATCAGTGGCTGCCTACGACTAGGAGTGGAATTGGCTTGATTAGGACCCATGCTAATGACCTCATTTTAACTTAATCACCTTTTCGAAGGGGCAGGAGGGACCCTGCCTTTTTTTTTTTTTTTTTTTTTTTTGCAGGAGGGAACTTTTTTGGGTAATGAAAATGTTTTCTATCTCGACTGAGGAAATGGTTCTGCAGCTGTAAACATTTAGCAGGATTCATCAAGCTTCAAATGGATATACTTTATTTTGTACAAATCGTACCTCAATAAAGTTGATTTTAAAAGAAACCAAATAAATGTTTATAAGAAATACTTTCTACATTTATAGCAAACATATTCACGTAACGAACATTTTGCCAAATCATTCCTGATCATTAAGCTATGAACCCTGGAGGGGAAGGGCATCAATGGCACTGTTCCCATTTTATGGAGATGGAAACTGAGGCCATGAGCTGGGAAGCCGCGGATCTCAGCCCGGTAAGCCAGGAAAGATCTGATT
>NW_003852404.1:4997756-4998562 GCF_000181295.1 Otolemur garnettii
CCCCTCTTGGTCTACGAGGGCCCCGTAGGTTCCACAGGGCTCTCTCCATGGGGCTCAGGCAAACCCAACAGACGATTGTCTTGGTGTCCACAATCATCTCCCCATTCAGGCTTCTCAGGCCAAGCACCCCACCTCCATGCAAATTGACTTCTGAAAATCGGTGCGAAGCCCCCACCAGAGCCCTGCAGACAGGCCACCAGGGGTCTGCAAGACCCAACCAACTGGAAAAGTATCTGTGTGCCCAGGAAATGCTGTACATTCCTCCTGGACGGGGATTTATCTTATTCCCTCCCCTCTGTGCCCTACACAGCATGCTGGGGCGAGTTGGGGGCTGGCACAGAGTAGGGGCTCAGGAAATACCTACTGAATGGAATCACCATGCTGGGCTCTTGTAGCGTTTCCTAGAAGAGCACTTTGTGTCCCCACCATACACGACTACCAACACCACCAGCTGCCGTGAGCGTGCACCCTACACAAGGCACATTGCCAAGCCCTGCACATGCCCCGTATCTCAGAATCCTCGTGATGACCCCACTGCTGGGGCACCATTATTTTCCTCCACCCCACTTGACAGATGGAAAAGCAGAGGGGACGTCAGGACCCTTGTCAGGTCTGTCAGATCCCCCACCCTCCTTCTGGCTGCCCAGACCCTGCTGCCTCCCAACCTGATGTGGCCTTGAGGAAGCAGCAAGGGGCTGGGCTGGATTTGAAAACAGGGAAGAACCTTCCAGCAGTGACCATCTCGAAGCTGCTGGGTGTGAGGATGTCAAGTGATTCTGAAAGTGCTGTCTTATGGTCACAGGTCC
>NW_003852404.1:4998699-5001469 GCF_000181295.1 Otolemur garnettii
TCGGCACCTTGGGCTCTTTCCTCTTGGAAGGAAGGGTCATCACATGCATTTATTAGCCCCCTACTGTGTGCCAACCATGCTATCTGTAACCATAACAACAAGCTTACAGGGGACACCTCAGATTAGAAATTGAGGATGAAACAAAGTGATCAAGGCAACACCTTAAATTCAAAGCCAGAGCTTTTGGACATCAAGTCAGCTCAAGGATATCTAAAGTACTTCCTGCTGGAGTTTGAACCCTTTTTACAAAAATTATTAATCATTATCAGTGTTGTTATAATTCAAATGTGTCAAAGCATAACCTATATCCAGCAAAATGCACAAAGCATAAAGGGTAGCTGGATAAATTTCCACACCCGTGTGAACACACCCACGTAACCAATGCCTGTAGAGACAGACCATTAGAACACCCCGGAGACCTCTCTAATCCTGCTAGTCAACACACCCATGGGTCCTGACTCGTAAACGCACAAATTAGCTTGGCTGGTTTGGAGAGTCACAGAAATGGAATCCTGCTCACAGTCCTGTGTCCTGCTTTTTATTGTTCAGCCTTATGTTTGTGAGATTCGTCAATGTCGTCGTGTGTCCTCATGGCTCACCACATGGTGTGATCATCAAGCCTGCGTGTGGCCGAGTAGACAGAGCCGTGGTTCTCTCTGTGGTTCCAGCTTCAGGGATGGCAGTTGTTTAACCCGCTTCCTTTGGTTCTGCCTTGGGGCAGTTGGAGAAAAGTGGGTCACCCTCTTACCAAAGCCCTCGCCCCTCTCTCCCCCCTGCCCCCTGCTCCTTTTGCTCTTCTCTGGAGCTGCAGCCTGCAGAAAAGCTGAACCCTGGTTCCGATGTGCTCTGGCTGGTCTTCATCACCGATGGAATCCGGGCGATAGGATTGTTCTGCTAAATGGGGCTTTGCAGGCAGGGGTGAGTGGAGACGAGGTCACTGGCTCCTGGTATGCTCTCCCCGCACTGGGATATTCATAGCCAAGGGGCAAGGGGGTCCACTTGCTTCAGTTCTGCAGTGAGCAGGGGTCAGCAGGTTTCCAGGTTTTGCCAGCTGTTCCCACTTCTGCCCCTGTCTATGCTGGGACAGTAAGAAAACATATAGGACAGAGATCTGGGACAGGACGCCTCCCCCATCCGGTGGAGATTAGGGCGGCACCTCCTTACACTTTATATGTGTGCTCCTGGAACGGTGCCCCACACCTGGTAAGGGCAGGCTCTGGCAGACTTGTGGTCTAACCCAAACTCTGCCACGTGCCTGCTGTGTCACCCTGGTCAGGTCTAACCTCTCTCAGCCCCAGGCCGCCCCCACCCCGCCCCCCCATAGGAACAGTAGCATCTTCTTCACCGGGTGGTTGTGAAATTAACCAAGGTAAAACCCAGGGCCGCCCAGTAGGAGCTCAGCCAGTGGTAACTGTTATTAATAGAATTTGCTCTCCTGCGCCAGAGCGCCTCCTGCTCCCTCCCAGCCTCCACCTGGAGAATTGCTGGCTGGTGGCCTAACTGTCTCATCAGGTGTTTTCCTGAGTGTTACCAGGGCAGTCAAAACACAGGGGCTGGCTGATGAGTCTCAAGAAACAGGCTCGATAGGGGACATTGCTGATGGAGCAAAAATAAGGGGGTTTCTAAATTCATATGGATTTTCAGAGAAAGGAAAGGACTCCCAACCCTTATATCTAATGACCCAGCAATTTCACTTCTGGAAATCTCTTGTAAACAGTCAAACAATAGAAAAAGACCCAGAAATGACAAAAATGATGGGATTTGTAGATAAAGTCATTGCAAGTTATAACTGTAGTCCCCCCGATCTATGGAGGTTACATCCCAAGACCCCAGGGGATGCCTGAAACTGTAGAGAGACTGAATCCTGAATGTACTAGGTTCTTCCCCACGCACACACAACTGTGATAACATTTAAATTATAATCTCAGTACAGCCAGGCACAGTGGCTCACGCCTGTAATCCCAGCACTGTGGGAGGCTGAGGTGGGAGGATTGCTTGAGCTCAGGAGTTTGAGGCTTGTCTGAGCAAGAGTGAGATCCTGACTCATGCAAAAAACTGAAAAACCCAGGTGGGCCCTGTGGTGAGTGCCTGTAATCCCAGTGGCTTCAGAGGCTGAGGCAGCAGGATACCCACAGCCCAAGTCTGAGGTTGCAGTGAGCTACGACGCCATTGCACTCTGCTCAGGGCATAGGGTAGAACCCTGTATCAACAACAACAACAAAAAATAGAAAAAAACAAGGAAACTCAGTACGATAAGAGATTGACAACAACTAATAATAATAGAACCATCAATAACAATGCACCACGCGTACCTATCAGTACAGTAGGCCTAGTTCCTTATGTTGACCACTTCCACGGGTTGACCAGTTTGTTACAGTCCCTTGGGTGGTCAACTTACAGAGGTGCAACTGTATCTTAGAGTACCCTATACCACAGGTAACTGAATCTTCAGAACTCAAGAAACAGATTACAGATAAGGGCGACTACCATCTATTCTGTATGTTTAAGAAGATAAAAGAAAACTTGAACATATTAAGTAGAGGCATGGAAGAAATTTTTTAAAAATCTAGGTCAAATGTATAGAGAGAAAAAAATACCCTGACATAGAAAGTACAGTGGGTAGGATTAACAGCAGGTCAATATGGAAGAAAAGGTTAGTAGTTTATTTACAAGCAGTCAGGATAAGGATGAGTGGTGATGATGGGAGTAACCACAGCTGAATTTATGGGTATTGATCTCTAGTCATGGACTGAGCCCTGTTCACATAGCA
>NW_003852404.1:5001613-5015795 GCF_000181295.1 Otolemur garnettii
GATTCTCTTGCCTCAGCCTCCCGAGTAGCTGGGACTACAGGCACCTGCCACAACGCCCGGCTATTTTTTTGTTGCAGTTTGGCTGGAGCCGGGTTTGAACCCACCACCCTTGGTATATGGGGCCAGTGCCCTACTGACTGAGCCACAGGCGCTGCCCACATAGCATCTCTTTTAATCCTCGCAACAGCACTATAAAGTATCATCACTCTTATTTTATACACGAGGAAGTGGAGGACACAGAGGTAAGCCGCTTGCTCCAGGCTGATCACCCAGGCGGTCCGAGTTTCACTGGTATCCCTCCCATCCTCTTATCTTACTGGTGGTGCTGCGGTTACTGGGTGGCATTCTCCTGGGGGGTGAGGCTTGGGGCTATGTGTTATACGGACGGACGTTGTGTCTAAACCTCACAACAACTAGAGAGGGGAGGGACCACACACCCACTTTTGCAAATAAGGAAACCAAGTCTCTGGAAGTACTTTGCCCCCGAGTCTTACTACTGGTAAGAGAAGGTGCCAGAATTTGAACCAGATCTGTCTGATCCCAAACCCAGCCTGTCAATAATGCCCTGGGGCCGCTGGAGGTGTCTGAGACAGCTCTGATGCTGGGATTTTAGGGTCTCTCTGCAGCGTCAGTACAGTGCCTCCCCTCTCATCAGGGAAAAGCCTTCTGGAGTCAACAAAGGGTGGATTTTGTTCTGACCCAAGGATATAGAGAGGGGGTGGCTGGGGTTCTGGGAGGCTGCTACACAGCTTGTCAAAAGAGGGTTGTTTTTAGGGTGAAGAATCATGTTGGTAAGAGCAGAAGGAAGTGAGTATTGAGCCTACAACGGGGGGAGGTGAGGGCATTCCAAAGAATGTGCCAGAAAGACCTAGTTTGCTGGCAGTTGCATTATTTTGCATATAGATTGTTGACTCACATATGAGACAGTTTGTTGATTGAGTCAAGGAACAAAGGCAAAAATGGGATTCAAAAAAGAAAGGAACGGGGAGAGGAGGGGAACAGAGGTGAGGGAGAGAGGGGGGCTCTCTAGCAGTGCACCTGCTGGCATACTCTTTGGTGTGACCTGATTAGCTGGCACCAAAGTGGTCAGCCTTGGGCATTCTGTCCCTGAACAGCCATCTAACAGGCACCAAAGAAAACAGTTTCTTCTGTGTGTGGACCAGGCTCTCAGCGGAGCCCTGGCGGCTGACCATTGCTGTGCCATGACCTGTGTGTCCTGCCATCAGCACCTCTGCCCTCACTGGGCTGGGTCAACTCCGCTTCCCTCATTAGATTCTCACATGTGAACGGGGCCAACCTCCTGCACGGTAAGTTGTCCACACACACCAGTTGCCAGCAAATTGTGCATGCGCTTTGACTCAGCGAGTGCACATGGGGAATAGATCCTGCGGAAATAATTCTGGACACGAACAGAGGTCAGCCTTCTTTTCACTGTACAGTCTAGAATAGTCAAAAATTTTGAACAACTCCTACGTCCTTCAATTGGGATTTCGGTAAATAAATGCCCAGCCGTGTTAGGGAATGCCTAGGCTGCCTTTCAAAGCATTACTGCGGAAGAGTAATTAACAACATAGAAACACGGTCACGTTATATCAGGAAATGAAAAACAAGCCACAAGGTATGTATTGCGTGTACTATTTTCCTAATTTGGCCAGGGGTAAGTATAGAGATAGAATATTCCAGAAAGAGGGAGAGACAAAGAATGAGAGAATCCACAGTAGGACCAGAGGGCATGCACCAAATTTTTAAAGGTGCTTAATAAATTCACAGGCGATTTTATACATTTTTTTGTATGGGTTTTTTTTTGGGGGGGGGTTGTTGTTTTACTTTGTTTTCCAGATAGGGCCTCACTCTGTCTATGGGGCTAGAGTGCAGTGGCCTGAACATAGTTCACAGCAACTTCACATTCTTAAACTCAAGTGATCCTCCTGTCTCAGCCTCTTGAGCAGCTGGGACTACAGGTGTACACGACCATGCCCAAGTAATTTGTCTATTTAGTAGAGATGGGGTCTCACTGTGTTGTCCAGGCTAGTCTCAAACTCTTGGCCTCCCAAAATGCTAGGATTATAGGCATGAACCACCACACCCAGCCCACGGGTGATTTTAAATTTCTTGTTTATGTTTTCCAAATTGTCTACACTGAAATATAGGGTTCTTTTTATCAAAAAGAGAGGCAGAGAAAACAGATGTTAAGAATAAAAATAATAAAATTCCCCAGTGCCAAAAAAAGGGAAGCAGAAGAAGTGTGTGTTGACTCCACTAGCACAGGGGCTGGGACAGAGGGCACAGAGAGGCCAGGTGGGTGTGTCTGATATAAGGGGCAGCTGGCATGGACAGAGACTTCAGCACCGCTCTGTGCTGGAATCATGGAACTTCCCCTGCTGTGGGCACTGGTGGTGGTGGCAGGTGAGTGGTGTTGGGACCCACAGCTGGCAGGGAAGGAGGGAGGCTGTTGTGCCCTGTGCTTGCTCCTAGGCTGGGCTGCTGCTGCTCTGATCCCAGTGCTCCGGCTCTCATTCCCCCTGCAAGGAGCCATCAGTGGCTCCCAGTCCCCTGGACGATGGCTTCAGCCAGAGAGCTCTGGGTGGCCAAACTATATGGCATGCTCTGTTGAGAAACTGGAAGTATAGAACTTGGACCTATGTTTGTATCTTTTCTGTGTATCTAGAATTAGTCCACAATAAAAAGTTTATTTATTTTAAAGAAAAGTATTTATCTCATGGGATAGGATAAATCAATATACAAAAAAATACCTTTAGTAAATATGCAATAATTGTCACTGTATTGTCACTAATAGTAGGAATTGTCATCATTTTATCATCGTCATCTGGCAGAGCAGACATGCCCATGCTGTGGGCCGCTGGCAGACCCCTCTGCTCCCCTCCTTGACTCACTGCTGGGCTGCTTGGCAGGTGTGATTCCAACCCAGGGCGGGATCCTGAACCTGAACAAGATGGTCAAGCAAGTGACCGGGAAGATACCCTTCTTCTCCTACTGGCCCTATGGCTGTCACTGTGGGCTTGGTGGCAGAGGCCAGCCCAAAGATGCCTCGGACTGGTAACCCCTCCCCAGGGCCATCCTATCCTCCACCCCAGAACTCTCACCTTTCCCCTCCAGTCATCTATTCCTTTAGTGAATTCACTTGTTGAGCATCTACTGTATACCAGGAACTCTGCTGAGTGCCCAGTCATAGCCTTCTAGACGATTCCCCAGTGTCTCTGAAAGCCCAAGCTCTCCCAGCATGCCCACAGCCTAATCTAGCTATAACACCCACATACCCCTCCCCCACTGCCACTGTACTTTGTCTTTAAAAGCCCTCCTCTTTTGCCATTAACTCATTTGATCTTCACAACCACACTGGGAATCACCCAGAGGAGGGATGAGAGCCAGCCAGGCCTGGGTCACCTCCTCAGTCTGTCATTTGTGGGCTGCGTGACCCTGGGCAAGTGGCTTAACCTCTCTGAGTCTCAGTTTCTTCATCTGTGAAATGAGGATAATACTAGTAGCTCTATCATAGGATGGTCTCAAGGATAGAGAGAAAGCATAGATAAAGCAGGCAACTGGCACCTAAGAGGCGCTTAGTCAGTGCTAGCTATCGTGGTCGTAAGGAAGACTTGAGCCTGCAGGTCTTGACTCTTCCCAGGTGGGCATGTGGGTTCAGAGACCCCCAGTACAAAGGGACCATTCAGTTGTTCCTCCTCTAGCTCTGTCCTCTCCCTCCAGGTGCTGTAAGGTTCACGACTGCTGCTACGCCCACCTGAAGACCCACGGATGCCGCTTCCACACAGACCATTACAGTTTTAACTTCTCCCAGGGGGAAGTCCACTGCTGTGAGTGCTGGGCCCCAGGGATGGACCTGCAGGCCCTGGAAGGGAGCTCTGGCCCTCCCGCCTGCACAGCACAGCTGTTTGACCTCTTTGTTTTTCACCACAGCTGGGCTGTTGGGGAGGGGACAGGAATGGGCACCAGGGTGTGGAGAGGGCCCATGGGAGGTTAACCCTTTAGGTCCTGGAAGCCAGGCCCACCACCAACCAGTTCTGTGACCGAAAACACATTGTTAACCTCTCAGAACCTCAGTATCCTCCTCTGCAATCTATGCCAAATGTTATTGCAAGAACTAAAATGAGACAGACAGGAAGGGCCTTGCAGGTTGCCTGCTGCCCCGGAGTATATGCTCAATGAATTACACGGGCTACCGATCAGCAATTATCTTTACCATTATTGATCTTCATAACAGCCCAACAAGGAGGCACCAAAACCCTGATCAGCTCCATCGTACAGAACAGGAAACCGAAAAACTAGGACAGGGAAGAGTCTGCCCAGGATCACACAGATGCAAAGGACAGAGCCTGGGCTCCACCCCAGGACACAGGGCCCCTGAGTCCACTTCAATGTCCCCAGCATGGAGGAAAAAATGTCAGCTCATGTAATAGTAACAACAATCAGATCCAGCATTTATTGAGCACTTACTGTATGCTAACTGCCGTGTCTTCTTAGTTTAACTCTCAAGGCAGCCCTGAGGTAGTTTTTACCAGTAACCCCCGTCCCCCCAGACAGGGAAACTAAAGCACCACACCCAGCCTGGAGTCTTCACACCTGCTGTTCCATCCACTAGGAACTCGTCTCCTTGCCCCACTTTCTCTAGGAGCAGCAGACACCAGATCCCAGCTCCAGTGGCTTTTGTTTTGTTTTGTTTTGTTTTTAGAGACAGAGTCTCTCACTTTTTTGCCCCGGGTAGAGTGCCGTGGCATCACAGCTCACAGCAACCTCAAACTCCTGGGCTCAAGCGATTCTCTTGCTTCAGCCTCCCAAGTAGCTGGGACTACAGGCACCCACCACCACGCCTGACTATTTTTAGAGATGGGGTCTCGCTCTGGCTCAGGCTAGTCTTGAACTCATGAGCAATCCACCCACCTCAGGCTCCCAGAGTGCTGGGATTACAGGAGTGAGACCCCTGCCTGGCCACTGCACTGGCTTTTGGAAGCTGTTTGATGATCTAGCCCCACGTGGGTCCTTCCTTTCACTCAGCACGGGAGGATTGTTCCCTCCTGTGGTCTCCTCCCCCTGGGACCAGTCAGGGTTGGTGCTCAGTAATTGTTAGTGAAAGGGGAGGTCGTGGTACATGCCCAAGCCATGCAGCTAGAATCAAAGTCCCAGGGGCAGGTACCTCCACAGCTGCGCAGACTCTGAGCTGCCTTCACAGGCCCCCGGGCCCACGCCTGGCTCTGCCTCAGGAAGGGATAGACACCGAGTTTCCTCTCTTCCGCCCACAGCCGACAAGGGGAGCTGGTGTGAGCAGGAGCTGTGTGCCTGTGACAAGGAGGTGGCCTTCTGCTTGAAGCGCAACCTGGACACCTACAACAAGCACCTGCGTTACTACCGACGGTCCCGCTGTGAGGGCCAGGCCCCCATGTGCTAGGAGAAGCCACCCCCTGCCCTGGTCCTCGGCACCTTGCGCTCTGGAAGTCCCACAGAATCGCTGACACCCTGGCCCCAGTACCTGGCTTTCCCTGACCTGGGGGACGGGGATCCCAGCACTCCCCATGCGCCTCCTGACCTGGCTCCTCCCCACCGAGGCACCAGCCACCTCCTCTGGGGGTGCATTTGGGTCTCCAGAGAAGCCAAGGCCGGGAACCCCCAAGAATGCTGTTTGGGCCAAAGCAGCAGAGGTGGAGACAGATGTCTGGGGGCAGCTGTGGCAGGTCGGTGGTGTGGGACTGGCTCCCTCTCACTGCCCCTCAGCTGTTATACCCCCATCTCATGTCCTCTGATACTCCTTACAACCCGCAAAGGGCAATTTTGAACCTTCTGTCCATGTGAGACTCTCTCTCTTAAAATCCAAAGGTCCTCCCCTGTCCTAGGATAAAGCTTCTTTTCAGACCCCACATCGTCCGGCCCTGTGTCCCTCTCCCTGAAGAGGCTCTGAGGTCCCTTCATATGGAGCCCACACCTGTCCTGGACACAGAACTGAGAAGGCGCTCTGTCAGTCCCTCTGGGGGCTTGGGCGCCAAGGTCTCAGTATTTCCTCCTGCCTCCGGCGTCTGCTCAGGGTGGGCCTCCTGCAGCAATGCTTCTGTGGCCCTTTCCTGAAGGACAAGTCCTCCCCAGCTCCTCAGGGTCCAAGGGCTGCTGCCAGGAGGCTCCCCAGGCTGACCCCTCTGCCCCTGCTGGAGCTCCCATAGCCCCTCTTGGCTCTGCAGCTTACCCAGCTTTACCTTGAATCGTACCTGGGGCTTCTCTAATCTCCCTCAACAACCCTGGTGCAGACAGAGGAAGGACCCACGTCTGTTCCTTGTGTCCTCTGCTCCCACAAGGGGTGCTCAGTTAATAGTTGTGAATAGAATAGTTGTGATCTATCCCTAATGGATAGATCATAGCAGATATTGTGGGTGCACCATCCAGCGCCCCCCTAGGCCTGGGTCCTCCTCCCCCAGAGCAGCTGGGTGTTGGCTACTAAGCACTCAGATCTGCCGCCTTCTCCTAAGGGTTGCCCTTGATCTATTGGAAATTGCCTTGTCTCCGCCCCACATCCCCACCCACCAGGAGGCCACCTGTAACCCACAATCAGGAGAGTAGATTGGGGGATAAAACTGTCCAGCCTCCTAGCCCCAGTGCAGGACTCCAGAATTCCTTCTGGGACCAAGCCAAGGCCAGACTTCTAGAACCACCTCACCATGTAATCTTGCCCCCAGCCTGCCCTATTTTCCTGGCTCCCTCCTGGGTTCCTCCGGAGGGCACTCCCTCAGTAAATCACTTGCACAAGAATCCTTGTCTCTGCCTCTGCTTCTAAGGAGAAGGGTGAAGATGGCCAACCTTTTCATACTAAGATCCCCAGTCTGTCATTTGCGTGTGATGAGCTATGTGCCAGCTATGTGGCTGAGGCACCTGCAGCCGCCCCTGCTCTCGGCCCATGACATACATCTGTCTGTGTCACAGCTGACTGGGCAGTTCTCCCGAAACTCATGGCTCATGTGAGGCAGTATAATAGAAATTAACTACTATGGGCTCTGGGTTCAAATTCATTTCTATGCACTACTGCAGGGGGAAGAATATTGATAGTGGGGGAGGCCGTGCCTTTGGGGGCAGAGGGTAAAGAAATCTCTGGGGCGGCGCCTGCGGCTCAAGGGAGTGGAGTGCCGGCCCCATATGCCAGAGGTGGCGGGTTTAAACCCAGCCCTGACCAAAAACTGCAAAAAAAAAAAAAAAAAATAGAAATCTCTATACCTTCTACCCAGTTTTAGGGTGAACCCTAAACGACTATAAACAAAAAAATCAGTCTATATTTTAAAAATTCAAATTACCCCCACTGATTAACCATGTTCTTTAGCCCTGTAAACATGAGGAAGCTGGTTTCCTTGTGTGTAAAGTGGAAATAAAAATAAGAAACAATAGGAAGAGGTTAGCATGACTGTTAAATAAGGTTAACACAGATTAAGCTCATAGCACAGTGCCCAGCACATAGTCAGCCCTCTTTAAATGATAACTGTGGGATTACCCTTGTTGCCATGTAGTGGCCACATCCGAAGTCACCACCCAGAGAAATCAGGAGGGGGAAATAGCTCATCAAAGTCCCCCTCTTCCCACCTCGTTCTTCCCTCAGATCCACACACACAACGTGCATTTATTCAAGACACACCATCAGGAGCTGGTGGCTCCTATGTGTCCATCAGGTTTGTCCAAATAACCCCCCATGGCTTTGCAACATCTCTCTTAATATCAGTGTTAGCAGACTTGGACATTATTATTTTCATCTTATAATTTTTTTGAGATAGCATCTCACTCTGTCACCCAGGACGGAGAGCAGTAGCATCATCATAGCTCTCTGCAGCAACCTCAAACTTCTTGGGCTCAAGTGATTCTCTTGCTTCAGCCTCCCAAGTAGCTGGGATGCCTAGGATCCCAGTGCCTGCCACAACACCCAGCTGTTTTTAGAAACAGGGTCTGGCTCTTGCTCAGGCTGGTCTTGAACCAGTGAGCTCTGGCAGTCCACCCACATCAGCCTCCCAGAGGGCTGGAATTATAGGCATGAGCCACCGCACCCGGCCTCAATTATGCCACCTTCTGAATCTACCAGATCAACAGCTCAGAATTGATGACTCAAAGAGTTTTAGACATGGGAATTCACCGATGTTCAGATTCTCTGAGTCAGGCGTGCTCAGATTTGATCAATAAGTTGTTTGTTGGTTCCCAGAATCTATCATCTTGGAATTGGTGGATAGGTGCCTTTGAGATGCATCTTTTCTGTCTGTAAAACTTATCTCGCTTTCTCCCCCACTCCTTACTGAGCTGGGAATGGGGAAACCATAGGTCAGTATGGGGCAGTAAAAACAATGACCCAGAACCATCCAGAAAGGGGTAAGAAGTTATAGGGGTTGTGCTCAGTCCAAAATGGCAAAGAGGTGAGGAAGACATTTTAAGAAAATGTTTTATAATGAAAAATAAAAAATGTTTTAAAAGGAGAAAATGCCTGTATGTCAGAGAAGGTGGTATATTATCCCAAAGGCCTGAATTCTTTCTATCTCAGTGAAGGTTGTGTCATGCCATGGGAAACACATGCTCTCTGAATAGGACTCACAGGTCCCCTGTATGGGAGGGTGGGCTAAGCCATTATAAACCAGGCCCGTCCACGGTGCACACAGCTCTCTGCTTGCTGTTGAGGAGGTGGAGCAGAGGCCTCCATTGCAGTTACCACCTTCCTGATTATGTGATAACCTCTCAGTTCCATTCAACACTTCCTTACCCAGCCTCCTGTCCCATCCTAGCATGATGTTCTGGCTGGCTGTCACATATCAGTCTGTTTCCTAGGCTGAATCTATGAAGAGGAGACTAATGGGTGATAGTTGTAGAGGCCGTGGTGGCTGGTGTTGAGCCTCTGTCTCCTAGTGCCTAGCCCAGGGCTGGCACCAGCAGGGCTAACTAAATGTGTGTTGAAGACTAACCGTGTGTAATTGAGGTGATAAGTGAGTGGGACTTCGTGGGAGCCACGCAGAGGAAGCAGGAGCTCTGCTGGGGGAGGCTGGGAGAGTGGCATTTCCAGGAGCTTTGGGGCTGGGCCATGGTGGATGGGAGGGATTTTGCAGGGGACAGACATTCCAGGAATGGGGCACCGCCCAGGGAAAGGCTAGTGGCATGGGCACACATTGCTCTGGGCCAGGTACAAGTCTCCCACAGGCACTGCCTCACCCATAGCTGCTGCTGCTCCCTCTTGCCAGTGGGACAGATAGAATCACAGCGCCACCATGGCCACATCCAGTGTGATAAGTGGTGCCTGGGGCATCCTGGGAAGATGAAAAGAAGTGAGGGTCAAAATAGGGGCACTTAAGGGAAGAGTCATATCTTGATGTGCTTATATGGCCAGAAATAGTGATTTAATAAACTTAAAACCAATATTTAATTATTTGTTATAAGCAAGTTAGAAATTGAATTAAGAAAATGATTGCAGATGATAGGCAAAGGGATCAGAGACAGGAGGGAGATGGATCAGAGAAAAGCAGGTGCACATTCAGACCACAGGACCTATGCTGAGAAATTCAAAGTCTGTTGCAAAGTGACAGCTCCGAGTCTGGCAATTGAAGAGAGGAGGATTGTCTTGCTGGACCTTCACCCCTCCGCCAGCAGGACTCAGCCTGGAGGTCCTTGGGCACTGGGAGGCCAGGCTCCCACAGGTGGGGCTCCCAGAGGGAGGGAGCACAGGGGATAGGGAAGATTAAAGAGAGAAGTCCAAAGCACGGATATTAGCGCACACACTTTGATCTTATAGGAGAGAAAGTCTCTTCTAAGAGAGAATGGCACAGCACCCATCTGCCCACAAGACTTCCCAGGGGCTCAATTGCTCCTCTTGGGGTCTGTGTACATAGTCTAATTGGGGTTGGCCTTGATGTCCTGCCCCTGGACTTTGTTCCCATTCCAGATTTTGTTTGTGTTGGAATCAACACTAACGAAGAGTGATAAAAGTAAGAGGTAAACCAATGCAATTAAGATAGTTAAAGAAATAGTTTGGTTAGAAAACACAAGCCCAGCAAGAACCATGATGTAAGGGTTGAGCTCCCTCCTCCACCCCATTTAATGTATGTAATAAGAACAGAGCTAGCCCGGATCGAGGGGCTGTCCACTGGTCCTCACGTTTGAAGGTGGACAGACTCCCTACCCAGCTCTTTAAAAAATTTTCTCTCTGTGTTTTGATTTTTCATTTTCCCTCCTCCTCTCCTCTCTGCCAACTCCTAGGAGGGAACTCCCAGTATAGTTTGGGGCTGGTCCCCAACAAAGAAGGATGTGTGTTTAGAGCTGATGGTTGCAATCAAAACTCTTGGGCTTGAGTCTGGTGGTCCTCCCCCAGGACAGGTGCCATTTACTACCTACCTACTGCATAGCAGGCACTGTGACAGGTGCTTTGCATCCACCATCTCATCAAACATTCCCAAAAACCTAACGAGGAAAGGATTACCAGCCCATTGGACAACTGAGATCACTGAGGCTTAGAGAATTGAAATCACTGGCCTAAGGTCACATGGCAAGAACATAAAGCCCAGATGTGAGCCCCAGTCTGTTCTAAAGCCCATGCAACACCAGCTCTCCATCTCTAACCCACTGAGGAGACAAATGCCTGTGTTTGTGTGTCCAGCTTAGTGCCAGGTGGTTATCGAACATCGTGGGACTGATGCCAGCAGAGGCTTGGAGGTCCCAGAGGCCAGTTCTGATCTAGTGCTTGCAGAGGAGGGTGAGGGAGCCCAGGGGCACCGAGCTCTCAGGGAGCCTTTAGGGTTTTGTACAATTAAGGCTGAGACACAGGAGCCACTCAGACACCTGCAACCTCAGAGTCAGAAGAACCCTGAGAGGCCACGGAAATGAGTGTTTCTCAAGCCCTGTAATGATAATGTTCACAATGTAATAAAACCGACATCTGGACCCAGTCAACCCCCACACACACCCACCATAAAAACATGATTCGCTGAAGCAGCACTTTGCTGCTGGTGAAGTGTCAACATTGCACGTGCACACATACCAATGCAATCTCCAAACAGACTCCATGACCCACTCATGCACTGGGACTGCCGCTCAGAAAAATAATTGTTGGCCAAGCACCGTGGCTCACACTTGTGACCCAAGCACTTTCAGAGGCCAAGGTAGGAGAATTGCTTAAGACCAGCCTGAGTACACTCAAGACCCTATTTCTACAGAAAATAGAAAAATATTAGCAGGGTGTGGTGGTGCACACCTGTAGTCCCAGTTGCTTGGAAGACTAAGGCAGGAGGATTGTTTGAGCCCAGGAATGGATGTTGCAGTAAGCAGTGATGACATCACTGTGCTCTAGGTGACAGAGTGACAGACTCTAGCCTGTTGAAAAAAGAGAAAGGAAGAAAAAAGGAGAAAGAGAGAGAGAAAGAAAAGGGAAGGGAAGGGAAGGGAAGGCAGAAAAACTGCTCATGTCTTGCTCAAGGTCAGCACATGTGCAAGGTCATGACTACAGCTTGAGTGTCTAGTTTCTAATTCTTTTAGGTACCCCAATACAATGATCAGTAAAATATTAGCCCATCAGAGTATATAATGGAGGCATTTAGATGGTTTGTGGTATTAGACACGGTACTTTGGGGGGGTTGTTTTTGTTTTTTGAGACAGAGTCTCTCTCTTAGCCCTGGATAGAGTGCCATGATGTCGTAGCTCACAGCAACCTCAAACTTCTGGGTTCAAGTGATCCTCTTGCCTCAGCTTCCTGTATAGGAACACCCAGCTAATTTTTCTATTTTTAGTAGAAATGGGGTCTCACTCTTCCTCAGGCTGCTCTATGAAATCCTGAGCTCAAGCAATCTTCCCACCTTGGCCTCCCAGATTACAGGTGTGAGCCACGGCACCTAGGTTTAAGATCCTGTACTTAACCCTGCAGCCAGAGAGGGTCTAATTCTGCTTCTTGGGAGATTCAGACGGCATCTGAGAAGCCTATGGGTCACCATGGCTGTTGGTTTTCACTGAGCAGGTATGCTGGCCAGGAGGGGTCTCAGTAGGGTCCCCCCAAAAAAAGGTCACCTGTATTTTGAGGTCCTACTTCATCTTCCTCCTGCCTGGGGCTCCTCAGAAGACACAGCCAAGACCTCTTCTCTCTGGGCACCATTGCTGGAGCACACGAGGCAGAGGACACACGGGATCTAATGCTGGGGACATTTACTGGGCATCCTCTGTGCCAGCGCCCCTGCCAAGCAATAAGGCTCAGGCCCTACTCTGTGGACTCAGACTAGAGTGCGTGGACCCCTCCCTCAGGCTGCCTGGTCTGGGGCACACCTTCAGCCTCAATTCATTCTCCCATTAATGAATTAGGAATAATTAGGATAAGGATAATTATGTTTACCTGTAACTGGGTGTTGGGATGATTAAATGAGGTAACTTGAACGAAAGTCCCTGGCACACAGGGAGTAATCAGTAGTGGCAGCTTTTATTATTATATTGTTACTGATAAAAAAAAATTCCATTCACAGCTGGTGAGAGGAGATGAAAATTCTAGAGAGCAAGAAACAGCAAGAGCAAAGGCACAGAAGCGGGAGAGCACAGGGCGAAATCATGGAAGAGGAGGTCTGCAAGGTGGGGACCGATTGGGAGATCAAACTGGAAAAGCAATGCAGCCACTTGTGAAAGACCTTAAATGTCAGGCAGAGGAACTTGGCAATGGGGAGCCATGGGAGGCCTTAGAGGAAGGGAGTTCATGAAAGAGAAGATGGCTACAGGACTCTTGACTGATAATAGTAAATCCTTGCCAGGGAAGAGGCTACATAGTCATGGACTTTCTAATTCCAGCAGGAAAAGAGGCCCTGACAGCAGCCCACCTGGGTCTAGGGCAGGGGTGGGAAGGGTCTGTCTCATTGTCTGGCCAGAGACCCAGGCTGGTACGAGTCTCAGAAGCTAGTGCCAGAAGCAGATCTGTAAGTGTGACCCGAAGCTGGCATCCTGTCCGCAGCAGCACCTGAACACACATAATGGTTGGAACCTCATTTTCAGGAGCCAGCTGTGTAGGAAGATCACGCCTCCCTGGGGGACATTAGGGGACTGAGTTAACGACTCTCAGCCCCCTATGTGGGATCCTTGAGGGCAGGAGCTGTGTCTTATTCATTCATTCATTTTTTCATTCAGTCACTCAATCAACAAACATTTGCTGAGCACCTGCTATATGCCAAGCATCCTGTTATCCTGGACACAGGGAAGCCTGTGTCAACTAAGGTTTGATCAGAGCAACAGAACCACTAGAAGATTCTTGTATATAAACTAATGGATGTATTAAAATGATTTGACTTTTTATAACTGTGGGAGACAATAAAATGGTCTGTGGGAGGCTAGGGCTGCAGCCTGAAGTCATGTCCCAAGTGGCAAGAGGAAGTGAAACTACAAGGATGAATAGAGTCCCCGAGGACAGCCAAGGGCACCCTTCAAGAGGTAAAAAGGCTTTGGTGATGGAACATCTTCTAAGAGAAGCCAGTGCCTCTCATTATGGAACCAAAGCAAGTCCCTGGCCCCGAAGTCAGAGAAGCTGCAGGTGGCCTGGCAGGACCTGGTGCTGCTGTGGTTTCAGCTGCTTCCCCGAACCACTGTGGTCAGCCGGCAGGGCCAACACGCGTTAGCTGCAACAGCGTCTCATGGCCTGCTCTGACTTTTGGATGGTAAAAATCATGACTGCTATTCCATATCAGCTTCCAAATAGTATTCAAGACATCACCCAGGGCCTTTGCTAATCTGGAGTTCTGCAGGAATGGGAATTCTAGGAAGTGTAGTTTCAGCTTAGTTAAGTGGCCATACAAATCCACTGAAGTTCACCCCTTGTTGATGTGGCACCCCCATAAGCCTCTTTCTACTATAATTAACTTCCAAATAAAGGCAATAGCAAATCATCTTTCTGCCTAAGATAATGCAATTATCCTTATCTAAAATAAGGAGGTCTCCAAAAGAGTATACAAAGTCCTTTTTATTTTTCTTTCTTTTTTTTTTTTTTTTGCGGTTTTTGGTGGGGCTGGGTTTGAACCCGCCACCTCTGGGTGGAGGCCAGGGCCCTACTCCTTTGAGCCACAGGCGCCACCCTATACAAAGTCCTTTTAACTCTCTCTAGGTGATGTTTGTTTTTATTCTTGGTTAAGTCACAATCCCCTTTTGAGGTCCTCTGACTTGAATATTGAGATAGGAGGTTAACTAGGTTACCACACCTTAT
>NW_003852404.1:5016057-5017884 GCF_000181295.1 Otolemur garnettii
GATGGGATTGCTGCTATTCATGCCCTGCTCCGTCTTGATGGGTCAGATAACACTCAGTTCACAACAGGCAATGTAAGTCATGATAACTTGGTGATCTAAGGCCAAGCATTCAGTTTTTACCAAGGCCCATTAGCAAGCCTTTATTTACTGAGATACTATTTCTCGCTGGCGGCATGGCTTTGCTCTAAAACCCCAAGGCTCTGCCCTATGATTTGTCCCCAGAGGCCCGTCAGAGCTTCTGAGGGAAAGTTTCAGAGCCAAAAAGATGAAAGATCATTCCAAGGCAAGAGACAAAGGAAAACGGAGCCCTGGGTTGTGCAATTAAAATGGCTTTATTCCACCTGGGTACAGGTGGGGCGAGATCTCCAACTGGGAAAGAAATCTACACATGGGTAATTGGGGCTGGGGGAGGAGGGGGCCAGGGAGGGGTATTTAAAGGGCTAAGGGGGACAAGGATTGGTCCTTCTACCACTTCCTGGGAGGGAGGTACATGCACCATACACTTGATTCTTCCTGGGTGGGTTAGGTTCTTCCTGGGCGGGTTAGTTCTACCCGGGCAGGTCAGTCTCATCTGGGTGGGGCAGGTCTATTTGGGTGGGTACACCTGATTCTATCATCCAATAGCATCTCTGTGCACACACTTCACACACCATTGGATCTTCTGCCCCAAGTGGCAGAGCCCCTTGAGGGGCAGCCTGGACCTGTAGCAGAACCTTCTCTTGTTCTGGGCAGCTGTTCAGGCTGACTAATAAGTGAGCTGAAGTAGCACAACCAATAATCTATGTGTCTCCAAAATTCAGAGGGCCCAAAAGACGTTGTCCTTCCTTCTCTACGGATGGAGGGCCAGACGCTGGTACTCATCCTGCCTCTCGAAACGGACTCCTAACATGCCCCACGCCACAAGACCCCTAGAAATGCCACTGAAGTATCAGGTCCCTAAATTCTTGTGGGATTTATTTTCTCACTTAAGGCACAGGCATGTGTTACCATTGAGTCTAAAACCTCTGTGAGTTACCACCCAAGGGACAGTAACAAACTGGTCAACATATAGAGGTGGTTGACACAGGAACCAGGCCTGCTGGACTGATAGGTATATGTGGTGCATGTCTGGTCTATTAAAATTAGGTCAATACACAGGGCTAGTGCAGCCAGTCCAGGTGCCTCGGGTTCTTTTCATCGTCCCTGGATTTGAAGAACCCCCAGGGATTGCTCATCTGTAAACGTTCCCCTGAATACCTCGGGATTGAGGCAGGGAGCCCTGCTGAGAAGTCAGTTTATCTGCCTCTTACAGAGTAATGGAATCTTGATCTGCTACACCTCCAGACACAGCTGCTGAGGCTTTGTTTCTGGAGCAAATCAGCACAGACTTTATAATACTCAGCGCAGAATGGCTATTTCTTTACACATATCAAGTGAACCCGTCAGAAGCATTTGTTTCCAGCTTTCAGGGACAACACCACACCTTAACTTTCCCGCTGCAGGGCTGCATCAGCCCTCCAGCACTGTGTGTTGGAGAGTCAACAGATGGGAAGGGTTAAACTCTTGAAAATGTAGTTAGATTAAGAAACTTGGTTTAGAACTAGCTTCTCCCTCCCCTTTTATTTAAATGCACCATGGGCTATTTACCAATCCCCTACCACTTACCCAGTCTCTCTCGCTATCCAGGTTCCTGAAAGAACCTAGGAACTTCTTTTCTCACTATCTTCTGCAAATGCACGTTTGTTAGAAATTAATAAAAGCCTGGGAAGAGGCCAGAGAGGCACTGCATTTTCTCCGTTTCACTACTTGGCCTGAGTTCATGTAAACCTTCTCTGGGCACTTTCAGAC
>NW_003852404.1:5019235-5019917 GCF_000181295.1 Otolemur garnettii
GGCTCAGGAGATCCTCCTGCCTCAGCTTGCTATATAGCTGGGACTACAGGCACATGCCACCACACCTGGCAAATCTTTCTATTTTTTGTAGAGATGGGGTCTTGCTTTTGCTCAGGCGGCTCTTTATTAGTCATGAGAATAAATTTTCTTTAATATAAAGACCCCCAAATTGGCCAGGTGTCATGGCATGAGCCTGTAGTGCCAGCAACTAGGGAGACTAAAGCAGGAGAATGGCTTGAGCCCAGGACTTTGAGGGTGCCTTGAGCTGTGATGACCACACTGCACTCTAGCCCGGGGCGAAAGAGTAAGACTCTGTCCCCTCCCTGAAAAAATATATTAAATGAGTAAATCGGGCATTTGAGCCCCACTGTATTTGCCTTGTCAAATATAGACACTAAATATGTATCAAACTTTTCTGAAACACCAGTACCTTCAGGATAATCTCATAAAATTAAATTTCATTTTGAAAGTGCAACACTAGAGGTTTTTAAATATAGATCCCATTTATCATGTGGTTATTTGGGGCTGTATCAGTGTAAAAAAGCCAAAGGTCCTTTCTTGGAAAGGATTCTCCTTTGTTTTGGAATACTGCCGTCCTTCCTGCCCACGTGGCGTTAGAACACCCTTCCTTGTATGCATTGATAGATAAGGTGTGTTTTTAGAAGTCCTTACTTGGTAAAAA
>NW_003852404.1:5020177-5021396 GCF_000181295.1 Otolemur garnettii
CTCAACCCCTTGAGGAAGAGTGACATCCAGCACTGAGCTCCAGAAGACTCCCAGGTTTAAGGAATTTAACCCAGGGGAAGGCCTGAAGCTCATCTGGAAACCTATTTACGAATCTGCCCTCTCCTCTCAGCTAACTTTGGGTTTAGTGCCCCAGGGGCAGAGAAAGAGATACCAACAATCTCCCACGGCAGAGGAAAATGCCAGTGTGATTTTTACTAGAGAAGGAATTTTATTGAATATCGATACAGCACGTTCATGGAGGCAATTTTGCTTCTATCTGTATAAAAATTCTCTGGAGGGCGGTGGTGACAATCAGATTGCAAAAGCTGAAAAGCAAGAGCGAGCCAGGGAGGTCTTCTAACTGGAGACAAGTGCTGCTGTCTTCAGGGGAAAGGAGAGGCACAGCTGGCCCTGGCTTAGGGGACAGCACTCAGCATGGGGACAGAGGCCCAGAGGCCCTGGGACCTTGCCAAGCCCCATGACCACAGTCACTCTCTGGGGACTTTCCAGAGGGTGAAGGGTTGCCCTGGGGCTCCTCCAAGAAAGAATGAGGTCTGAGACCAAGAGTCTCCCTGGGGACCTCCGGCAGGGTTATAGGAGAGCAAAGGCTCAGTCTAGGGGGAGCCCCCTGAGGTGACTAGAAGCAGAATAAGTTGAAGAAGTAGCGATAGCGAGGGTTGTAGCTCCAGAGGTTTCGCTTCAGGCAGTAGACGAACTTGCGGTCACAAGAGCAGAGCTGCATCCCGCAGAAGGACCCGCGCTCTGCAAACGGGGTGCCAAGCACAGAATGAGGACGGGAAAGACTTCACGAGCTTGAATTTGGTTCAGTCCAAGCAGACTCCCAGCTTTGCTTCCTGCTCTGAGAAGCTCTCAGCCTGAGACAGGGAGCAAAGTTCCTGCACTGGGAGACAATCTGACGGAAGAGGCAAAGCTCCCGCCCCTCAGGGAGATCCCGGTCTGATGGAGGAAGCACATGAGCATGGAGACAGCCTCTGTGCTGCAGAAAACTCTGATTCTCATAGAGGAGATGCCACTCCAGACTTAGCTTTGAACTCCAAGGATCTGGGCTGGAGCCCTGCTATGTACACCAGCAAGCCTTGGAGCCTCAGCTTCCTCTTGTGTAAACTGGGGGTGACGGAGCCTACTCCATAGGGCATTTGGGAGATCAAGCAAAGGGAAGCATGGAAGTATGCCAAGCCCTGGGCAGCCAGTGAATGCT
>NW_003852404.1:5021562-5022843 GCF_000181295.1 Otolemur garnettii
GTGGCTTGACCGGAAGACTTACCGCAGGTGACCAGGCCCTGTGAGGATCGGTATTTGTAGGACTCTGTCCGGACGCTGCAGCCTTCCTCCTCCAGCTGCCCATAACAGCGGTCATGCACCCAGCAGCACCTGTCCGTGCAAAAGACTTAGATCCTGAGTGGAAGGGGTGCCTCCTCGACCCCCTTATCCCTAATAGGGGGAAAACTTCAACCATGGCACTGTAGCACAGCCACCCTGGTGGGAATAGCCTGTCGGGACAAGACCTGGCAGTGTGGCTGAGAGCTGCCCTGCCTTCCACAAGAGCCGCCACCAGCTAGCACATCACTGACCCACTTTTCTCTCCAAGAATCACAATTGGATGACACTTCCCAGCTCCCTTGTAGGTAGGTGCAGACACAGGAGTAGGTTCTGGCCAGGATGTGGGGCACAGGCAAAAGGGATGCACTCCACTGCCAGGCACCTCCAAAAACACCACCCACAATTTCCTCCACTTTCTCTCTTTCTCCATCTTTCAGCTGGATGGAGATGACCCAAAGAGGATTCTGAGAGCAAGGGGGACAGCAAAGCTATAAGACCCAGATCCCTTTGTCAACATGTGATTCACATCGAACTGTTATGTGGCAACAATTTAAACTTTTAGTATCCCTGGTTTCACATCTGTAGATTCAACCAACCAGGGATCAGAAATATAACTGGCCTATACAGGTGGTGTCTGTAAAACTTTTGTTTTTCATGTCATTATCCCCTGAACCTGTGGCCCCCAATTCCTGGGCCATGGACTGTTAGGAACCCGAGAGGCACAGCAGGAGGTGAACAAAGCTTTACCTGCATTTTGCAGCTGCTCCCCATCACTCGCATCCAGCCCGAGCTCCGCCTCCTGTCAGATCAGCGGCCCTATTACATTCTTAAAGGTGCAGGACCCCTAATGTGAACCCCACTGCATGTGGGAGGGATCCAGGTTGCACGTTCCTTACGAGAATCTAATGCCTGATGATCTGAGGCGGAGCTGAGGTGGTGATGCTGGTGCTGGGACCACCTAGCTGCAGGCACCCAAGCTGAGGGCTTCTGCTGATTCTGCATAATGGTGAGTTGTATAATGATCTCAATATACATTGCAATGGGATAATAATAGAAATAAAGTGCACAAGAAATGTAATGCACTTGAATTATCCCCAAACTATTGTGCCCCTCCCACCTTTGGTCCCTGGGAAAATTATCTTCCATGAAACCAGTCCTGGTGCCAAAAAGGTTGGGGATCCTTGCCCTAAATAATACAATATA
>NW_003852404.1:5023544-5026842 GCF_000181295.1 Otolemur garnettii
AAGTTCTTTTTATTTATTTGCAGAAAAATTGAGAAGATTGTACAGGTGAAATAGCCAGGTTCCCCAATTTTATGTATTTATTCTTTTAGAGACAGAGTCTCTCTGTTGCCCTAGGTAGAGGGTTGTGGCATCATAGCTTACAGCAACCTCAAACTCCTTGGTTCAAGCAATCCTCTTGCCTCAGCCACCCTAGTAGCCAGGACTACAAGCACCCTCCACAATGCCCAGCTAGTTTTTTTCTATTTTTAGTAGAGACTGGGGTCTCACTCTTGCTCAGGCTGGTCTTGAACTCCCAAGCTCAAGCAGTCCACTCACTTAGGCCTTTCAGAGTGCTGGGATTACAGGTGGGAGCCACCGTGCCCGGCCTACTTTCCCCTATAACTAACAATTTATATTAGTATGATACATTTGTTGCAATTAACAAACTGATATTGATATATTATTAAGTAAATAATTATTACATAATTAACTAAATAATAATAGTAATCATTATTATTTCACTAAGTGCGAAAAGGTCCACGTTTTTTTTTTTGAAGACAGAGCCTCAAGCTGTTGCCCTGGGCAGAGTGCCGTGGCATCACGGCTCACAGCAACTTCCAACTCCTGGGCTCAAGCGAGTCTCCTGCCTCCACCTCCCAAGTAGCTGGAACTACTGGCACCCACCACAACGCCTGGCTATTTTTTGGTTGTAGCCATTATTGTTGTTTGGCGGGCCTGGGCTGGATTCGAACCCGCCACCTTAGGTGTATGTGGCTGGCGCCTTAGCCGCTTGAGCCACGGGCGCCAAGCCAAGGTCCACATTTTATTCATATTTCTCTAGTTTTTACCTGGTGTCCATTTTCTGTTCCAGGGTCCTGTCTAGGATTCCAAATTACAGTTAACTTTCATACCTTTTTCTTTGCAGTTTTTTTTGGCTGGGGACAGGCTTGAACCCACCACCTCTGGTATATGGGCCAATGCCCTACTCCTTGAGCCACAGGTGCCTAGTTTTTGAATCTTTTTAGGCTCCTCCTGGTTGTGACAGTTTGTCACATTTTCCTTGGTGTAGGTGACTTGATGGCTGTGAGCAGTGCTGGCCAGGGATTGGTCTGGTGTTTTTCTCTCCCGATAAGACTGGGGTTTGGGTTACTTACTTTGCTTCTCAAGTTGTTTCTGCCCTGGCCATGCAGTACCTTTTCAATGGGCTCTCACGTCCCTTGACATATCCTTGTCGATGTGGAGTTTTGTTTTGTTTCGTTTGAGCACTTATTTTTTGGCACTACCTGGCAATCGTATAGTTTAGTTTGCAAACTCATCCTAGAAAAAGTGCTGTGTACCTCCTTGCTGAATATCACTAGAGTCCTCTTCTAAGTACTCCCCTTGGGAAGCTACGCACCCACGCCAGTGCCTAGTCCACCCCTCAGAGCAGTTTTGGAACTCTTTTTCTTCCATTATGTGTCTAGTGATATCAGAAAGATTAGCCCAACAGGGTGTGTTTTACAAAGAACAATGTCTCCCATTCAACATGTTGTTCTAGAACCTATTCCTAATCGAGAATGGCACCTAAGTCCCCTCCCTTTAAAAGCCTTCGTGACGGCCTCAACCAAGAGTATTGTGATACGATGGAATTTTGGAGGCTGACCATATAAGCACTGTAACCTTTGGCCTTGCAGCTGGGGACACACTCTTGGAATTCAAGAGTCACCAGGCTGCGAGGAAGTCCAGGCATCCTTACAGGGGACTTCATTAGAGGAACTGAGGGTTCTGGCCCACTCTCAGGCCAGGAGAGTGCAGCAACCTGCCAGGCACAGGAGGGCCCATCTGGAGAGCAGATCATCCAGCCCCAGCTGAGCTGTCTGAGCCAAAGCTGGGTAGAGCAGGGATAAGCCCTACCCTCAAGGCAGATTCATAAGTAAAGTGATTGTTGCTGTTTTAAGCCACTACATTGAGGACCATTTGTTGTCTGATACTGACACCTTAGGCCCCGGAGATCTTGGGATTGCCAGTTAAGTTTCTTATCTCTGTATTGGTGCTTTAATGATCTTCTTCGAGAATTAACATGAAATCGAGTGACAGAATGCGGGTGCAGAGCCTGGAGCACACACGCAGGGCAGATATGGGGATCAGCTCACCAATCAGTGGCGTCCTTGGGGGTTCCTCGGCCACCCCAGCCACAGTAACAGCCGTAGAAGCCATAGTTCCTCAGGGCATTCTTTCCTGTCACATCCTTAATCATCGCCTGTAGTTCCAGCAAGCCTCCTGGCACAGTGGGTACACCTGAAAAGACAGCCCATGTCCTCGGGTGACACCTGGGCAGCCCTGCCCCTGGGTGTCTCCTGCCCTTTCAGCCCCTACCCCCTGGGGCTCAGAAGGACCCGGCTGTCCCTTTTTCTTCTCCCAATTAGTGGGAAGGGCAGCGCAAGCAGTGGTTAAGAGTTTGATTTGAAAAAGTGAGCAGACCCAGGTTCAAACCCTGATTCTGCCATTAATTAAAAGGATGATGATGAACAGACTTAATTTTATTCCCTCAGAGCCTCAGTTTCCTCAACTGGAAAATGGGGACCTAAATTTAGCAGTCACCTCGTGGAGTTGTTATGAGGATGAAAATAAGACAAAGTCTATAAATTTTGAGCACAGTAGCAATAGACAGTAAGTGCCCAAGTCATATTAGGGGTCACACATGTGGTGTCTGTACAAAGCAGACAGACAGGAGCTTCCTGTCACCCCCACATTCCCTTCCTCCTGACACCTTTTAGAATATAAGGCCGACAATCTTGAAGCAGGAGGGGACCCTTAGAAATCATTGAGTCACCAGGCGCGGTGGCTCACGCCTATAATCCCAGCACTGTGGGAGGCTGAGGAGGAGAAACGCTGGAGCTCAGGAGTTTGAGACTCGCCTGAGCGAAAGTGAGACCCCTACTCATGAAAAAAAATGAAAAAACCCAGCCGGGCGCCGTGGCAAGCGCCTGTAATCCCAGTGGCTTCTGGAGACTGAGGCAGCAGGATGCCCATAAGCCAGGAGTCTGAGGTTGCAGTGAACTACCAAGCCGCTGCACTCTGCTCAGGGGGACAGGGTGGGACTCTGTCTTGACAAAAAAAAAAAAAGAAAGAAAGAAAGAAAGAGAAAGAAAGAAGAGGAAAAATAAGCAACGAAATAAAATAAAATAACAAAAAAATAAATAAATAAAAAAGAAATCATTGAGTCAGGACGGCACCTGTGGCTCAAAAGGATAGGACGCTGGCCCCATATGCTGGAGGTGGCGGGTTCAAACCCAGCCCTGGCCAAAAAAAAAAAAAAAAAGAAAGAAAGAAAGAGAAA
>NW_003852404.1:5026862-5034418 GCF_000181295.1 Otolemur garnettii
CTCAGGGGGACAGGGTGGGACTCTGTCTTGACAAAAAAAAAAAAAAAAAGAAAGAAAGAAAGAGAAAGAAAGAAGAGGAAAAATAAGCAACAAAATAAAATAAAATAACAAAAAAATAAATAAATAAAAAAGAAATCATTGAGTCAGGACGGCACCTGTGGCTCAAAAAGATAGGACGCTGGCCCCATATGCTGGAGGTGGCGGGTTCAAACCCAGCCCTGGCCAAAAAAAAAAAAAAAAAGAAATCATTGAGTCATTCCCTCATCTGAACTGAAGCCTGGAAGGAAAGAAATGCCCCCATCCAGGCTTTATGGTGGCCGTCACGGCAGGGGTGTGGCCGTCAGAGTTGTGTTCAAGGTCTCTGAGCTGCAGGGAGGAAGCTGGGGGTGGGGCACATAGGAGCCCTGGATGGCTCTGACCACAGAGTGACCATGAATCACAGACTGGGACTTTTCCTTAAGGGCCTTGTGTTTTAATTTTCATCTTTTTGTCTGGTTTTGACCTTCTTATAATTTGCATCCAAGGAAAAACATCCACCTCCTGAATTTGCCAGCCACGTGGCACATCCATGGTCTTCACACACTTTATAAGTGGCGGCTCCTAGAACCCACTTCAGCCCCACTGGGGCCACATTCACCTATGTCAGCCCAGGGAGCAGAAGCCCAGAGGGAAAAAGGCTCTTGCTGGCATCAACTCACTCAGCACAGAGCCAAGATTCAAACACAGGTCTCCATGACCCCAAAGACCACTACACTATGATGCCTGTGGGGTCAAAGGTCATTCAGTGGTCAGGGACCAGCACTTACTGCAAGCCAGGAACCAAGCCAGTGGGAGGAGGCCCTTCATCTCTGGGGTTCTGGAAAAGAAATCACATCCCACAACACATCTGTCAGGCAATGCCCCCACAGCCCATTCAGACCCCACCCTGGCTCCCTGCAAGCCTCCTTGTATTAGTCAATAAACAGGTGAACTCAGTCATATAGGACAAGGCAAAAACCTATAGGTGCACAGGGGTCCCTGGAGGTATGGGGCCCTTCAAGGAAGTATTTTCAGGGATACAGTCCCTGCTACCAGGACACCTAGTCACAGACACCCAGACGCACTGACCCCTCAGCAGAAAATGCCTAAAAGGAACCCCAGAATAGGCAGGATTCTTTTTTTTTTCTTTTGAGACAGAGTCTCATTCTGTCGCAGCGGGTAGGGGTGCTACGGCATCATAGCTCACAGCAATCTCAAACTCTGAGGCTCAAGAGATCCTCTTGCCTTAGCCTCCCAAGTGCCTGGGACTACAGACACCAGCTACAACACCCGGCTAGTTTTCTATTTTTAGTAGAGATGGGGTCTTTCCTCAGGCTGGTCTGGAACTCCTGAGCTCAGGCCAATCCACCCACCTCAGCCTCCCAAAATGCTAGGATCACAGGCATGAGCCACTGCACCCAGTCCCAGACAGTATTCTTAAATGGAGATTTGATATCATAAGTTGAGGGGCAGGAATTGACATAGCCGAGACATGGCCCTTGAATAAAGATATGAGAAGCTGGCAGGGAGAAAAACATCCTGGACGCTAGTGGTGGGAGGGGCAGAGGAGGCCCCCAGTTCTGCATCTCCAGCCCCTTTAGCTCTACAGATGCTGGGGTTGCCTTTTCTCATGGGTGTCTTCCCTGCTGGTTCTGCCAGGGCAGAAACTGGGTGACACAGCCCTCTGTCCCAACATCCAGAACAGTGCCTGGCCCAGAGTAGGTGCCCCCCCCTCCAAAATATGCAAATTTGCACACACTATATATGTATTATAAACAATTGACAATTACATTGGTATAAAGAAAGTGATTATCCAAGCTGGATCATCACTATATAGTCATTATTATTATTATATTCATGTTTTCCTCCTTATTTTAAAAGAATTTAAAATGAAAACATTTCCCTGCGCTCCAAGCACTGCGCCTACCTAAAGAATAAGTCACCCTTGGGTGCTTGTGACAGTTCTGCAGGGTATTGATCACTTTTGCCATTTTGCCAGGGGGGAAATGGAAACTCAAAGAACTCGGGGAACTTACCGGAGGTCACACAGCCAGGAGGAAGTAGAAGCAGGATTTAGGGCTGTCCTTGTGCACCCTTCACTGAACTACACAGCCTCCCTTTCCAGAGGCATGGATTCTTTGAAATGAGGGGACAATTCTTTCTCACACTCTGCCTCATGTGCCCTCGGCTTCCCTCCTTAGGCAAACACAGCTATCACTAGCCTAAAGTTCAAAGCAACCACAACCAGAGGCAGAGGAAATTCCATGTGTCCGGGGCCAGCCCCGAGTTCTAACTTGGCCTCTTGGAGGCTCCTCCCTGGCAGCTGGCTGCTCCCCTTCCTCCCCGGATGCCCAAGTCCTTGTTTATCCACGACTGTCCAGCTGGCCTGTGGTCTTCCAGGAGCTCCCCTTCAGTGCCCGGCTGTCTAAGAGACCCTGTGCAGGCTCCTGGCACCTCTCAAGGCCTGGCCTTCAAACACACCTCAGAATCCCTTGGGCTCCTGGCTGCTAGGCTGGCTTCCATGCCACCTCTGCCCAGCAGCAACGCTGAGTTCCAGGAACATTCCTGAGGGCCCTCCGCTTCGAGGGCTCTGAACCGCCAAGGGAAGTGGCCCTAGATCCCACCCTGCCACACCAACTTTCCCTGCTGCTTCCTGAGCTGCGGCGGGAAGATGCTGGCTGCCACTCATCCACTGGTTAATTCCAACAGGTCAGGCACCACCCACTGTCTGTCTAAACAGTGGGCATTGGCCTCTCCAATGACCTTGGCAGGTGGCTATTGTCAAACCCGCTGGCCCAGCATCTGTCCCCCTAAATGGTTACTTGCTGGACAAATAGCAGTTTTTGACTTCACAGATGAGGCAATCAAGGCTCAGGCAGGTGAAGGAGTTGCCCACGGGCTTAACCCAGGACGGTGAATCTGCTCCCTTGGCCAACTCGACTCCACTGCCTCTGAACATCCTGGGCACTAAATATACTTTTTATTTTCAATATTTTATGATGTGTCGCTATCTTGGGGGATTTGCTGGCCAGGCAGAGACTGCCCCTCCCAGGACTAGCTAATTCCGAGAGAAGGCAAACGGCTCCTTCCAGTCCTACCTCCAGCCACCTTCATCTCAGCTTCACACTCCAAGACGCTGGACAACTAGGAAAACCTGGAGCCTGCTGGAATGGTCAGACTAGCCGTTCCTATGCCGTTCACCCTGCCTCACCAGGCCTTTCCCTCAGAAATCACAACAAAGGCCCTGGGCTGGCTTCCTCTGCCTCCTTACCAACCTGGTACCCCTGTGAGGGGCAGCATGCCCTCTTCTCTTGGGTACTGTGAATAAAACGCTGTCTGTTAAATAGCAACCATTTCTTGGTCTGTCAGCCTCCCCAGACCTGAAGAAAATCAACCTCCCAGGAGCATTTGGGAATACCCTGGGCACAAGCTACTGGTATGAGTCAGCAGCCAGAGTCCCTGCAAAGCTTCGCACCTGTCATCTTAGTGCTTTGGGAGGCTGACGCAGGAGGATATTGGAGGCTGGGAGCTCAAGACCAGCCTGGACAACACAGCAAGACCCCATCTCTACAAAAAACAAAAAACATTAGCCGAGAGTGCTGGTGGGTGCCTGTAGTCCCAGCTACTTGGGAGGCTGAGGCAGGAAGATAGTTTGAGCCCAAGAGTTTGAGGCTACAGTGAGTTATAATCATGCCAGTGCTCTTCAGCCTAGAAAACAGAGACCATATGGAAGGAAGGAAGGGTGGAAGAGAGGGAAGAAAGGGAAGAGGAGGGAGGGAAGGGTGGGAGGGAGGGAAGGAAGGAAAAGGTGGGAGGGAGGGAAGGAAGGAAAGAAGGAAAGAAGGCAGGGAGGGAGGGAAGAAAATGGATCTGAAAAAGTGAAAGGCAGTTTCCCAGCAGAGGCAGTAGAGCTACTGAAACTCTGCCCCGCAGAGGGGACGGCAATGGAACCCACAGCAGGCCCCAGAGAAGGATGTGGGTTTGGCTGTTTTCCTGAAGCAACCAGAGGTAAATGAGCCCAGCCGCAAGAGAAGTTAGCAGTGGCTACAGTAATGAGAGGTGGGGAGAGTGGAGACAGATCCACCAACAGACACAGGAGATGTGGAGTCCAGGAAGTGGCCCGATCACCCCAGTAACGGGCACCCCCAAGCCCAGATGTAGCAGCCCCAGTGCTCCTAGGACACCCCCCCACACACACACATAGTGTGTCTCCTGGCTGGAAAGGAGGAATAGCTCCAAGCTCCACTGCATAGCTGGGGTGCCCACAGTCTGTGGGGATGGGGTGAATGGGGGGTTGCCCTGCTCCCTCAAACCGCTTCAAGCCAGGCAATGCCCATCATGACATTCCTCACCAGTGAGACCTTTCCTCTTGTCCTCTGTCCTCTGGTGGGCAGAAGAGGCAGGGACTGGGCTGGCCTGGCTTTAAGGGCCTCTCTGGCACCTCCCACACTCCCTCCTGGGCCCACTCCAAGATTCCTGGTAACTCACATAGGAAGCCCTAATTTCCCCCTACACACCCCCGCAAGACCCCTGGGGATTTTCTACCTCTCCGTTTTCAGAGGCAGCTATGTTCTGATACAGGGCACAGTGCCTGGATGGCTTCAGGGAGAAGTTTGGAAGGGTCTGGCTGGGCCATTCATAGTCCAGGCTCTTCCCTGCCAGACACAGCCCCCCTCCCACCCATCACACTCCCGCTCTTGGCCCTGAGCGGTTCCCCCAGCCCCTGCCTCCTGCTTATATGTCATTCTGTCTCGCTCTGCCCACACCCAGGGACGTGTGGGAGCCAGGCAGCCCCGCTCTCAGATTTGAAGCTTTGCCCCGGGTCCTCTTCCTGTTGTTCCTAACCTGCCAATACCCAGCTTTTTCTGTACCACTCTTGAACTGGGGTGACTCAGGAGTCTATGGAGACCCCACCTTGGAAAGGCTGCAGAATGTTGCCTCCCCAAGTCCAGGTGGCACCTCCTTTTTGGCACCTGGCTCCCTACAGAATTCCTGCTTTTCTTTCCTCTGGGAAAAGCGGCAGGCTTGCAGTTAGAGAGAGGCAAGTTGGAGCCCATGGCTTAGCCACTTAATAGTAGCTGTGTGACCCTGGGCAAGTCACTACACGTCTCTGTTCCTTCATGTGAAACATGAGGATAATGAGCCCCTCCAGCCCCAGAGATTCTTGGAGAGGAATGTGTTAGATAAAATAAGGGGCCAGGCATGATGGTTCAGGCCCGTAATCTTAATACTTTGGGAGGCCAAGGCAGGAAGATTGCTTGAGGCCAGGTGTTCCAGACCAACCTGGGCAACATAGTAAGACTAAGTCTCTACAAAAATAATTTACAAATTAGTAGGGCAAGGTGGCATGTGCCTGTAGTCCCAGCTACTCAGGAGGCTTAAGCAGAAGGATAGCTTGAACCCAGGAGTTTGAGGCTGCAGTGAGTTATGATTGTGCCACTGTACTCCAGCCTGGGCAACAGAGCAAGACCCTGCCTCTAAAGAATAAAATTAAATAAGGCATATAAACTGAGATTGGGTAGGGAAGCGTGTGGCCCATAGGTAACACTGCAGACTCCACATCAGCTGCAAATCCTGGGTTCAAATCCTGGCTTCCCCACTACTGGATACATCACCTCAGGACCATCTGTAGAGCTCCTGCCTCAGAGAGTTGCTGTTAGGATTAAATGCATTTATACATTTGTAACCTAGGGCATCAGCAAATGCAGAATAATGCCAAAAAATAAATGATAGCTGGCTTGGCGCCTGTAGCTCAGCAGCTAGGGCACCAGCCACATATACTGGAGATAGCAGGTTCAAATCCAGCCCGGGCCTGCCAAACAACAGTGACGGCTGCAACCAAAAAATAGCTGGGCATTGTGGTAGGCGCCTGTAGTCCCAGCTACTTGGGAGGCTGAGGCAAGAGAATCGCTTAAGTCCAAGAATTTGAGGTTGCTTTGAGCTGTGACACCACTGCACTCTACCCAGGGCAACATAGTGAGACTCTGTCTCAAACAAAACAAAACACGATAGCCAACCTTCTAGAGTGTTCTCCCAGGATGTAGGTAGCTACAATCATTCTCCATTTCCACTTGTATCAATCCCTACCTCCACCCTCCCACACACCCACACTTTTTCAAGAAGACTTGGATTTTTGGCTCCGCGCCTATGGCTCAAGTGGCTAAGGCCCCAGCCACATACACCTAAGGTGGTGGGTTCAAACCCAGCCGGGGCCCGCCAAACAACAATGACGACTGCAACTAAAAAATAGCCAGGCGTTGTGGCAGGCACCTGTAGTCCCAGGTTCTTGGGAGGCAGAGGCAGGAGACTCGCCCAAGAGTTGGAGGTTGCTGTGAGCTGATGTCACAGCACTCTACCCAGGGGGACAGCTTGAGGCTCTGTCTCAAAAAAAATAAAAGAAGACTTGGATTTTTAGCTCCCCCTCTGCTGGCCATCGAGACCTTGTCTCTTAAAAAAAGAAAAAAAGACATCAAATAAATATATACTGTGTCCAGACCTGGGAGGAAAAGTCCTCTCTGTCCTGCATTTTCATTTCTCTTTTTCCAACCAGCTCTCTCATCCCCTTACTGACACACACCTGCCTCGCCATACTAAGCTAAACAAAATCAAGCTAAAAAAAGAAAGGAAAATCCCTTGGTGACCTCTCCCCTCTCTCTCTAGTTTTCTTTTTCTTCTAAAAACCAAGTTTCTGAGCACAGAGGCCTCCACTTCCTCATTGCCCATTCCAAACCTTTTGGCTGCTCTCAGGGCTCCCCACAGCCCAAGCCTGGGGTTCATCCCTCCCTTCATCTCCAGGCAAATCCATCTCAAAGACCAAAGACCATCTTGTCCTTCTCAAAACTCTCTCGCCCTCTGGGCTTCCCAAGGCCACACTGCACCGGCTGCCCCCCTGCCTTCACCCCTCCCCATTTTTCTTGGGCCCCACCCCCACCCCCGCAGGTGTTTTTAGGGACCTGTCCTCAGGAGTTGCTCTTCTCTCTTCACCTCTTTCTGGCCGGGCTCATCTCACTTCAGAGATCTGGCCCTTATTTTTACTTATTTATTTTTTTGGCAGGTGATGTCCCAGGCAGAGCACTTTGCTGCTAGCTTTGGCTTAATGAAGGGATGCCTGGATGCATGAAGGAGGAGGAGGAACAAGGTCAGATCCAAGAACCTGAGCTTCAGACAGACAGACGTGAACTCAAACCTGGGTCTTACCTTTGACTGCCTGTGTCACCTGAGCAACTTGTTTAACCTCTTTGGGTCTCAATTTTATCTACGTAAAATAGATAAATTTTGTAATTGTGATAATGTAATGAGATGAGTTAGGCAGAGGGGCCCAGTACAGTGCCTGACCTAGTAGGTGCTCAATAAATCATAACAATCATAAATATTGGCTCGGTGCCTATAGCTCAACCGGCTAAGGCGCCAGCCACGTACACCTAAGGTGGCGGGTTCAAATCCCCAGCCCGAACCCGCCAAACAACAATGACGGCTGCAACCAAAAAATAGCCGGGCGTTGTGGCGGGCGCCTGTGGTCCCAGCTACTTGGGAGGCGG
>NW_003852404.1:5035374-5041014 GCF_000181295.1 Otolemur garnettii
AAAAAAAAAAAAAAAAAAAAAAGGAATCAGTTGCCAATGTCTAAATGTTCAAAGATCTTAGTCAGAAATCCAAGTTTCCAACTTCTCTTTAAGAGATTTGCCCATCCCAGGTCTGGATTCCTACACAGCAACAGCTGGCCTTTGCAGAGAAGCAGCTTCAGTCATAGATGGGGCATACGATTACTGTTGCCCTGGTCCTCGCTACTCCTTATTGTCTCATGCCCAGTCCGCTCTCTGCTTGGAGGGATCTCTCATGACCTTCCACTCAGTCTTAAGTCCTGCCCTCTCACCAAGCTTACCACTGATGAGACAATGTCTTGAGAGCAGATCAACTCTTATGGAATTTTGTGTTTCAAATGCTGAGCTCAGAGTATAGTGCCTAACAATTGCTCAATAAATACTGTCTAAGCACACTAGGGGATGCCCATCCCAGGATGAAGGTGTCACTGAGGGATTTCTAGAAGGGGAGATACTTTTCCTGGACCTTAAAGAGTGGGCTGGAGTTCATCCAGCCAAGAATGCGAGGAAGAGTGTTCCAGGCAGGAGGAACAGTTACACAAGACTCATCGACATTCATTATAATGGCTTATTCAGGGAACTACAAATTAATGTGGTGGCTGAGATTGTTAAGCCATGATATCCTAGTCAATAGGATAAGGGGCAGGGAGAAGCCCTAATTTTTAACATCTGCCTATTTCTGTAGTGTAAATATTCCCACCATGAGCAATTTTGTGCTACTAGCATAACGTCACTAAATGCCCCCATTATATGGTATTTCCAACAAATTGGCTGGTGTTTGGAAGACTGCTTGGGGTCCCCAGGCTGTCTTCAACTTCCTGAAGAACATAAGTGATAGTAAAATGTAGTAAAATCATTAGGAAGTGACAAATTTTGAGTATTTCTGTTTGTTTTAAATTTTATTTGATCGTCCATTTATATAACTTTGTATGATGCTTGTATTCTGACAACTAGTTCACAAAATTCCTACAAATTTGGTGATCAGTCGTCCTAAGCTGCACACCAGGGACTGGGGCAGCAAATATGTTAAGAGAACCATGTCCCAGAACCACCACTTATTAGCTGTGTAAGCTCCAACAAGTTTCAAAACTGCTCTCTGCCTCAGTTCACCCACACGAGTAATGGGTTAGTAATTTCATTTGCCATATCCCTGTGCTCTAAGTGGAGACATGGCAGGTGCACAGGCACAGAATAAGATCTTTTAAAGAGTTGGCTATTTTTAGTAGAAAGGTGGGGCATGCCCCCGCTTGACTTTCCTGAAAATGGAACTTACTTTAAGTGTTTAGTAGAAACTCAGGAATGGTGGGAAAGTCTGGCCAAAGAGACATAGCTGGGTATGTCACAAAGAACCTTGTGTGTCAGGCTAAGAAGTTTAGGCTTTCATCCTGATCTTGATCTGATTCAATAAGAGGGGACTGAATAGATCCTATCCTGAGATCCCCAAGGCTGAAATGCACCAGGACAGGGTGGGCAGCACAGCTCAGCAATCAAGTCAGTGACCCCAGACCTGGTACCAGTCATATTGCAGAAACTGTGGTTGTCATTGGTGGTGATGGCAGAAGTGTGGTGCCCAGAATGAGGACCCCTGGCACACTCTCCCCAGAGAGATGACCTGGCCCTGAGTCCTCCTCCTGAGTGGGTTTCTGGATAACTCAGAGGTGTCTGGATCACAGGAGCCAAAAGGGAAGGAATTGGGGCTGGCTGGTGTTTGGAAGACTGCTTGGGGTCCCCAGGCTGTCTTCAACTCCCTGAAGAGCTGTTGGGGCTAAAAGTAATCAGAGTTGTCCCTGAGGCTCAGATCACAGAAGCAACACCAGGCAGGCAGGCACCCTGAGTTGGATTTTGGCTCAAGCCAAGAATACATTTTCTAACAGCTCGTGCGTCCTGGGAATCAAATGAGCTGCCCAAAGAGTGGTAAGTTTCCTGTCCCCAGAAGGCACTTTTTATTTACCACTTTTTAGGAACCGAAACATAGGGTGGGAGGCAGGGACTGAGTGGGTGGGACACGCCCCCACTCCAAGTCTCAGGAAGAACCTTCTTTACAGACCTGTCAAAGCACACGCAGTCAGCTGTGTCAGCTATGATGCATAGGTTCTGTTCTGTAAAAAAACAGAAAAAGTTTAACAAATTACATCTTGCCAAGATTAAAAAAATATTGTGAGCCCTTCAGTTGCTCTATATAGCTCAGAGAGCTGTCAGATATTTTGTAGTCCCCACCCTCTGAGTCCACCTCCTCCCCGCCCCCGTAAAGAGTGAGGTTGGGGTGTGCCCCGGGTTGCACATTGAGTCTGACCTTCCACAAGGCACATGTGGCCAAATCCCCCTGTCCCAAATACTAAGAGGTTTTAGTGTTCTTGATTCTCTATCCTCCGGGTCTCACCTTAAATGCCACCTCTTCCAGGAAGCCCTCCCTGACCACCTATCCAAGCTCACCTTGCTCTTTTCCTTCATAGCATTTGCCGTCATCTTTAATTCTCTTGAACTTAACTGTTTGTAACTTAAGTCCCTTCTCCCTTCCATTAGAATATAAACAATCGAGGACAGGCCACTTGTCCATCTTGTCCCTCATCATATTATCAGCAATGCGTCTTGGGTGGTTGATACTTATTTGTGGAATAGAAGAAGGATGGGGTGGATGAGCCAATTCAATCGGAGGGGAGCAGCCACCCCATCTGGGCTTCAGCCAGTCTGCAAACTGGCAGCTTGCTCTAACTGTGCACACGTGGTCCCGTCTTGGAGTCGGTCTGTCATGTAGGTACAGTTTGTACATATGTTGCAGCTATTGTCCAATAACAGGCTCAAGTCCAACTTTTGCTGAAACTTCGGCTACCAATGCAAATCCAAACACCTACTCAGTGTTGAGCACATTTTGTTTTATCCTTGCGAAATCTCATCAATTAAACTGTTCAGTCTCAAGAAATAAACCACGGACTAGCCTCCCTTTCTCTCTTTGTTTCTTTTGTTCCTTCCACCTAGGATGGTCTTTGCTCTCTTTTTCTAACAGGGAAAGGCTACTTGTTTTCCCAGGCTATAACATTACTCTTTTCGGGGGAGAGGGAGAAACCCCAGCACAGGTTTGTACAAGATTCCAGATGGTGCCCAGGGGTCTAGGCTGGTGGGTGTGAGATACCGACATTTTGAGGCCATGCCACTTGTCTCAATCCCAATCCAACCCAGCCAATGTTTCATGAGCAATCCTGTAAGCAGAGTCCCCGTTAGGCACCAGGAGAGACAATTGCAGAGTTAACAGCATCAGTCCTTGCACTGCTGGTTTATAACCCAGCCTCTGTCCATGAGGGCCAAGGAAAGGAAAGTGGCCTTCAGAATGTCCGTCACACCTGGAATAGCATTTGAACTCTTTCCCTGGGCTAAGAGGAAGTGCCATGTCTTTTGAGAGACACCTTCCCTGACATCCGCTGCAGAGCTGATGGCTTCCTTTCCTGGTCAATCTTTCTAACTATGATGACAGCACGTCCTGCCCAAGTTAGAGGCACCTGTCTCCCCCTATAGGAGCACGACATTGTGATCATACCCACCCCCAGCCATGCCTTATCCCACCTGCTTCCCAGCCCACTCCTGGGACAAGCCTGATGCAAATTTTTCCCATTCTCTGAACACACTGATCTAAACCTCAATCTCAATCTCTCTCCCCCCCCCCACCCCCGGGCCTGCCCACCTCCCCCAGGCCCCGCTGCCCCTTGCTGGTTTATGCAGCCACCATGCCAATAACTGACCTCTTTGGCCTGGCCTCACCTCCTGCTCCTTAGGCAGAGCCTGGCGTCCAGACCCAGCAGGCTCCCTGCCTCCAGCAGGAATACTGGGGTCCACAGACTATGGATCCTGGGGGAGCAGAGCCTTGGTCTCCAGAATCTTAAATCCCTGAATGGGTGGGAACAAGGAAGGTGGTAAGGAAACACTTCTGCCTGGACGCAGCCAGGCAGTATACCCTGCTCAGTCCCCAACTGGCTTTATAGACACAGGGAGTCCAGCCAAACCCAGAGCCTGGGGCTGGCTCTCCTGCCAAAGGGGCCTGGGAAGTCAGCCAGAGAATTCCAGTGGGGATGGATTTGAGTCCCGAGTTATCCAGGTCATAGCCTTATCCACCGCACAAGCCTCCACTAATCCCTTCAGCCTGAAGTAACCTCCACCTCAGTCCTGGGCTCAGAACTTCCTTAAGAATCTGACAGCCTGCTAAGTGTCTTGACCATCTGAGCCCTTGGGGGCTCCTCAGACAAGCGCATGCACACAATCTTCTATCAAGTATATACTAAAACTACCTGATACCCAGATTTTCCCTATCATCCCAGTGATATTTTTTATTTCCAATTTTTGGGGTTTTTTCCAATCCAGACTTCAGCGAGAAGCAGGAATTGCATTTAATTCTTGTGGCTCTTTGTTCTCCTTTAATCTGGAAAGTTCTTTAATGTGTGTTTTTCTTAAATGACGTTGAGCCTTTTGAAGCCAGGCTGGTTGTCTTGCAGAATACCCTTCAATTTGGAGCCGTCTGAGGTTTCCTCAAGATTATGAGGTTGAATATTTTTAGTATGAATACTACGTAAGTCGGGGTGGGAGGGGGCACACACATGTTCAACTTTACTAGTTATTTCCAAAATACTCTCCTCCACGCGGGTTCCAGGTGGTCCTCTCAGCAGCACCATAGCCAATACTCGGTATCACCTTTGTCAATTCTTCCCAATCTGATGAGTATAAAATCATCTATCATTATTGTTTTAACTTGCTTTCCCTGGCTGTTTGAGCAATTGAGCAAATTTTACGGGCCACATGGATGTCCTCTTTTTTTGTCTTCAGAGTGGGGATCTAGTTCGGTCACCTAGGCTGGCGTGCAGTTGGCACCAGCATAGCTCACTGTCACCTTGAACTCCTGGGCTCAGTTGATCCTCCTACCTCGGCCTCCCAAATAACAGAGAGACTACAGCCTCACACCATCATGCCCAGTTAATTTTTTTTATTATTACTTTTTATAGAGACGGAGTCTCACTCTATTGCTCAGGCTGGTCTTAAACTCCTGGCTTCAAGCCATCCTCCCGCCTCAGCCTCTGAAAGTGCTGAGATTACAGGTGTGAGTCACTGCGACAGGCCTGGACGGCCTCTTTAGTGAACAGCCTATGGGTATCTGTGCTGCTTCTGGGCCTCTTTGTCCTCACTTCTCTCTGGGTCCTTTCCGGCTCTGCTTTGTTGCAGGAGGCAAGGTGGGGTGGGGAAATGAGTTCCTGAGGCTTCCACTGCTTCCAGGAGGCAGGACATTGAACAGCAAGGCAATAACCTCTGCCATATACATTGCAAGTATGTTCTGTAAGCATGTGAATTGTCCTCTGACTTCACAGCATCTTTTAACTTTTTTTTTTTTTTGCAGTTTTGGGCCGGGGCTGGGTTTGAACCCACCACCTCCAACATATGGGGCCAGTGCCCTACTCCTTTGAGCCCAGGCGCCACCCTAACTTTTTATGTAATACAAGTTATCAATCTGTAACTTTTAGTATCTTGCTTGAAAAGTCCTTCCTCACTTGAAGATCTTAAAGAATTTTTTTTTTTAATCTTTCTTCAGTTGGTTCCAAATTTTTAAGGTTTTACACTTAGGACTTTAATCCTCCAATCCATTTG
>NW_003852404.1:5042684-5044438 GCF_000181295.1 Otolemur garnettii
ATTTTAGATTATAATCAGTTTTCTGAAGTTAATAAAAACTTATTTTCTCTTTTTTTTTTGGCTTGGTGTCTGCAACTCAAATGGCTCAGGTGCCAGCCACATACATCAGAGCTGGCAGGTTCGAATCCAGCCCAGGCCTGCCAAACAACAATGACAGCCACAACCAAAAAACAGGTGGGCGTTGTTTTGGACACCTGTAGTCCCAGCTACTTGGGAGACTAAGGCAAGAAAATCGCTTAAGCCCAGGAGTTGAAGGTTGCTGTAAGCTGTGATGTCATAGCACTCTACCCAGGGGGATAGCTTGAGGCTCTGTCTCAAAAAAAAAAATCAATACATTGTACCCCACATATGTATAAATGTATCCATGATCTATATGTATAAGACAATTAAAAATAAATAAATAAATGAACCAAACAACTTATTTTCTCCTTTAATTAAATTACATCTAATTATTCATTTTATTTTTATTTCTTTTATCTCAACCCCATTCACTGTACAATTATTAATTTTAGATATAAACTTTTTTATTCCTCTAATAGTTTTTCATACAATTGCATCAATAATCAAAACTTTAATCATCGATTTCAAAGGAATGTATATAATATGTAAATAATATAGTACTAACTGACAAAATAAACAAAAATAACTTATGTGACTTAGGAATTTCTACTCAGATTTTTTTTTTTTAATGGGGGGAAGGTATTTTTTTGGTTTTGTTTTTTTTTAGAGACAGAGTCTCACTTTCTTGCCCTTGGTAAAGTGCTGAGTAGCTGGGACTACAGGTGCCCGCCACCACGCCCGGCTATTTTTTGTTGCAATTTGGCCGGAGCTGGGTTTGAACCCGCCACCCTCGGTATATGGGGCCAGTGCCCTACTCACTGAGCCACAGGCACTGCCCTCTACTCAGATCTTAATGGCCATAATCATACTGCCTATGTTAGTGGGGAAAATGTGAATAGTAAAAGCAATTAGATCAAAAGACAAATAAAATACCAAATTTTGCATATTCACAAGACAAAAACTTCATAGTTAGAAACCTCTGGTACATAAAAAAAGTCATAAATAAAGTAATAATAATAGAGATAATCCAATAGAAAGTTAATATAAGGCAGTAATGGACTGAAAAATAGTTTTAACAGCCAACTGTTAGGGAGGGAATCCTCGATTTGCAGAGTTTGCCATTATCTTTAGCGTAAAATACTCTCAATGTGGCTGATTTAAAGCTTCCAGCATGACACCACCGAATTTGGAGTTGGGAAAAGAATTGTTAAGTTGAACTTTATTAAGGCTGAAAACCGTTTTGTAAAAAACACAAGTCACAGACGAAGAGAAAATGTTTGCCAAACAGGTATCTGATAAAGGACTTGTAACCGAAATAGACAGTGGGTGCCTAAAACTCAACAATAAGAAAACAACCCCATTTAAAAAAATGGACAAACTATCTGGGATTAGAAAGAACATGCTGCTTACTTGAAGGAGAGTCTTAGGCAGATGGCGGACACGAGGAGTGGAGGCGGTTGTGTTTGACAAACTTCATGTCCCCAGATGGCTGCTGCGCACGGGAGGGTTTGGAGTCTCAGCTCTGCCGCAAACTCTTGAAGCCTCAGTTTCTCCAAATGAGATGTCCGCTCCATCTTCGTTAAAGGCTCTTCCAACTCTGCATCCTGTGTTTTTATTCCAGGCATAGTCATTCCAAATCAGGGGCCAGCGCTTCATTTTCCTGGGCAAGGGCATCAGGTTTCTGACTGTGCCCC
>NW_003852404.1:5045053-5045976 GCF_000181295.1 Otolemur garnettii
GTGTGCCAGGGGAACAGGACAGTGGCTCACCACCTCACCTGCCAGCCCCTAGCAGGGCCCCTCTGATTTCAGCTCAGGAGAGGAAAGGGACTCACCTTGATCCCGACAAAGCCACCAAATGTGTTCCTCCCAGAGGACTTCCTTCCTCACCTCCAAGTGTTCTAGAACTTGCCTTTTGGCTTGGACAAGTTTCTTATATTAATACCTTTTTGGAGTATAATGTGGGAGTATTAGGTATGAGGTACATTGAGCCCCCAGCACGGGAAAGACCTTTCCATAGTCTGAGGAAAAGGACACAGCGTCTGTGCTTGAAGAGCCTCAGACTTTCAGCAGCTCCTTGTTTGAGAGACAGATTGGATGCACACATATGAATATCCAAAGATTTTCAGTGCCAATTAAGAAAGCAGTGGGTTGGCTTACTGCTGAAGGAAGGATAGGAGGTGCTTATTCCTGGGGGTGGGCCTTTGGAGTAAGATATACGGAAGGAGGGATTTTTTTTTTTTTGAGATGGAGTCTCACTTTGTCAACCTCTGTAGAGTGCTGTGACATCATAGTTCACAGCAACCTCAAACTCTTGGGCTCAAGCGATCTTTTTGCCCCGGCCTCCCAAGCAGCTGGGACTACAGCTGTATGCCACCATGATGCCTGGCTAGAAAAGAGGGATTCTTCTAGGCCCCATTCATTTCCAGTATGAGGGAGCTCACATTCATAATTGCATTAAGAAATTTATAACATGGGTGGGGCAGTCAGGCCAGGTGGGGTGGATGTGAGATAGCCATTCTGGGGCACCAATTTTTAAAGCAGATGTCCACTCTCTGCAAAAGTGAAGAGGAGGGTTCTTTTGTAACCCTGGGTCAAATCCCAGAGAGAGGTATGAGTGGTGAAGAGACATGGCCAGCCTGGGAAGGAGGTCTGGGATTACC
>NW_003852404.1:5046115-5047984 GCF_000181295.1 Otolemur garnettii
TGCCTCTGGGTCCTAAAACCATCCTCTCAAAGGAGGCTTACTTCATGTTAAACCTAAACCTGTCACTGTACTATAATTTCCCTCTTTTGAAAATACTAAGTTGGCCGGGCTCTGTGGCTTATGCTTATAATCCTAGCACTTTGGGAGATGGAGGTGGGAGGATCACTTGAGACCAACCAGGACAATATAGCAAGGCCCCAGTATCTGCAAAACCCAGAAAAATTAGGCAGGCATGGTGGCGTGTGCCTATGTGCCTATGTGCCTGTAGTGCCAGCTACTTGGAAGGCTGAAGTAGGAAGATTGTTTGAGCTCAGGAGTTTGAAGTTGCTGTGAGTTATCATGACACCACCACACTCTAGCACAGGCAGCAGAGCTGGACTGTGTTTCCCCCTCTTCCCTCCCAAAAAAGAAGGAAAAGAAAACGCTGAATTGATGGAAGATAAGGGCTGGTTGACAATATTCCACCTTTTAAAGCAGGGCCAGAAGTCTGACAGTAATTTGGCCCCTGCTGACCTCCCAGACAATATATCCCTCTCTCTGTCTCCTCCATCCAGGGAGCCTTTCTCACTTCCTCCCACTTCACACTTCCTCCCTGTGTATAGCCCTCACACCTACAGCTTCCTTACAACAAAAACAAATTTCCCCTAGGGCCTGAGTCAGGGTTTGAGGTCCTGAGGTCTTAGAGGTGCCAGTAAATCAGGCCCTGGGCTGAGTTTCCAGTAAAGAGTCCGGAGTCACAACACAGAACCTGTCTGTCAAGGAACACCCCCTTCTGCTGCTCATCAAACTGTGAGGCTATTGTCACAGGCTCCATCCCAGAATGAGGCCTCTGCTGCCACCTGTAGCAGCACAGCTACATTTTACATCCTCCCCCTTCTCCCATTCCCTAAGTTCTGACTTCAAATCTCAAACAAATATATCTGATAGGCAGACTCTTTTTGTTTTCTGGCACTTAAAATTTGCTTTAAATATTTCTTCTACTCAATAAAGAAATACATTTTTACAGTAGCCTCTTTTTTTTACCTATATTATGCTGTGAATTCATAGGAAACAAAATCAACTTATGAAAATCTGTAGTGTTTCTAATACGCCAACATCAAACTAGTGGGAAAGAAATGAAGAACACAATCTCATCTATAATAGCTACCGCCGCAAAAAATCCACCTAGGAATAAATTGAATGAAGGAGGCAAAAGATGTCTACAAAGACAAGTAACTATAAGACACTGATGAAAAATATTGATGAGGACACAGAAAAATGGAAAGATATCTCATGCTGAAGGACTGGGAGGATTAATACAGTGAAAATGAACATACTGCCAAAAGTGATCTACCAATTCGATGCAATGCTTATCAAAACATCAATGACATTCTTCACAGAACTATAAAAAACAATCCTAAAACTTGTATGGAACTATGAAAGACTTCAAATTGCCATTGCAATTTTGAGTGAACAGAAAAAGCTGGCTGGTTCCATGGGCCAGTGGAACAAAACCAAACTTTAAAATCTACTACAACCCCATAAATGCATCAATGTACAAAGTAATGATTTAATAAAAAGTAATTAATCAATACAAATAAAATATACTATAAAGCTATAGTAACCAAAACAATATGGTTCTGGCATGAAAATAGATGTATGGACCAATGGAACACAATGGGGAACCTAGAAATCAGCCCATATATCTACAGCAAACTGATTTTTAACTCAGAGGAAAGAAAAACCTCTTCAATAAATGGTGCTGGGAAAACTGGATAGCTGAATGGAAAAGAAAGAAACTAGACACCCAACTCTCACACTGTGTAAAAATCAACTCAAAATGGATCGAAGACCTAAATGTAAAACCCCAAATAGTGAAACTACTAGGAG
>NW_003852404.1:5048190-5048507 GCF_000181295.1 Otolemur garnettii
CTCATCTGACAGGGGATTTGTATTCAGGATATATAAGAAACCGAAACAACTCAACAGTGGGGAAAAAAAAAAGAGCCCCAAACAATCCAATTAAAAAATGGGGAAATGGTTTGAACAGACATTTCTCAAAATAGACATACAAATGGACAAGAAATGTATATTAAAAAATTCTCAGTATCACTAATCATCTGGAAGATGCAAATCGAAACCACAATGAGGAATTATCTTACCCCAGTGACACTGCTCTTATGAAAAGTACAAAACATAACAAATGCTGGTGAGGAAGCAGAGAAATGGGAACTCTTACACACTGTTGG
>NW_003852404.1:5048680-5077733 GCF_000181295.1 Otolemur garnettii
GAGAATGAAATCCTATCATTTGTAGCAGCACAGATGGAACTGGAGGGCATTCCGTTAAGTGAAATAAATCAGAAATGAAAAATTAAAAACCTCGTATTTTCCCTCATATGTGGAAGCTGAAAAAAAAAATTGACCTCATAGAAGTAAAAAGTAGAATAGAGGATAACAGAGACTGGGAGAAGGGAAAGGGATAGATTTGTAAAGGATACAAAATTATAGCTAGATAGGAGAATAGGTTCTAATGCTCTATACCACCAGAGGGTAGTTACCGATAACATAGAGGGTTCCAAAATTTGCCCCTCCAGTCACCATACATAGGCAAATGAAAATTGTAGCTAAATGCACCTTTATTTACAAAATAGCCATTACAACATTTTACAAAGAGGTAGCCAACATATAGAGAATAGTTTGTAAATACTGTGTAAATTTTTGATAAAATTTTGATACATAAAATCCATATACTATGTGTAATATATGTATAATAATACATATAATTTATTTGAAATTTTGAGAAAAATTATTAAATGCATTGATGATAATTCTGCTTTTCGTTTTTCATGTTTTTAAATTAGGAAGCAATTTTTAATTTTATTTTTTAATTGACAAATGGACACGTGTGGGGTACACAATGATGTTTTGACACATGTAATGGGCAATGACCAGGTTCTTACAGTATGGTACATAGAAACCATAAAGTTACAGTAATCAAAACAGTGTGGTAAGGACCTGAAAACAGGAACAGGGCCCAGTGGAACCCAGAAATAGAAAACCCAGAAATAAATCCACGTACTTAGAGCCAACTTATTTTCGACGCAGATACCAAGAACAGTCCTTTCAATAAATGGTGTTAGGGAAATGGTAGCCATATGTGGAAAAAATTAAACTAGATCTCTATTTTTCATTGTCTAAAAAATAAACTCAAAAATGGATTAAAGACTTAAATGTAAGACCTAAACTATAAAACAATTATAAGAAAACATATGGGAAATGCTTAAAGGCTTGTTGGGAAAAAATGCCAGGGGTGTGTCCCAGCAAACTGTTGGTAAGAGATCAGTACCAGCAGAGGGAAGCCAGGTGCTATTCAGAATGCAACGGGAGAATGACCCTGAAGGTGTTCTGGAGACTTTCCTGTCGGCCCCTGTCTCAAGGCCCAGAGTGCCAAGGCCTTGAGGACAGAATAGTTTCAAGGGCGGGGCCCAGGGTGCTAGTGGGTCTTTGGGGGCGATGCTCTGCTCCCCGCATTCTTAGCATTCCTCAGCCACCCTGACTGTGACTCAGATGGGCCTAACTGTGGCTCAGGCTGCCGCGCTGGAGGGCACAGGGCATGTTGCTCCCTGCTGTCACCTCCGCCAACCCTGCCACTCCCCTCCCCACTGTGCCATCCTGAGCAAGTTACTTCTCTGAGCCTCAGTTTTCTCATCTGGAAAGAACACCACCTCCGGGATGTGACAATAGCATGCAATACCCGCCTTCCCCACTAGGCGGACACTCGAGCAGGCGGACCAAGTAGGGGTTGGTTGGCGTGGATAGGAACTTCTAGGACCTCCTTCTCTTCCCTTCTCGCGCTCAGTCTTGGCCAGAGAACATTTGGTGTGATAGATATCAGTTAGCCTGTGAGAAGACATCTGTAGTAGCATTTGAGGGATGGATTTATCTCACAGATGGGCCACCTTGAGGTACCCACTGCTGCACTAACAATCTCAGACACAACGTGCATGCAATGCATTGTACTGGCCACCTCCACAAAGGGCAACAGAGGACTGGAATTGGGTAGAAAGGGGAGGAAGGCGAGAGACTGAAGAGGTACCCAGGAGAACTCTGGGAATGCAGGCACGCCTAAACCAAAGCACCCCCAGAAATGACACAGGAGCTCTCTAGCACAGCATCCACACTGTGAGCAGGACAGGTCTCCTGCCAGGCTGGGCCAGGGTCCTTCCTGACTCTCAGTAAGCTGGAAGGTCTTCCCAGACAGACAGGAACATGGGGAGCAGGCGTGGTGATGTGGGGGGAGCCTTGGTGCGGGGGTACTGGAGATTTCAGAATGGATGCATCAACCAGGCACAGGCTCTGCTTCAGGTCTGAATTGATGAGGAAGGATAATCTCCGACCCCCAACCAAGAAGGCCCCTGCAAGGGGCTTCAGGGGCAGCAGAGACTTGTGCAAAGCAGTGCTCCCCGTTGCCACAGGCAGCAATAAGGAATATTTGCAGTAAGGCCCGAGGAAACATCCATGGGTAGGGTACGGCAAGAGCTGGTTGGAGGACATAGACCAATGTGAGACCAGGCTCCAGCCACACAGCGGCCCTGGATTCACATCCCAGCACGGGAAAAGGACAAGCAGCCCAGCTTACACTGGGTTCAGATAGCTAGTGACCCATGGAGACGTAGGGCCATTATCAGAGCAGGAAAAGCTTGCCTTCCTGATGGTTGAACACCCTGGGGAGAAGACACACGATGGAAGCTGGTTAGGCTGAATGTCCCAAAGACTTCCGCATCCTCATCCCTGGGAGCTGTGAATGTGACTTTATGTGGGCTGCTGTGTCCCTCAACTCAAGGTCACAGCTCCTGTGTCTCTGTCCTATGGGTGTGGGAGAAAGGGCAGCATAGGGAGGGTTCCAAGGGACTTTTGTGAGTATGTTCATCAAATTCAGGAACTTGGAATGCGGAGTTTATCCTGGATTATCTGGGTAGGCCCTAAATGTAATCACAGACTGTCCTTTATTATTAGACAGAGGCAAAGGGGGATTTGCCACAGAAGAAGAAAGTGGCATAACTCCTGAAGTAAGATGCCCCACTGCTGGCCTTGCAGATGGAGGAAGGGGCCACTGAGGAAGGGGGCAGGATCCCTGTCCCAGGGTGATTGGAGTAGGGGGGCGGGGGAAGACAGATAATGAATAATAAACATAACAAATAAATACATTACATACTAAATAGTATGTTAGAAGGTAATAAATATGGGAAAATTTTAAAACGCAGCCGGTTAACAGAAATGGGATGGGGGCAATGTAGATAGGGTGCTCAGGGTGGGCCTTGCTGAGAAAGTGGCATTTGAATTAAGATTTGGAGAAAGAGGGTGTCAGCCACACAGATGTCTGGGGGAGGAGCCTGACAGGCAGAGGAAACAACCAGGGCTGAGAGCCCAACGCGGGGGTGTAGCTGACACATTTGAGAACCAGCCAGGAGGGCAGCCGGGAGGGCAGCAGGCAGCGTGTCAGGGTGGGGCTTGATCGATCACTGTCAGGCTGTGTTTGTCTCTGAGAGAGATGGGGACATCCTGCAATGCTTTGAGCAAAGTGAAAGGAGGCGACCTACACTTGCCATGGTCACTATGACTGACGCATTGAAAAGAGGCTCTAAGAAGCAAAGGCACAAGGTGAGGGGTGGCAGAGACTCCCACAAGGTGGCAGCCATGGGTGTGGAGAAAGGGCAGCACAGGGAGGGTTCCAGGGTTTTCTCCCAGAGCACCTGGAAGTAGAAATTGCCACCAATGGAGACAGGAAAGGCCGAGCGGAACAGTTCTGGGGGTCAGAGGGAGGCAGATGAGGCGCCCACTTTGCCTTGTGTTGAGATGCTCATGAGACACCCAAATCGCTGAATGAGCGCGCCCTGAACTGGCTGGATGGCAGGTGTGAATGTGGGTGCCATCGGCCAGTAGACGGTATTAGAACCGTGAAAGCTGATGACACCACTGAGAGAGTTGAGTATGAAGAAAGGGAAAGTAATGTACATAGTTACCATTCAATAAAAAAAAGAAAGAAAGAAAGAAAAGAAAGGGAAAGGTCCACAGGCAGCCCAGGGACACTGCGGCGAGGAGCAGCTGGGGAGGACGATGAGGAGGATGTGGCAAAGGAGACAGAAGGAGCAGCCAGGGAGGTGGGAAGGGACCGGGAGAGTGAGCGCTCCTGGGAGGAAGGACAGGACAGGACAGTTAAGGAGGAGTGTGGCTGTCAGGTCCCCTAGGATGAGCACTGAACATCAGCCACAGACTGTTAGTATAGGAGTCACCAGTGACCTTCAGGAAGAGCCATTATGGGGAGTTCAGGGAGACAGAGGGGTGGGTTGGAGTGTGTGTATCAGTCAATGTCCTGGCTGAAAAGAAGTGGGCCCTTCAAATTGGATAATTCGGGGAGACTCTAATAAAGGGACTTTCGGTGAAGGTGTGGACAGGCATAGGGAACGCCCCAGGACTATGTAACCATGAGGCAGACGTTCCCATGGCCAAGCCTGAGACATCAAGAGAAAGTGGCTCCTGGAGCCCAGGCAGAGCTTTGAGGACAGGGACACAGGAGCTGTGACCTTGAGTTGAGGGACGCCAGCAGCCCACAGTGAGACCACTCCCCAGAGGGAGGGCCAAAGGGAATAAATGCCTTGATCTCACTCTCCTCGCTCCCCAGTTTCTTCTGTGGGTTCTTCCTATTGGCAAACACAACTGGAAGTCAGAGGGCGTGGGAACCTATCTCTGCAGCCGCACAGGGCCTCCTGGGACCCTGGGGAGGCAGGGGTGGCTGGGGATGGGAGCCAGAAGGGCCGGCGGAGGACATCCCAGACACAGCAGACTTAAAAGAGTAGCGTTTGCTGTGTTTATGATGAGTTTCAAGGCATTTCCCCAACATTCTAACTCCATTGTGCCCAAGGTGTACAGTGGCTGCACAAGAATAGAAGTAGACACAATTATGGGCCTGGTACAGTGGCTCACACCTGTAATTGTGGCTCTCTGGGAGGTCAAGTCAGAAGGATCCCTTGAGCTCAGGAGTTTGAGACCAGCTTGATCAAGAGCAAGACCCTGTCTCTACTAAAATAGAAAAATTATCAGGGGATCATGGCAGGCACCTGTAAGTCCCAGCTCCTCAGCAGGCTGAGGCAAGAGGATCACTTGAGCACAGAAGTTTGAGATTGCAGTGAGCCTGGGCCACACAGTGAGACTGTCTAAAAAGAGAAAACAAAAAAAAAAGAAGCATGCAGTTATTACTGAAAGGGAAGATAATTTTAAAAATTGAAAATGATGAGCTCATGAGAGATGTTACCTGTTATCATGGGATGAATCTTTCAACAGGATGTTTCCAAAGACCAAATCATGCAATGAGCAGAATATGGTAGCCTGAACCAGAAGGAGAAGCCCTTACCCTCTTCCTCAAACTGTCACCTCTCTTTTGATCCATACTCTCCTGGTCTTTCTCCCACCTCACCGGCCACTCCTTCTCCATCTGCATTGCAGGTCCCTTCTCTATTGGACCCCATTCCCCCAAGCTTGGTTCTATTCTCTTTCAAGGTGGAATGTGGACACAATGGCTGGCACTCAGGCAATGATACTGAACCACGAGGTACACTACCGTTAAAATGGCAGATCAGCAAGTTAGAGGATACTCTGCCCTTGATTGAGGACTCAACTTTACACTCAAGACTGCCTACTGCCAGGCTTTTTTTTTTTTCTATAAGAAAGAAATAAATTTCTATCTTGGTTAAGCTACCATTATTTTAGGTCATTGGTATTTGCAGGTGAACCCAAACCTGTACACTACCCCTACCCCATGCCCAAAATTGAAAAAGTAATTCCACATTCTATTTTCAGTTTCCAATCGTTTCAGCCTCATCATCCAGCACAGCCTATCAGAGGTTCTGCAAGGAGTTCCAAGGACAACAGGATACTTCAGTTACAAATTCCAACAACAATGTATCTTTCATTTGAAGATGGATCCTCTTTCACTATCAAAATTCTGGGGAAGAAAGTAAAGTCTAAAAATTCCCCTGATTATTCATCCTAACATGTATCTTTCCCCTTATTTTAATGACTCTGTAACCTGGATGCATCTTAAAATCGGTGTCATCTTACAGTTGGCTGACAGGTAGCCATGGTGACCTAGTTTTGTGAAAACCTTCCACTGACACTTCAGATAAGAGAAGGAACCAGCAGGAAAAATAAACAATGACGAAAAGCACCTGCATCAAAGCATATTATAATAAGGAAAAAGGAGCATATCAATCACTTTGCAAACTCAAATCCAAGGGGACTGTGACTCAAAATGTACCTCCCCAATTTTTTATTGTCTTATTTACAGAGCATTCTGGATGCCTGATCTTCAAGATCGCATTTCCTCTTGTAAATTTCTGGTCAGTCACCCAATAAATCTCAACCTTTCTCCTAAGGGGATGACTCCCCAACTTGAGTGAGCATAAGAATTACCTGGAGTGTTTATAAAAAAAAAAAAATTCCAGTCCCTGCATTGTGACAAAACTTGGAGGTTTTGATTCAAGAGGCTGTGGTGGGGCCTGAGAGTGTGTATTTCTAACAAATTCTCAAGTGACACTGATACTAGTCGTAGGGGACCACATCTTGAGAACCAGTATTATTAAGGAAATCACTTTTCCTATCTTATATTGTTTCTCTTCTCCTACTGCTCCTGTTTAGAAGTTTTATTAAAATCAAAAACACCCTGGGCATAGTGGCTTATACCTGTAATCCCAGCACTTTGGGAGGCCAAGACGTGAGGATTGCTTGAGGCCAAGAGCTCAAGACCAGCCTGGACAACATAGCAAGGCCCCATATCCACAAAAATAAATAAAAACCTAGGCAGGCATATTGGTGCATGCCTGTAGTCCCAGCTACTTAGGAGGGTGAGGCAGGAGGATCTCTTGAGCCTAGGAGTTCAAGGATGCAGTGAGTTATGATTGTGCCACTGTACTTCAGCCAAAACAGAAAAACTGAGTCACCCTTCTCAAATAATTCTGGTTCCTTTTTAAACTTCCTACACAGTCTTGATCCCTAGAAACAGAATGCTGTATTACAAAATGCAGGATGCTTTAATTGCTTTCTTAACACTCAAGTCAACAACAATTTAATGACATCATTTCTGCACCTCAATGTGAGTAGATGGCATGTTATTTTTATAACAAGAGTACCCATTCTTTTTTTTTTATTTTGTCTCTGCCATAAAATCTATCATCCTTTCATGGGTGAATCCGATTCTTGGCTGTGACTTAACTTCTGCAATTAAGAAATCCAGAGCCAGTTTGAGACTTCACATGGAATGGACCATGTGCAAACATGCCACCCAAATTCAAGGCTGATTCTACCATAACAGGGTTTTTCAACTTCACCATTATTGACATTGTAGGCTGGGTAATTCTCTTCCGTGGGGGCTGGCCTGGGCATGGTAGGATGTTTAGCAAAATCCTTGGACTGCACTGGCTGGATGCCAGCAGTAGCCTCTCTGTTGTGACAAATATATCGCCAATGTCCCCTGGGAGTCAAAATCACCCTGGTTGAGGACAGTGCATTACCATTAAGTCTCTTGACTCTGAAGCCACTCAAAACAATGTAAGTGGAATAGAAGTGGGCAATCCCTCTGTGCCAACAACATAGGCCTTTAATACCAAAAACTAAAGCCCCAGGGCCCTGGAACACAGCTTCTCAAAATCTAACCAGTCTGAAAATCACCTGGGGAATTTGGGAGGTCTGTGGGACCTACCTTATATTCAAGGTATGATTTACATCTTAGCCCAACCCCAACCAAATCAATCAAAATCTGCATTTTAACAGAACCTCATTTAAGTTCGAGGAGCACGGTCCTACCTAAGCACCCTGGAATTCAGCCAAAACTAAAATCCTAAGCTGTAGACCTGGCTAAAGAAATAGAGAAAATGTCTCAAATCCTTGTTATGCGCCCAGTGTCTGTAGCACTTGCACACAGGAAGCCTCTCTTTCTCCCCATAATAAATCCTTGCCTCAGCTATGCACACTGCCTGAAGCCCCTGTGGCCCTCTGGCCTCTGCTAAAGACCCCAGTTATTCCCTGAACATGTGCCAAGCCAGCTCCTTATAGTTCAAGTTATAATAGCCTGCACACTAAGGCCTGCATAGCCATGCCTTCACTGGCACCCCAGTGCTCACGTTTGCTAAGTCTCTGCCATAACCCTCCTGTGTCTGCTCAGATTGTCACTTGCAACTTCACCGGAATGGAAACAGCAGCTTGCTTCAAAGGCCACTTGTATTTGTTTCCCTAGTTCTACTTATTTATTTTTTAAGTTCCTAACTAACACTTCAGATTTGGGATTTGGAGGCAGGGTCATTAGATAATACCCTTTTTTCCCCTGCCCACATTTTGATCAATTAAAACACAAAAGAGGCCCCTTGTGGTGGCTCATGCCTGTAATGCTAACAGTCCAGGAGGCTGAGGCGGGTAGATTGCCCTGAGCGCAGATGTTTGAGACCAGCCTGAGCCAGAACCAGAGTTAGATCCCTGTCTCTACCAAAAAAAGCCGGGCATCGTGGCAGGGTGCCTGTAGTCCCAGCTACTTGGGACGCTGAGGCAAGAGAATCGCTTAGCCCAAGAGTTTGCGGTTGCTGTATTGCTATGATGCCACGGCACTCTACTGAGGGCCACAAGTCTCAATAAATAAAAAAATAAAAGAAAATAAATTGGAGTAGTGCCTGTGGATCAAAGGAGTAAGGTGCTGGCCCCATATGCTGGAGGTGGTGGATTCAAACCCAGCCCTGGCTACAAACTGTCAAAAAAACCCTCAAATTAAGACAATTAAAAGCCAATAAAACCTTCAAACTAAGACGATTGTAAGCAAAATTAAAAAAAAAAAAAGACAAGAGTCAGTCTGGTAAAGATCAAATTATTTCTGACTTTTAAAATATTGATTAAGGCTAAATTGCAGGATATTATAGCTTATGACCATGGAAACAATGAACTTCCTAATTCCACACCCCAGAATTACATGACTAACCTACCGACTCATGGGCAATGCCGAAAAAGGGGCAGAGCCTCTATAGCTAAGCTGGCCACCCAGCCAGGAACAGACCAGAGGACATACCCTCAGCAGGCAGGTAGCACTCAAAGAGGAAGGGGAGAGAGGGGCTGAGCTAGACACGCCCAGTCTCTTTTCCCAAACTCGTCTATCAGGTAAGAATCTCCCAGGTAGGAATGAGGGAATGGGTGGAGGGAGATCAGGAGGGTTACACAATCCATCACAATGGATGTTTTACTCATTGGGAGGAAATATCAGGATTATGGCATAAGCATTCCCTCATTAGAATGCCCATCCTTTTCTTTTTTGTTGTTGCTTTGGAGTTTTAAGGGTGGGTTTTGTTTTGTTTTATTTTTAATGAGATGAGGTCTCACTAAATTGCCTAGGCTGGACTTGAACTCCTGGACTCAAGCAGTCCTCCCACGACAGCTTTTCAAGTAGCTGGGATTATAGGTGTGTACCATCTCACCTAACTAGAATGCCCATCCTTTTATGTAACATGAAACAATCTAGTATTAGAGTTTTAAAAGCATTGTCTCCAGTGAAGCCAGAAGGGCCCGGTGCCTTTTTATCAAAAAGATTCAGCGAGTTTTCTTTTTTCTTGTTAACATATTTCTTTGACATGATCATCCTCTGCTTCCTTGGCAGTCATCCATTTGTACTTCATTATCAGGTTTAATAGTACATTTCTGAAAAGTGAGCACAGTTAGTTCTTACTTACAGGACATTGCTTTACACTATATCTTTCTCCATTAGAGAGTGACTCTATCTCTCTTAATGGTTTTTTCTGAAGATTTTCATCCAGTAATCTAAGCCTTCCATTTCTCATATTTGTAAAATCTCAAAAGACCTTTATCCATCATATAATGCCTCCTTGTAGCTTTTTATTTTGTCTGTGCTCTTACACGCATCAGATAGATTTTGCTTTTAGTGCAATCGGTAATACATACCTCCTCTTATTTTTATTTTTATTTTTATTTTTTTTTTTGTAGAGACAGAGTCTCACTTTATATACCTCTTCTTATTTAAGGAAAGATGATTTATTTTCAAAGTCATACCATATGGGCTTGTGCCATATTGCACTGTTCTGTAAATTTATCTTATATCTCATATACCCACAGTCACTTCTCACTGAATTAAATTCTTAGTGTATTTTTGTTTTTCATGTAGGTGGCTTTTTTTTTTTTTTTTTTTGAGACAGAGTTGTACTCTTTCACACTGGGTAGAGCACCATGACATCACTGTAGCTCAGAGCAACCTCAAACGCTTGGGCTAAAGTGATCCTCCTGCCTCAGCCTCCCAAATAGCTGGGACTACAGGTGCCCACCGTGATGCCCAGCTAGTTTTTCTATTTTTAGCAGAGACAGGGCCTCACTCTTCCTCAGACTGATCTCAAACTCCCAAATTTAAGCAATACACCTGCCTCAGCCTCCCAGAGTGCTAGGATTACAGGCATGAGCCACCACATTCAACCTTATGGGTGGTTTTTGTAGTGAACTTTAAACTCTTTCTCTTTTTAACCTATATCCAGAAGAACATCATATATTATTTGCCAAATTAATTTTTTCTAAATTTAAAACATTTTAACACAAATACTAAGGAATTTCATCTCTACCTCTCCTCTACCTCTCATCACCTTCTACTGTGTGATAGTTATTTCTCTGCCTACTAATCTTCCCTCCAGGAGGATTAACTTGTAGGACAGTCTCCATATCTGATTTATTTCTGTACTTAGACAAAAGCATTTACATATGTATAACAGATGTTCAATAAGTATTTAATAAATGATTACCACTGCTTTTATTATGCTGGTTGGTCTGTCTTACATATGAATTAAGCAACCCTTCAATTTCCTTGTAGGTGTGGCATAGAACCTAGCTCTATGGATTAGCCAACTATGATCAGATCCCTTCCCACCTATGGTAACTCCTGCAGATCTTATGCCATGTTGTCTATTTGCTGATTGATTTTTCCTGACATATTTCAGTGTAATCCTGCTATTAACATTTGGAGTCACTTATTTGTTTTCATCTGTTCCCAGATCACTTTGTTCTATTATCTCAACAGCTAAGGACTTGATTAACAAATTATTTCAAAGCTTAATCTGAAAATGTTCTGTGTCTGTCAAAATATATAACAAGGCAACCCTGAGTAATTGAAGACTCTGTTTTAACATTTGGTAAGGAAAATTTGGAAAGAGATGGGCCAGAGCTTGGCTGCGAATATCTCACACATGGTGTAATTTAACACTGAGTAGCATAGACTTGGGAAACGTGATGATGATGCTGGTGATAAGAATGATGGTGATGATGAGAAGGAGAAGAAATCATAAATAGGAATTTGTTTATGATGCTCAAGTGCAAAAAAAGTCACATCACCTTAATTTCCAAATCAAATCAGTTTGACTCACCTAACCCACACTTGTGGGCAATTTAAGTCATGTTTTAGGGTATAATTGCATTGTCCCCCCTTGAAGTTATAGAAGGTCAAACAATTAGATTCACAAACTCATCCTATAAAAAGTGCTGCATACTTCATTGCCGAATACTACTATGGTCACCTTTGAAGTACTCCCCTTGGCCATCTGGCAACTATAGTGATTCAGCAATAAGGTATGTAGCACTTTTCTAGGATGAGTTCGTGAATTTGTCAGTCCTTATATGATGACAGCTCTTATGGCCATTCCAGAAAAAGAATTCCAGAATTGTCTTTCAAGGTGGACTAGACACTGGGATCAATGGATAGCTTCCTAAGGGGAGTATCTTGAAGGTGACCATAATGATATTCAGCAATAAGGTAGGTAGCACTTTTTCTAGGATGAAATCTCAAACTTAATTGTCAGATTTCATGCAGACATCCTGAGAACTCATCCAGCTCAGAACATTTGGGAAAAAGTTTGTGTACACTATGGTTGCCTTTTCTGGTGACCATTTAGTGTATTTGAAATAGTGGGGCAACACCCTCTCCAAGCCAAGGTTGGTCTTGCAAATTTTTGCTCATGTTCCCAAAGCACAGCTCCTACAGTTCGACTTCCCCTCCACTCAACTCTGGCAGACATTCCTACCCAGGGGTCTCCTGAGTAGAAGTAAGACCAGATTTCTTCCACCCATGGAAATCACCTGGGATAGTCTGAATCCTTCTCAGTTTCAAATGACAGAACCTAACTCAAACTAGCATAAGTCACAAATAGAACTGTTGACTCACATAATTTGAAGGTTCATAGTGGCAGTCAAACAACAAAGTTGTATCCAAGGGTCTCCTCTCTGTGTCTCTCTCTGCCTCTCTCTTTCTTTCCCTCAGCATATTGACTTTATTCTACAGATGGCCTCTTCCATTAATTCAGGAAAGGCAATCACTAGCAGAGAATGGGCAGACCCATGTATCTAATCTAATGAAAGACTCTGGTCCAGCTGGAGTTGGATACCCATTCTTAAAATGATGCCAAGGAAGATGGAGGACTGTACTTGAGGCTTCTGTGACTTAAGTCCAACGCTGCAGTGCAAAGAGCAGTGCTCCATCACAGATAACCCTATAGGATCACATGAAAGGAATGGGAGGCATGGTTTTTCAAATAAAAAGTGGATATTATGTAAAGAGGAGGTATCAACATAAATTCCTCCTAGTATTGTATCACACACACACACACACACACACACACACACACAATGCCTAGAGCCTGGGCATCCATCCCGCCATACCACCACCACTGCCCTTCTGCAAAAAAGCAGAGAAATTCTCTAAAGAATTTCAACAAACTGGAATAGTGAGGGCAAGTAGTATGTACTTTAATGCCCATGATAAACAATCTCTCTGTGCTAGCATCACTGCCCATTAAGCATAAAGCAGAACTCACCAGGTGACAAGCCCCACCCATATATACAGAGGTACTTATTGTCAATCTAGTACCACCAGACATATGGAGAAAAAATGCAAAATGAAGGAGTCCAACAAAATAAAATAAGAGAGGTTGGAGAGGACCCAAAAGAAATAAAGGTAATTCAAGAAGGAGATAATTTATTTAAATCTCTAATTGCTACTCTCAGAAAGATTCAAGAAAATGTCACATCTATAAAATAACAATAAGAAATTATTTGAAACAGTAATTGGATAATAAGAAAGAGCCCTTAGAAAATAAAAAATATATAATATATATATAAATGATTGCTGAAATTTTAAAAATATTAAGGAAAGTTTGAAAGATAAAGTCAAGGAAATTCTAAGAAAGTAGAAGAAAAAGACTTATAACACAGAAAATATGATATGAAAACCTAAGAGATTCAGAGGATCAACCCACAAAGTGCAACAGTCTCTTCAGATTTGATAGGAATTCCAGAAAGAAAAAAAGGAGAGTGGTAATGTGGCTCAAAGGAGTAGCGCGCTGGCCCCATATGCCGGAGGTGGCAGGTTCAAATCCATCCCCGGCCAAAACTGCAAAAAAAGAAAAAAAGGAGCAAAAGAAATTCCCACAGAAACATGAGAGTTTCCCAGAGCCAAAGAATAAGTTCTCAGATTGAACAACCTCACTGAAAGCCTAGGAAAACTGATGGAAAAAAAGACTCATGCCTAGCCACATTACTGTAAAATTTTAGACCGCTAAAGATGAAGAAAGGACCCTAAAAGCTTTCAGAGATAGAAGAGGAAATAAACAGGTTATCTACAAAGGAACAAGAATCAGACTGGCATCAGACTTCTCGTCATCAACACTGGCAGGTAGAAGGCAACAGAAAAATACCTTCCACGTCCTAAGAGAAATTGCTTTTGAACTAGAACAGGGGCCAAACAACTTGCTCTGCAAAGGGCTTCTGTCATAACTAACTCAACTTTGCCAAGATAGTATGAAAGTAGCCGAATGTAATGTGTAAGTGGATGTGCATGTTTATTTACAAAAATAGGCAGCAGTCTGGATTTGGTTCACGGGCCATGGTTTGCTGACCTCTGGACTAGAGTTATTCACTCAGTAAAAATATAATGCAGCCAAGATATTTTTGAACTTGAAAGACATGGAAGTTTGCTTCTTTTCCATAGGAAATTACCTGAGGATTCAGTCCAGCAACGTAAGAAGGTAAGCTAAACTGAAGACGTAAAGTACAAAAACCATTGGCTCCAAGCCACAAAGCTAATTTAAAGAGTCCCGGAATGAATGGCAGCTGTGCCTGACGGAAAGCTGCTGTCAGCCTCTATCTCTCCTCTGAATTTAGAGGGGATATCCCGACAGAGGACGGCCTACTGGACCCCAGGCAACTCCACTGAAGATGAGATCCTATATATTCATGTAACTGACCTCAAATCAAACAAGACTCCAGTGGATTGCCTGCCCATTTCATTTCTGGTTTCTCTACCATGGGTCAGCCCATGCTTTGGGATCTAATTACCTCATCCACAATGACCACACCCACTTTATCCCCTGCAGATTCCTGTCTCTTGGCTGTGCCAACTCAGGCATCCCTCAACACTATTGAAAGAATTTCATCTGCAGCCCTTCCCACTATCATCCTTGGCTAAGAAAGAAGAGCCCTTCTTTTTTTTTTTTTAAGTTATTATGTTCCCCTCACCATCCTGGATTGACAGGAGAGGAATCCCACAATCAGAGGGCTAGTGAGAGGTGACGGGTAGGAGACAGGGTGCACAGGACCAGCTCAACCAGGAGTTGCGTCTCCCAAATGTTTTTTCATCTCTTCCTTCATGTTAAGACAGCAGGGTCCACCTTCCTGCGTCATCTGATGTGAACCAGCATTTGAAGTCACCAACCTGAGTGATGTCAGACTCACTGAGATGCCCAAATTAGCACACTGAATTACAGGGTCTTAGGCCAGGACAACCATCCCAATAAATTTAACCTCCCCCCAAATTGTGTCTGTGGTTGAGGAGGCTCAATATCTATTCCCACAATTTCTTTTCTAGAATTTTGATAATATAAATCAACAAATTCTTCCATCTTTTCGGATAACCCTTCTGTTTTTTATTCCAGAAATCCTAACCTTGAAATTGCTGTTTATTCACACCTGCACTTGTTCATCAAGTACTGAAGTCCTGCTCTGTGCCAGGCCTTGTCCTAGGGGTGCTGGGGATACAGCAGTGAACCAAAGTCACTTCCCCTGGGGATTCACTTTCTATTGGGGGATAACAGAAAAAATAAAGAAAGAAATATTATATATAGTAAGTTGGGTGGTGCCAGGGATGATAAATAATTCCCTCTTTAACCTGACGCACGACTATAATCCTCCCACTCTGGGAGGCTAAGGCAGAAGAATCACTTGAGCTCAAGAGTTTACAACAAGCCTGGGAAAGAGCAAGACACCCCTCCCCAATCCCCCAACACTGCTCCTCCATCCCCATTTCTACCAAAAATAGAAAAGCCAGTCATGCATCATGGCTGGCACTTGTAGTCCCAGGTACTTGGGAAACTAAGACAGGAGGAACACTTGAGCCCATGAGCTTGAGGTTGCTGTGAGCTATGATGACACCACCGTACACTCTAGCCTGGGTAACAGAGCAAGACCTTGTCTCAAAAAAAAAAAAAAACAACTAATGCTGTCAAAGCAACCATCCCATCATGAGGCCTCCTGATTATTGTATGTCAGCAACCATCCAGCCCCTTAGCAACTGTGGTCACCATGGGCAGCAGGTGTGCCAAATCACGCTCCCATCTCTGCCCAGTAACCTACCCTAGATTCTCTGTTTCTCTCAGGGCCTACTGTCTACAACTCTCAGCCTGGTACCAATTTCCATATTAATTCAAGTTCTCTGGTTGCAAGCTACAGCAGCTTACTCTGGCTAACTCAAGTGAAAAGGAAAGGAAGCTGGATGACTCATGAAATAGAAAGAAGACCCATCCACCAGACCTTGGGAAGGACAGAACCCAGGGAATCTGGGGAGCATGACCTGATGGACAGTCTCTTGAGGACACTGAGGACAGAATGGCTCTGCTCCAGCTGCCTCAAGCTAGTGCATCCCTCTGCCAAAGAGTCAGAGTCCCAGGAGAGAGTCTGATTGGCTGGTTTGGATTTTGTCCCCACCTTTGGGGTGGGGCCTCCTTGTGATTGGCACTTCCAACAGGACCGTATAGACTAAAGAAGGATTTTCCCCAAGGGAAAAGTGGAGTGTGGTGATATGAAAGGCAAGGAGAAGGGCTGCCAGGCAGAGAAAAACAGCGACTTCTGAGCTCATGGGCCTCTGTAGACATGCTCCTGCTGCATTGCCCTCCTTGAACGTCACCTGAACATGTTCTCTTTCAAGGACCAGCTCAGGTGATGTCCTGTCTGCAGCTCTTGTAGAAGGCAGAATTAATTTTCCCTCTGTGCTCCATACCACACCTCTGCCACAAATGCTCACACATTTGCTGACCGGTCCCCACTGGGATCAGCTCTTAGTCTTCTTAGCTAGCACAGCATTAGAAATGTAAATGTTTGCTAAATTGAATGTGTTGAATTCTTTTGTTTCCCTGTAAGGATGTGATAACCATTAATTCCTACCTGTTTTGAGCATCTCCAGGCATCAGTGGGGCGTTTGCTGCTCTAGTCAATTTCTGGCAGCTCCATTATTTATACTGGAAGATTTGCCAGGCACACCTGAGCTGGTTTGCTTTGTTTGTGAGAGGCGTTCTTTGTTTTTGCGTCTTCTCTGGCTGGTTTTTCTTTAGGGTTGTCATTTCTCTTTGTTTAAGGGATTTGGGTTGTTTGTTTTGTGTCCTGGCTGACAGGAAGACACGGTGAGCAGGTGAGCCAGTGAGCCGTGATATGCTGACCTCCAGGATATCACTTATGTACCTTCCAACAATTTACAACAGCAAAATTCATATGATTAAGACTCGGGGGCTTACAGCAAATATCTTCAGAATTGCCCAAATCCAGTTCAGGTTCTTCTGGATTTTTCTCTAGGAGTAGTTTCAGCTCCACAATTTTATTGAATTGGCTTGGATTTGGTTTTTCTCCCCAACTTCCCAACAGTGGGCCCTTCTTCCTGCCCCACCTCCAAACTAATAGGCATTTCTGGATTTACGATAGCTGGTTCTAGAAATGCCCTTGTTTCTGGAAACGCAGTAGTGAACAGGATATACGTTGTTTCTGCAGGATCCATTCTCCCTGTTGACACCTTCCTTACAGAACTACATTTTTGTTTAAGGAGCCACTCCTTGCATATGGTGAAGTGTCTGATGTAAAAGAATTCAAACTCTGCAAAACAATTCTGAGCTGAATATGTGTGGCCAGAGCCCAGAGAGCCGTGCCCAAGAAGCTTTGAACAAGTGTCGGGTTACAGTTTGGTTTCATAGGTTTCAGAGATCCAGAATTACACATAAAGTCATAAATCAATACATGGTGGGCAAATATTGGTTTGGCCCCCAAAGGCAGGACATCTCAAAGCAGGGAATTACAGGTTATAGGTGGGTTTAAAGATTCTTTAAGTGGTTAAAGAAATGAGGATTTGTCTAAAGGTTTGGACTATTTTAAGTTAAGGAAGTCAGTTGTTCAGAGACAAGCCACCAGACATATACCAGACACGTACACAGACTCAAGTGATCTGTTAAGTAAATTGGTGGCCTGCAGGAATGATTTAAGCTTTGCCTTGCGTAGCTTTGGGCCTGTTAATAAGTTACAAAGGATATTTCCAAGAAGGGAGAGGGGCAGGACTAAGTATGTCTGAACTCCTTCCCCACAGCCAGCAATTCAGCTTTAGGTTATTTCTGGGGTCCCCTTGGCCAAGGGGGGTCAACTCAGTCATCTGGGGAGCTTAAGGTTTTATTTTAGTTCACAATAGCAATTGTGCCATTGGGTGAGCCCCAAAGGTTAAGTCAATCAGCTTCTATATTATCACCTTTGTGACAATCCATTGGAACAAAGCTGAAGACTTGTGTGCAATGACTGTGGTAAGCTGTCCTCTAGTCCCCACCCCACTGTGAGTGGGCCCTAGTGGCACTTGTACCCATCTTCCGAATATGAGAGAAGCCAACCTAAGAACAAAGACGACCCTAGGAGAGAACAGGATAGAAAGAACTGCAAAGGAAACAGAGCCAAGGCCGTGATCCAACCACACCTGAAAGCCATCATACCTCCAGACTCTTCCCTGGCTCAAGCCAATTGACCGTTTCATTATCTAATTTAGGAAAATTGGTTCTTTTGTTGCTTGCAATGGAAAGCACTAATATACAAATATATATTATCATATAAAAAGCAACTTAACAAATATGCATATCTTCTTTCCTTTATTGATTCAGCAAACATCTATTAAGCACTTTTTCTGTGCTAAGCACTGAGAATAGGATGATGAATCTTCTACTGTCATGGAGCTTAGCATCTAAAAATGGAGAGAGATAGGCCAGGTGTGGTGGTTCATGCCTCAGCACTAATGTCGCTCCATCCAAGAAGACTTATCAGCTAAGATGATGTTCATGGCTATAAAGAATAACTCCCCAAACTCTTGGGCTCAAAGCAATTCTCTTGTCTCAGCCTCCCTGGTAGCTGGGACTACAGGCGCCCATCACAACACCTGGCTATGTTTTAGAGATGAGGTCTCACTCTTGCTCGGGCTAATCTTGAACTCCTGAGCATAGGCAATCCACTTGCCTTGGCCTCCCAGAGTGCTAGGATTGCAGGTGTGAACCACTGCGCCTGGCCTCTCTCCTTTTATTTTGATATTTTTTTGAGACAGAGTCTCACTCTGTTACCCTGGGTAGAGTGCCATGACATCATAGCTCACAGCAACCTCATACTCTTAGGCTCAAACGATCCTCCTGCCTCAGCCTCCCCAGTAGCTGGGGTGATAGGTGTACATTACCATGCCTGGCTAGTTTTATTATTTTTAGTAGAAAAGTGGTCTCACTCATGCTCAGGTTGGTTTCAAACTCCTAAGTTCAGGTGATATACCTGCCTTGGCATCCTAGTGTGCTGAGATGGGAAGGAGATCACTAGATAAAGAGGAGAGAGTGTGAGGTGCAGCATGCCAGGTGGCCTTCCCAGCCTGAGAAGGAGCACGGTGTATATGAGGATTTAAAAGAAGACGACTGCCCTGTACAACTCCCACACATCATCACTATGCTGGGCAAGTCACTGCCGCCGCCCAGCCTTGATGCTGCAGCGTGGCTGTCGCCTTCTCTATTTGTCTCTTGCCTGGGCCCTTATTCCTTGAGAGCCTGATGGGTTACATATCGATTGTCATTTATACCTCATGTGTATAAATGTGTGTGTACACTGTACGAGGGACTGAGTGTGCAGTAATCTCAGAGAGGCTGACTAACTTACTCAAGGTCACAGAACTACTAAGGGACTTGAACTCAGATCTTTTTGTCCAAAGTTCGTGCACGGACAAAACATATCATCATGATATGTTCTTAAACTCCTGCCTTCAGCTGATCCTCCCACCTTGGCCACTCAAAGTGCTGGGATTGCAGGTGTGAGCCACTGCGCCCAGCCTATCACGGTGTGTTAATATGTATGGTATACTACCTGCTGCACTCACAGTTGCATCCGTCCCAGCAAACTCACAGGTGCTCATGCCACACACCTGCCCGCACCTGCTCCCCAATCTTCCCCTCCTCCACCAGCCTCCCTCCACCTCCCTCACCTCCTCTCTGGGGTCAGACCAGTGCACCCAAGAAGGCACAGGGATGTGCTCACCACCCTCCTGTGCTCCACTCCACATCCTGGGGCATCCCAGCACAGCCTGCTCTTGTCATGGGATATGTGCAGGGCACTAGGGTCTGTGCAAAGCACTAGTAGCTGGCCTCCCCCTTCCTCGCTGGTTCTCCTGCTCCTTCTTTGCTCAGCAGCCAGAACTATCTTTTCCAAATGCAGACATGAGGGGTTAATAGAAGGACAAGATCTCAGGGTCAGCTTCCCAGAAAATCATACCCTTTAAGGCCCACTCACCACCAGCCCCAGGTACCTCAGCTTCCTTTCTGCCTTTCCTGGGTGCTACCTCCCTTAGACCACAGGACCTTTGCACAGGCTGCCCCTCTATTTAAATTCTCTCCACTTCCCTCTCTACCTAATTAACTTCTGGAGCTCTCTGTTCGATCATTTCTTCTGCAGAGAACCCCTCATTAACCTCTTTCCCTGATCAGACACCCCTGCAAAACACTCTCAAAGCCCCTTGGAAATTTCTGTGAAGCTGCTTATCCCTATTTGTAAGTATCTGTTCAGTATGTATGACTGATCTCTCTCTCCCCACTGGAGTGTGAGCTCCACGAGGGCAGATTTTGCCCTCTGGTGTATCCCCAGCACGCAATGGGCCCCCAACGTAGTTTATTGACTCAAGGAGCAATTAATAGTCCTGGGGATAAGGTTATCCCACTCTACTCAGAGAGGCCTATAGGATCGTTAAAGCCAGTGTTTCTCAACCTTTTTATGTCAGGCACACTTGAACGTCATGCTTAAATTATGTTGCTAAAAAAAAAAGTAAAAAATATATACTTACTGTGCTTCAAACGTCTTTTAAATTATTAATTAATCATCTTTAAAAATGTTTGCGCCCCATCTAGGATCCCCTCATGGGACACCAGTGTGCCAAGGCACACCGGTTGGAAATCACTGCTTCAAGCTATGGGGGAAGCAACACGAGGCTATGACAAGAAGTAATAAAATGAAGCAGATTAAGGGCCCTTGCCACAGCGCCACAGCACAGGGACTTAGCAAGGGGTGGTCATTTGTTCTGCCATTTTTATTGTTGGGGGGATGCTGATGACTATGGTGGTGACGGCAATGATGCCGATGATAATAAGGATAATGGTGATGACAGCAATGATGGTGACTTCTTGCCAAAAGAGATGTTTACACCAAGAAAAAGAAGGCATTGCTGAGAGTCTGGACCCTGTTTCCTCCACTCATCTTCACCCCCAACCACCCTCCATCATGAAAATTAAAATCCATCAAATGGGATCAATAATCCTCTCAAATGCTGAGAGCCCTGGCCCAACTGCTTCCTATATCCCCGTCGGAGTAAGTGCTTTGAGCTCCCAGGTCAGCAGCTGCCTCCTCTGCGGCCAGGGAATGGAGGAGGGGAGAAGGGACCCAGTATTTATAGGCAAAGCCTCCTGCAAAGGACTTTACTCATTTCCTTCCCTTTTCATCAGGTCTTCAACCCTGAAGGTCCGTCTAATTATCTCCATTTTATGGATGACAAAGCTGGGCTCAGAGAGGTGATGGGACCAGCCAAGATCACACAGCCCATAAATGGAGGTGCTAACAATACCCACGCGCTGGGTTTGCTGGTCCTTTCTGCAGTATTTATGCCAAGGGTATAAAGACCATAAAACCATCTATCTTTCCCAAATGACTGAAACTATCCCCCAATTCCAACTCCTCCCAACACTCTGGCTTCAAACCTCAGCTAGGAACACCTCCACCTAGAAGCCTGCCTGGTTTCCCTGCCTGGCTCTGGCCAGGTAGGCCATCACTTTCTGCCACAGGTAGCAACCTGCAGGGGCTTGCAGGATTCAAAATGGGTCACAAAAGGGATCACCCCAGAAACCTGTCCCTTCCTGGGAAACACCCCGTAAGCTGTAGCCACAATGGCTATGGGGCAAACCTCCCAGAGAATCAAAGCTAATTTTCAGTTGTTTAGGAGATGGCTCCTCAGTGACTCACTGTTTGGGTTCTTAGAATCCAGGCCAGGAGCCAGGAGCTGCTGGGAGATGCCCTTGTTAATATCAAAAGGAAACTGTGAGCAAACCTGACCCTGGGCAGGTGGACTACCCTCTCTGGCCCTGTCTCCTCCCCAAGTCTTCTCTAAAGTGGATTGAGGGGAGCCCAGCATGGAAAGAGTCCCAGGAGGAGTTATTAGCAGGAAATGAATGGGAGGAGCAGGTATTTACTGGGCTTTACCCTATGTTAAAAACCTTTCATCCCAAATCCTGGCCACAGGATCCCTCCCATGCGAAAACAACCCTCCTGTCTCTGCTTACTCCAGCATGAAACGTCCCCAGGACTCATCCTCTGCCTGAGTGGGGTCAGGGAGTTTGTGTCTGGATTCCTGTCTGCTGGGGTAGGAGACCCAGCCTTGGCCTGTCTGGTCTCCTCTCCAGAAGAGAGACTGACACCAGCTTCCCCCACCACCCTCCCGACCAGCTCCTGAAGCCTGAAGCCTGGTGGTTAAATTCAGGGCCACAGCACAACTTTTGTCATGGGTCCCAGGCACTTTGACCTTCATGGGTCCTTTCCTCTATATTAAAAATTAAATTTTATGACTATCTTGGTTTTGAAGACTACTATAACCCAGGCTGGATTATACCCATTCTTCTGATTTTATAAGAAATTAAAACATTTTGCGGGTATAGGGGGTGAGCTTCGAAAAGTATTATGGGTCTAAGCCTGGCTTCTCCTGTGCCCAATAGATAAGTCTGCCCTGGATGGGCTGCCTGGGCCCACATCCTGGCTCACATTTTAGGCATGTGGCTCAGTTCCCTCCTCTGTAAGATGAGGTGATTGTAGGACTCACGTCATGAGACTGTGTGAGGGCTCACCGGGATCTTGCATCTGAGGGGCTAAGCGGGGTGCCGGGCTCATGGCAAGCTCTTAATCGGGGCCAGCTGCTGTTGTCGGTTGCATTGGAGTTTTCTATCCTCCTGAGAAGGAAACAGTGAGATGCCTTCTGTCCCCATAATATAAACAGGAAAACTGAGGTTTCAAGTAAGGGAAGGGACCTGCCAGAAGCCACATCACAAATGGCAGAACTCCAAGGCCATGGACCCAGCAGCTCCCAGGCCTGCATCCTGATCAACCAGCCTGGTCAAATCATCCCAGTCATGGACCAGGACGGCGAGAAAGGGGGAGGAGAGTGGCCAGCCAGGGGCATCTTCGGTTCTGCCTGAGTGGGAATACAGAAACCAGACAGACTTGGCCCTTGGCACTTCTAGCTGTGACAATTGAACTTTCCCAGCTTCTCGGGCCCCAATTCCCACATCAGTCAAGTAGGAATGAGGAAAAAATAATAAGAATGAACAGCATCTGCACAGCCCCCAGCTCACAGCTCAGTCAGTGGGATCAAGCCCCAGGATCGCCCCCCACCTCCGGCACCACCCAGAAGCAGAGAGTGCACAGCTGGCCCCTCCCCCGGGGACTGGGCCAAAGTGGAAGAACCATTGCATCACTGGGTGCTCAGGGGTTAATGATGGGGAGTGAACCAGACCTGGGTATTTAACTACATGGGAGGTGGCTGAGATCGGAGGTGACCCTGCGGCTTTCTCCTGCTGGTGCCTTGGCCCCCTCTCACTCCCCTCCCCCAGCATGAAGCCTCCCTCTGTCCTGATCTTCCTTTGCCTCCTGGGTAAGTGACCTGTGTGACCTTCAGCCTTCCCCAGGGTGCCCCTGGGCCTGGCCTTGCAAAGGCCTGGTGGGCACCAAATACTACAGGCTACTGCCACTTCCACCCCAGCCAATGGTGGCTGGAGGAGAGGGCATAAGGGAGAGCAGATGCACCTGGCTGGGATAGGTGGGGGTCTGGCGGATCCCTGGGCACACCTGGGGCCCCTTCTGCACCCTTGTTTCTAGTTTGGACTCCAGCCTACCTTGGTGGGCCAAAATGAGCTCCACTGACAAACCATCAAGGGGGCGATTAGCAAATGTGTGCAGTGTTTCCCAGGAGACTGGAGAGACACAGAGCTCCTGGAGGAAGCTAGTGGGAGCCTCTGGAAGGGGAGAATGGTGACATTCTGGAAGGTAACGGGAGAGAGTAGCAGATGCTGGGGTCTCGGGTGTAATGGTGTCATCAGTGACATTACTTATCACCACTGCTGAGGTGCTGCTACTTTGGTGGGAGGCTAGGTCAACTGGACAATTGGAGAGATGCTAGAATCAGATTTGAGGGGATTCATGGGAGCTGGCTACAGAGAGCAAGGGGGCCCTGAGGGTCTGGTGGTGCTAGCCTTCCCTCCACAGTGGTCCTGGCCGGTGGGAACCTGGTCCAGTTTGGGATAATGATCGAGAAGATGACAGGGAAGTCAGCACTGCAGTACAATGACTACGGCTGCTACTGTGGTATCGGTGGCTCACACTGGCCAGTAGACCAGACAGACTGGTGAGGACATGGCTGGCAAGGGACAATTGCTGGGGGGTGGGAGGGTCTGGGGCACCTATGAAGTGAAGAATGACCTCTCCCTTGAGCTCCTGTGGGCCCAGGCCCCCAGAGCTCTGGGCCAGCTCAGTCTCACAGGCCCCTCCAGGCTGACCATGACCCTCACAGGTGTTGTCAGGCCCATGACTGCTGCTATGGGCATCTGGAGAAGCTGGACTGTGAACCCAAAATGGAAAAGTATCTCTTCTCTGTCAGCAGGCGCAACATCTTCTGTGGTAAGTGCACAGCCCTGTGACCCACACATCCAGGGGCAGCTTGAGATAGGAGCCCCCTCATGATGGTGACCTTGGGCCCCACTAGGGCCAGGCCCTGGGCTAAAGCATGGGGTGTCCAGTCACCATGTCATAGCGGGAAGGCCCAGATGCTCAGCTGGCATGCAGGCGAGAGAAGCCGGGCCCCTCAGTGCAGTCCCCAGCTCCTGCCTTGACCCCTGGTGCTTCCTCCTCACCCAGAGCCACTTCCAGCTCCAGCTTCAGGCCAGAGGAGCTGAGTGGGCTGGTCTGAGCCAGGCCCTGGAGGAGCTGGACTCACACAACCCCCCCAGGGCCTGGGCTGGGGCTTTGATTTGGGACAAGTAAACCCTGTTCCCAAAGGCTGTCAGGCTGGGCCCATTTGCTCAATTGCCTTCTGCCTAAGTCCACTTGGACCAATTAGCTTCCCTCTGGTCCCTGGCCCAGGGAAGCAGCCTAAACCCAGATCAGAGAGCCAGGCCTTCGTCCTGTTACAAAGCTGGGAGCAACTTGGAAGGAGGGCAGGGCTGGGCAGGTGTGTGGTGCGGGGCAGAGGATCTGGGAGGTCAGAGAAGACTCAGCTCAGACTCCAAGGTCTGCCCTGAGAGAAGCAGAGCTCCTGCGCCATCCACTCAGCAGTGGTATCAAGTAGCGTTCGGCTCCCCAGGGCTTCATGCAAGGCTACCTGGCAGGAGAGGTGAGGGAGGACACAGGTGGCTGGGGATACAAGCTCTAGATTCTACTCAGGGCTTCACCTTCTACTTGCCGTGTGACACAACCTCAGGAAAGTCTCTGCTACCTCATCTGTAAGATGGTTGGTCACACCCACGTTCCCAACTCAGTCCAGCTTCTGGCAAGAACCCCGCAAAGGACACTGACTGATACAGCGTCAGGTCCCTTCCCACTCTGAGTTTCGCTGAAATAGTAGGCATGGGCAGGACATTGACGGGAAATGAAGGCACTGGACCGAGGGGCGGGATGCAGTCCCGGGGACCAGAGGGAGCCAGAGCCGCTCTGGGCAGCAGAGGCAACTGCAGCAGAGGGAGGAGGAGGCGCCGATGGGCCCCTCATACTACAGGGCTGACACCAGCTTTGCGAAGAGTGGGTCGGGGCCAAAGTCTGACTGCCAGTCTGGGCATGGGTGGGGGAATGGGCTCCATCTACAGTGATGGGGGCAGCCAGAAGGTCCTGAGCAGACCCCTAGCTTTGGTCCCAACTGTGGGTGCAGGCTGCTCCAGGACAGGCTATCTGCATGGGGCTGCTGTCATCACTTGGCTGGCCTCTGCTTGATGGTGGCAACCCACAGTCAGCAATGCCCCTCACCCAGGGGGAGGTCCTAGAAACACGCCAGGCCGGGGGCAGATGAGAGTCAGTGAACCTAGTGGCCTTCCTGGGGTGGGAGAGGACTCAGGGCAGTCAGGGTGGGCTTGAGAGGTGAAAACTGCAAGGGCAAACTGCTGGCGTCCCCACGTCCCTGGCCCCCCGGCATGCCCTGTTTGTCTCTCACCCATCCCTGTGACACCATGAGCATGGGCCCCACTGTGAGTATGGGCCCCCATACAGACTTGGAACATGGATCCAGGAGCAGCCAGGAGCTACCATGTCTGTCCATGTCTGACAGCACAGTCCTGAGCCTCCGTCCCTGACTCACTTTGTCCCATCCAGCCGGCAGAACTGCCTGCCAGCGGCAGACGTGCATGTGTGACAGGAGGGCTGCCCTCTGCTTTCGCCACAACCTGGGGACCTACAACCGCAAATATGCCCATTATCCCAACAAGCTGTGCACTGGACCTACCCCGCCCTGCTAGGGCTACACTGGGACTGTTCCATGCTGCCCTGGTCTCCCACCTCAGGCTGCTATGGTCCCAGGCCTGGAGAAGTTGGCACCAAAGCCCCTCCCTCTGAAAAACTCCTTTCCTGCAAACCCATCCCTTCCCGAGAGCGTCCAGACGTGGCCTGGGCCACCCCCAGCCTCTGAGAGTACGCCTTCTCCTCGGAAGAGCCTTGCCTGGGACCCTAGGACCCCTTGGCACCCAGAAGACACTACAACAAACTCCTCAGATCTCTGTTCCCTCTTCTGAATAAGTGGATACTGTTTTCCTATAATTCTGATACTTTTTTATTCTTAGATTCTATCATTCTAGGATGTACTTAGCCCTCAGTTTCAGTTTTTGTTTTAGTTCATTAACTTTTTGGGAGCACTTCCCACATACCAGCAACTTGCTAAGCCCTAGGTACAGGGAGGACATACCTGACATGGGGGCTCTGCCAGTAGTCCCAACGGTGAGTCCTTTTCATTTTTCCACAGCAGTACATTTCCATAATTCTCTTTTCCGAACATTCCACGATCTTATCCAAGATAATAATGGCAATCTCTGGAAGGAAGAATTTTAGCCACATGGCTTAATGAGAGAAGCATGAAAAATCCAACCTAAAACATTGTCCCCACCATTGGCAAAGACTGACTGAGAGTGGAAAGCAGTTCCACGTCATCTTGTCCAAACTTTTTCTTTGACAGACGGGCATCTGGGGGGAGCAGTGCCAGAAATGGCCAGGGTGTCCCCTCGCTCCCGGGTCCTTCACTTCTTCATGCTCTGGTGTGGCCATATTCATCAGACACTAATAGTTTTCATCTTGGAGAGATCAGAGCGCCCAGCACAGGCCTACAGTGAGGACACACAGTGGAGTCAGCTTCCTGATACGGGGAGGAGAGGAGGAAAGAGTTCAAATTCCTGGGCTGATTCCCACCTCCTGACTCCAGAGCCATGAAAAAGCTAACACACCAAAGGATTCCGGGCAGGAGGAATTCAGCCCCATCCGGGAAGCCATATAGTCCCACAGGCTTCACTTCTAATACAGGTACGATATCCTCATTCTCTACTAACGCTGATGATGTCTTATGTCACATTACATCTGCTGAGCTATTCAATGAGGGGAAGCCCCTACAAGGGCAATGCACAGAGCAGAGCTCACAGTGGACACCCAGTGAACCTTCACACCCTTCGTCCTCTTCATGGCATGTGTGTGACATTCAGGACTTGGAAGGCAGGAAGGAGCATGAAGAAATCTAAGGTGAAGACACTGTGTGCTAGCAGAAGAAAATTGGGGACAAGGACAGGGGCAGGTGCGTGCACCCTGTTGTTGTCACTGACTCAAATCCTATTGGCCACGTCTTAAAGCAAAAATGGCTTCTGTTGGGGAAGAGTGTGGCCTTCAGGCCAGCAGGTCCCGGGAAAAGTGGTCCTGAGGCGCCCTCTGGTGTCCATTCAGGCTACTAGGAAGAAACCTAAATTCGGTGTAAACCTAGATTTCCCTGTGTTGGGAGGGCAAAGCGTGCTTCTGGGCTGGGGAAATTGGGCCTCTTGCATTTTCAATAACGGATATACTGAGAGATCACCGAACAAGGCCTCACGACCATCTTAGGAGGAGGATGTCACTACAGAAACAGGAAATGCAGAAAGAAGGATCTGTCTGGTCAGGATGGAGAAGGGTCACTTACATCCAGGCATGATGGATTTAAGGTACTGATGGGACAAGTACCTGGTGACCTCAAAGTTGCATAACTCTCTTACAAACTGAAAATTGGAACTTGGGACCAAGACACCAGCGCATCCTGTTGCAACCCCTGCCCCATCCCACCCAAACCAAGCTGTAGAGTCCTTTGGCCACAGATCAGCTCTTACCCTTTGCTTTCCTGGGGCTCAATAAATATTCAGAGAATGAATCAAGGAGTCTGTCCAAATTCTGTTTGTGTGTGCATGTATCTATTGTACAATTGCTTAATTCCCAGCAGCAGACTTGTGGAAAGGACGGAGAAAAGGCAAAGAGAACCCTGACCTTGAAGTCAGAGGTTCCAGATACAGACATTTGCTCTCCCACTGCTCAGTGTGGTCTACGGGCAGCTGGGCAGCAGCAGGGATCTTGTTACACGTACAGAATCCTGGACCTGCCCGCAGACCTGCTGAATCAGAATCTGTAGGTGAACAAGACCCCCAGGTGACTGGTGTGCGCATTAAAATCTAAGAAGTGCTGATAAATGCCACGGCCTCCGTCTCTGCCTTTGTCAGATGAAACAATGACATTTCCCTAGCAGGTTGCTGTGGCAAGGTCTGAATAAGTCAGCATGTATGAATGTGCACAAGTGATGTCTGCCTAGCACAGAATGAACACTTGTGTGTTTTGTGGATAAATGAAGAGTATACATAACAGTTGCTAACACTTACTAAGCTCTCGGCATTTACCAGGCACTATTGCTAATACACAGAGTGCTTTCTGTGTATTAATTCATTGAATGAGTGAATGAGGCAAGGACAAGGCTGGGAATGGGACATTGTTAGCTGGATATATCAGAGCCTGCCTCTCCAGTTTTTATGGAGTCTACACTAGCAAGTGCTACGACAGAGCTAAGGAGAGTTTCGGGGTCCGATGTTCCTAAGCCTCCATCCTTCCTCGCCTCCATCCTGTCCACCGATGGCAGCTTGATTTTCATGTCACCCCTCTGACTCTGAACCATCAATGGCTCCCAGGTGCCCACCAGCGCCTGGCATTCAAGGCTGAGTGTACCATCTGCTTTGTCAGCCTCTATCCAGCCTATCTATTTACCTACACTCCTTGCCAATCCGGGACGTGCCTACTGCTTTCCAACCTTCATGTCTTTGTGACTCATCACCATGCTGAAATCTCAAATGCCACCTTTCCATGAAACTTTTCCAACTGGAGATTTCACCCTTCTCTGAACCGCCAAGCATTGTTTATACCTTCCCTAGCCCTGCATACCCTGGTTATCTGGGTTCTTGCAAGATGGAGGCAGACCACCCTGGGTTCAAATCCTGCCTCTGCTACCAATCTGTGATTTGGGCCAGTTATTTATTCCTTCAGTTACTTCAAATAATGGGAATAGAACTACCAGCCTCAAGGGGTAGTGTTAAGATTTAAATGAGACTATATATCCAAGGAACTCAAGGCAATATAGATACTCCGTCTATGCCAGGTCTCCTGTCTTTCTGTTCCC
>NW_003852404.1:5078182-5086123 GCF_000181295.1 Otolemur garnettii
CGCTCTTTCAGCCCCAAGTGCCTTTGCCCCTTACCTCTGGTCCTCTCTGCCCTAGTCCAATGTCACCTCCTCTGCCAGCCTTCTTTGATTTCTCTGCTGAACTCACAGTTCTCTCTTCACTATCTCCCTTAGGGCATGGGATCTGTGTCAGAGTACACTGGATCAGAGTTCTATGTCCCCTTTCCTTCCAGGACTGGAAGCTTTTGGGGGTAAGACTCATGACTTTCAAGGCCCAGAAATAAAAGACTCATACCCAGATCTTCGGCAAATGTCAGATGTGTTTTCAGACATTTGGATAAAAGAATAAATTGAATAGAAACTGAATTATCTTGAGAAACCCAAGTCCCTCTACCATAGGGAGGTTCAGGTAAGTTTCTCTGAGATGGAGAATGTTTCCTTCTGCCAAATCAGAATCAAGAAGTGGTAGGACTGGTCTTTTTTTTTTTTAATTTCAGGTTAATGTGAAGGCACAATTAGGTTATAATGTTTGCATTTGTGAGGCAGAGTTCCTGTTGTAGTTGTGTCCTGCCCCCAGGTGTGCCACATACCCTTACATTGTACCTATTAGGCGGGAACACACCAATCCCTCCTCCCTCCCTCCCTCTCCCCACAACCTGAATTGAGTTTTTCTCTTTTGTGGGCATGTTTAGATTGTTCACTGGCTTCACACTGAGTACACTGGATACTTGCCTTTCCTTCTTGTGATACTGTGTTTCATACACATTCTCATTCTTGACTGAGAATGTGTCTCAACTCCATCCAGGTTAACACAAAAGATGCAAAGTCTCCATCATTTTTATGGATGACTAGTATTCCATCGTATACATATACCACAGTTTATGAATCCTTTCCTGGGCTTGATGGGCACAAGTTGTTTCCACAGCTTGGTGACTGTAAATTGAGCTGTGATAAACCATCTAGTACAAATGTCTTTATGATAAATTGATTTTTTTTTTCTTCTGGGTAGATGTCTAGTAATGGGATTGAGGGATCAAATGGAGGATCTATTTTCAGTTCTTCGAGGATTCTCCATACTTCTTTCCAAAGAGGCTGTATTAGTTTGCAGTTCCACCAACAGTGGGCAGGACTGGTCTTGATCCTTTTCAACCAAAAGTTCTAATCTCTGCATCACTGTGGTCTGAGAGTGCCCATTTCATCCAACAGTCCAGCCAAACCCACACTGGAAGAGGGCATATGAATAGGACTAAGCCTCAAGCCACACACTTGCTCGTGTGCCCTTAAGGTGGTGCTTGTAGTATTGTCTGGCTGATGAGTAACTCAGAGCTCCTGGGTTTTCAACCAGGCTTCTCGAAGGCTGCAAGTAGTTAAGGCCTCAGAACACCTGTCTTAAAGACTCAGCCGATCTCCCAGACAGGACAAGTCAATTAGTGCAACCACTGCCCTGGCAGGAAGCCCCTCTCACCTAGCAAGTGGTCACCTGGCTCCAGCTAATCCCTGAAATGGAATTAAGTTAGAGACCATGAAAGTTTTCTAGTGGGGTGGGGGAAGAACCTACATTGGGACATCACCGCAGTCCATTGTAGGATCTTTCTTAAAGCAGCTTAGTTGGGTTCTGGAATCTGGGCCTCATGGGATCAGGAATCGAAGTGTTTGTCCACCCAGAGATGATTGGCCTCTCAGTTGTGGACTGAGAAAAAATCACAAAAGGAAGACACTTTAAGTAACTGTGGGAGAATTTCCTTGCCAGTAGCTGGAATATTCTTTGTTCAGGAAACCATCTTATTGTAGCCCCTTTTGGTATCAAAGTACCAAATTGCTAATTCGGAACACTGCTTATCAAGGACAAAGTTAAGAACAGAGTGAGAGTCCCAAGGCTAAAATCATTAGGACCTGGAGAGGGCGGCTGAGTCAGGGTCATCGTGTGGAAGCAGTGAGGGCTTCCCCTCCCTCCGATTTCCCATGGCCGCCCTTCCCCCTTCCTGTTTTGTGAGTCAGTGCCCCAGACACTGTTGTCCACGTTGTCTAGGGATGTGATCCTCCTCCTGGAATGGGGTCAAACCAACCCACAACGTTCTAGAGGCACCTCAAGGTAGCAGCTGACAAAAACTGGTCCGCGTTTAAACAATTTCCATTTCAAATTATCACAGATGCTCTTAGATATCATGCAGAAATCTTAAACGTTCAGTCTTTCAGAATGGCTCCATCAGGGTGTAGGGCAGCTGTACTCACTAAAGCTCAGTCAGATCCCAAAAGGCAACACAACTAGAACCTCTGACACATGCACACATCTGCCACAAACAAGTCTCTAAAAAAGATATCTCCCAGGACACTCTCTCAGTCTCTCTCACTCGCTCAGATGGTGGTCACGGAGTGATACAAACAACCTGAAACTTGGTTTTTAAACTAGAATTTATTGGTATACAAAACTCCATTTCATAGATAAAGTGGCACATCTTTGCAGCTTCTATTGCACCAAGTATTGAAGATTAAAAACACAAAAAAAGAAACATTTGGTTTTGAAAACACTGCAAATAGCCAAGTACAGTACTTTGGTAAATAAAAAATAAAATGGTTCAGATGAACGCAATCTGTGGAAAGAAACAACATGTGGGAAAGGAACTATGAACATCAGACCACGGTCACATTTCTCACCATCAAGCTCCATAGATAAGGCAACACCTGCTGAGTCTATGGATCATGACCCCATGGAGGTCTCAGATATCTCCAGACTGAAGCTAGAACAAGTATAGTGCAAATAGAAAAAAGAGAAGGCCCTTTCTCCACAGACACACCTGCCTTCGTAAAGGGGATGATGCTCGCGAACACATCCGCATTAGAAGGGGAGACGCAGGGGTGAAGTCTGACACCTGGCTCTTTTCTTCAAATTTCCTCTGAGCTTAGTGCTGGTGAAGGATGCTGGAAGGGTAGCTAGGGAGGCCACGGGCCCTTCCTGCCATGAAAAATGAACCACAGGAATGGGAAAATGTGAGAAGCCTCTCACCAGCATCACTCAAGGGACCTGCCAAGGGATGAAACCCCCCAGCTGAGGTCTGTGACTGAGCTCCAATGATTGTCACGGACGGCTGGAAAGAGAGACCTGTGGGATGCTGACGTGCAGATTAGCGCCTGACTGTGGTTTAGTCCAGCGATCACTACCTGCCACAAGCAGGAGCAGCTCTGTGCCACAGGGATGCCCTGCTGAAAATAAATTCACCATGCCAAAATTCAGACTTCTAGATTATTTACACTGGTTCCAGCCGCTTCTCAAGTAAATTCTGCAAAGATATGAAACACTGGCATCACGCTACGAAGTAGTCCTAATGAGGGCAGTTAGAGAGAGACTACAGAGAGCGACCACTTAGAAGAACCAGTTAAGGGCGTGAGGTTGAAGGGGAATTTTACTGTGGGACGGGAAAGACCTGGGCCACCCACAAGGCACAGCTCTTTCTTATAGCCCAGCTCAGCAGCACACAGTGAGTCACACACTGAACATGCACTTGGTGACTGGTGCTCCCTAATATCTGCACTTCCCCTTTCTCATATGTAATGGCAGATTTTTAAACATGCCATCTGGATCTTCAATTCAGTGACATCAGTGGACAAACACAATTTACTTTAGAGCCAGGGAAACACATCTTATAAAAAGTGCCGTTACTAGATCACCTCAGAACAACTGTCAAAGGCCCCAGAGCATCAATAACACCTGTTCGGAAAGCTGAGCTGAATGAAACGGGAAGTAACATGAATGGCAAACAGAACAAAGGCATCGGACTCCAAGTCTAAACATTCAAAATGGCAAGGCAGAGCCGTGAGGTAAAAAGGTGACGAGCTGTGCACTTACCCAATGGAGAGTCTGAGAGGGCCACCAACGACACACTAAAAGCAGCAGGCTCCATTCTCTTCCCCCGGGAAAGACCCTTTGATCAGTGTGGCTTTCAGTCAACACTGACAAGGAATCCAAGCTTCCTTTAGCTGACCAGATATTTCAGAGGTAAACTGACGGCGCTCTATGTTGACCCAGTAAAACCCAGGCAGAGTCTAAAGAGTTTCTCAGAATGAGAGAAATTGCACATTGACTACAGGGACTCACTATAAGCTTCAGGGCTGAAGTCCACCTCGTCGCCATCAGACACAAGCAGCTCTGTGCCCGACTTCACATGCCCTCCTCCTGCCCCCCACAATCCTATGGTTTCACATTGTACAAGGTCCCTGGGGAAGAAGGGCAGGGCCTTACGGATCACCTGCAGAAAGGCTCCCTCCAAGCCCAGCTCCAGCTACCCTGCAAGGGAGATTCCACTTCACAAGCCCTCAGAACCAAAATGGCCTTGGAAGTGTTTTCAGAGCTTATAAGAGAAACTACAGACAACTTTAACATGTAAACTCGTTCTGCCACAATTCCTCAACCGTACTTTGCTCCTAAAAGTGTACATTCCTATTATTGAAAAACTAAATTTACCTATACACATTCTACCTTTCTAATATCTCCTGGTGGCAACTATATTATTTAGAAGTTGTGGTTTTAGGTTGTTTTAATAGATCTACCCCTCTAATTCAAAGCTGTTGCCACTAAAGTTTTATTTTGACTCATAAAAAAGTCTTTTAAAATCCATAAAACCTTTATATACAGTTTATAAGACCAGTAAGTAGCTATGCACACACCACTGCTCTATCCCGTCTCCTGGCCACACTATAAGCTACCAAGACGGAATTCCATGTAATAGAAATCTCTATCAGCCAAGATGCAACACAGAGGTTAAGACAGATTGAGTTCACATGAGTAACTGCACTAGGGTAACAGTCACTGTCAACAGTCACCCCAGGACTAAACATACCCAAGTATGGCCAACCTCCACTTGGCTATCAATGAAAGAATTTTCACATGCCCACTAAGGCAGCTAGGCATATGGATTCCATCTATCTTACACCCTGCAGTGAGACTGAAGCAGTGAAAACAAAATTCAAACCCTCAGGCTAGAAGATATTGAAGTTGGCTACATGTACCTCATTCCTAATAATTAACATACTAAACCCAGACCAATTATAACTGGAAAGCTATGAAATGGTAATAAAAGAAAATTACTAAAGACATATGATTAGTTTTTAAAACCACTGTTATTATACCCAGAAATGCTATTATCAGAATTAGGTAATTTATAAACAAATGTTCCCAATATTCTTTAATAACTTTTTAGCACCTTCTAAAATGCAACAAGGCTCAAGGCCACCTTCATTAACCAAGTAAATAACGCCGTTCTACTACTTCTGTTTCTGAATCCTACATCTGAATTTCTGGTACACCATCTTGATCAGACAGGATCTGATCTTCTGTACTCAAGCAGCAGCACAAACCAGACAGGAAAGTGTTCACTCAGAAAAGCTCTGCCAGTCAGGAATCTGCCCGGAGTGGCAAGCCAAGAGAGTACAGATGCTGAAGCACTGGCTGCACTCCCTTAGAGGAAGGCCACAGACAGCCTTCACTTGTTTGGACTGAGTACCGCACTAGAGCCTCAAACTTAGGACCCCACAATGTGCAGATGGAAAAAATGTGTGGGTTTTAAAACCTACTAAATACTACAAAGTAATGTACCCAGGAAAAAGCCCAAACCACAATGTCCTGGGAACCATTTCAACAGACTACCAATGCCCCATCCACAGAAAGCCAACAAAGACAAACAAAAAATCAAAAGGCATCATCATTAAAACTGTAGGAAGCAAATGGCCTGCTGGACAATTCAATGAATCCAGGGCCTGCTGGCCGATATGTCTATACACACTGAAACATTTTTAGTTTTACCCTTGTCTCCAAATTTTTATAATTTTAAAATTTGAGGGGTAGGGGAAACAATTAATAATTTATCTTTTGACTCAACATATATTCTTTGCCCAAGTATTAGGTCCCCCAAAGGGAAAGACTGCCCAAGATCACCTCATACATTACAGCTCTATAGTTCATGTCCACCTAATTCCGTTTTTGGAATGCCATCTCTCCACTGCCCAAATCTGTCTATTTCAGAACTATAGAGTCATTCAAAGACTTTAACCAAAATATGTTCTCCATGCTATCCAACCTAAGTTACTGACAACTTCTGGCAAATGCTGGAGGGTTTTCCCAAAATCAAAAGAAACAACAGGGCTTAAATTTTAAAAAAAGCAACATTTTATGAGATTCCATTTCTAAAATACTAAGAACATTTACCAACCTATAAGGTCAGATTATATTTATTTCTCTGAAGGTATCTTTCTAACTCTAGAATAACAGAGAATAGTTATTTCATGTGAACATGAAAAACCTTTGACATTCTTCCAGATTTCTCCTCCCATAAAAGCAAATAATTATTTACTCTCCTCCTAGGTAAAACCCCAGGAATCCCCTGTTGTCCTTCTGCAACTACAGACCCTGCTCTATAGAATTCCCAACTGCATCACAAGCGGTAACCCGCCATTTTCCTGTTGTCAGGAAATAAGAACCAAAGACCAGACAATTCTGTCAACCTCCCAGAAATGCCCAGGCCCAATTAACAGTCAGGTACATTTATCATATGGCTTGAGTGCAAATGAACTAACAGCACCTGCAGCCATATGAAGTGACATCAGCCTCAGGAAGAAAAGAAGTATAGTTTGTTTGTTTGTTTTTTTAATTTCCATCCTGACTACAGGCCACACCCTCATATCACCTTTGGGAGAACAATTCCTGAATTATTTTCTGAGTAACTTGGATTAGAAGAAAATTAAATCTCACAGGTTCCTGAGTTGGAGATCATTTATAAATTACTCTATATGTTAATATCTGTTTGAAAATGAAAGTGAAACCAAGGAAGCTTGTCATTCTGACTTTCTAACAATTACTCTAAACTACTTCACAAACGATTATAGCAAAACTCACCCCAAGTGTTAAGGAAAGATCTCAGGGTCGCTGAACTCCGATTTTTAGGGCAAATAAAGCCACACTTCAAAGGTTTGTTCCTGACCTATTCATCCACCTCTAACACTCAGTATTTTGTATTTGTATAACACAGTATGAATGGCTTCACTGCACTTTCATTAAACAAAACACATCACTGACAAAACTGAACCAAAAACAGGCAGCCTGAAAGAAACTAACTCTGTGTGCGAGCTTAGGTGTGGGTTTTCTTGGTTGTGTTTCACTTTGTAAAAAGACGGCCTCACTGGAAAGCCTGATCCGCAGCACTCCATTTTCCACCGGCTTTTATTTAACTCCCAGGAGGCCAGGGTGTCAGATGTTGAGAGCAGCAAAGGTCTTCACCAAGGTGACCTGTGTGTTCGCATCCGCTTCACTTCTGTTGTTGTCCCTGTGGCTACTTCTCTCCAGGGCTTTGTGACGGTGCCTTTCCTCCTGTCGTTTTTTCTTCTCCAGCCGCTGTTGCTCTCTCTTCTGTTTATTTGTGACCTGAAAGAGAAGACCACTGGGGTGAGTCACCAGGCAGTCGGCTCAGGCTGCTACCTGCCACAGGGTAGATTCTGCCTGACATATGCAAAGGCTACAGACTGCCTTTCAGTAAGAACAGAGAAAATCAGCCTAAAAGACCAGAAATGCTTTATTTTCCAGTACTGCTCTAATTTACATTTAAATTTATATCACCTTGCTGAACTAGCAAACAAGATCAATTCCATTTGCCTCATAAACCAATTTAAAATGACCTAAAGAAACACTAACTAGTCCAGCAAAAGGTTAACACTCAAATAGGCCAGAGGACGCCTTTCTCTGTGTAATAACGCACCACGTAATACTACCAAAATCCTCAGAAGCTTACCGCATCCTTGCCTCTGCCAGGGGCTTTTTACATTTAAGTAGCATTTTGAGCTCAGAACTTCTTGGTCAAAATCTTTAAAACAAGTCCCAAATTCAGTGAAATGAGGGATGTCACATCCTACTTGTGGGAGTGCAGGGCAGGGAGAAGGCTGTACACCCTCTCTGGGAAGCACTTGGTGATTTACAAAAAGGCTGAAAAGGATTTACGT
>NW_003852404.1:5086461-5087976 GCF_000181295.1 Otolemur garnettii
CCGCCCACCATGTGCACTCCGACCCCATCCTTCATACCTTTGGGAGCTGGTTCTTATTTGCTTTGTCTTCTTCGCTAGGGCTGGCCCGTACCTTGCTGTTTTCAGCCTTGCCTTCATTTAAGCCCTGATTTCCAAAGATTCTGGCACCACTGCCACCCTCCTCCCATAAAGGGCCACATTGCTTCAGCACTCGACCACCGGGCTCAAGATTCTCCTCTGTATCTTCCAAAGAAAGACATTTCATTAAAATTTAGGACCTACAGAGAGTTATACAATGTGACCACTGTGCTATGACTCCATGACAACCTGGGTCCCTAGATCACTGTCATCTGGGAAGCAAGTTTCCTGGAGACAAAGTTCTAATATCAAGTCAATATGGTGGAAAACGAAGGAAAAATTAAGAAGATAAATTTTAAAATAACTTGTTAAGGAGCCTTATGATTAGCTCTCCACCAAGAGAGTACTTTATTACTAATAACCTTTTTTTCTTTTTTAGACAGAGTCTCACTCTGTCACCCTTGGTAAAGTGCCATGGCATCACAGTTCACAGCAACCTCTAACTCCTGGGCTTAAGCAATTCTCCTGCCTCAGCCTCCTGCTGTGGTGCCCACCACAACACTTGGCTATTATTTTGTTATAGTTATCATTGTTGTTCAGCAGGTCTGGGCTGGGCTGGAGCCCACTAGTCTCAGTGTATGTGGGTGGTGCCCAGCCCCTGAGCTATAGGCGCCAAGCCTAATAATTGTTTTTTTTTTTTTTTTTGGCCAGGGCTAGGTTTGAACCCACCACCTCTGGCATATGGGGCTGGCGCCCTACCCTTTTGAGACACAGGCACAGCCCCCTAATAACTGATTTTTAACATAGATTTTTTTTAGGAGAAATCTTTCATTTGCACCCAAACCCAGAAAGGAAATAGGCTCTAAACCTGAGCTGTCCAACACTGTAGCCACCAACCACATTGTGGCTATTTACATTTAAATTAATTAAATGTGGAGAGGGGGAGCTGCTCAGGCCTGTAATCCCCTGGAAAGCCAATGCAGGAAGATCCCTTGAGCTCAAGAGTTCAAGACTAGCCCCAGCTACTCAAGAGGCTGAAGAAAGAGGATCACTTGAACCCAGGAGTTTGAGGTTACTCTGAGCTACACTGATGTCATGGCACTTTAGCCTGGGCAACAGATGAGACTCTGTCTCAAAAAAAATTAAAATTAAATAAAAATTAAAATGTAGCTCCCCAACCTCACTATCCGACATGTCAAGTACACACATGGAATAGCACAGATCACTGGAGGGTACCGTGTGAAGTCACAATGACCATGTTATTTATAGCTTTCTAAGAAAGCACAGAGAATATACAGTGGATAATAAGACAGTGAACCACAGAGAGAACTATGTTACATTTTTTTCCTTCTCTGAGTTACAAAATTACACTCAGCTAAAGTGAAAGAAAACTCTGGGCTTTGCACCTGTAGCTCAAGCAGCTAAGGTGCCAGCCACATCATATACACTGGAGCTAGC
>NW_003852404.1:5088417-5092366 GCF_000181295.1 Otolemur garnettii
CTGTACTACTGTGCCAGGGCACCTATCCCCACTATTTCCCCCACCTTCAAGCTCTACTCTCCGGTACAGGGTCAGGACCTAGCAAAATGATGGCTGCGTATAGAAGGTGCTCAATAAACAACTGAACGAATAATGACAGCACGATTACTACCTGGGACTTGATTAAAAATAAATATTAGGAAAATCATCAACACAATCATTTTGAAGGCTTACAAATATCAGTCATGGACTTACTATTTCTTTTTGCCTGGTCCATCTGAAGCATGGCGATTATTGCAGATTCAATATTATAATTTTCAGCTTCCAGGTTCTGGACTATTAAATTAAAATCCTATCCAAGAAACAAAGAAAAACTTCAAGACTCTGGGTATCCTTCTCTACCTAGCTCTACTTCGACAATCTGATAAACACAAAGATGTAACAGTGAGAACTGACATAGGCTTCAGGACCTTCTCCATCTTGATAATGTCAATTTTCAATAAGGTTGGCCACTTGAAATAACCATTTAAAGTATGTTTATAAATGAATTTACTTTATAAAACTGCACTCAGGCTACCACAAAAAGTAGTCAGAAAAAAATAAGTCTCCATATTTCCTTAGGATTTAGAGCAGTACTGGGTAGATTCTAGTAAACAAAAACAGAAATGAAGAAACAGGTCTCATTAAGTCACATCATATAACCTACTCAAACTGGTGACCCATTTTTGGCCAGCAGGTGCTGGCAGGTAGATTGGTATAACCCAACTGGCAGGTATACTGGGCACAGGAATGCCTGCTTCTAAGTCATTACTGGGCAACAGAAATACTAACTGAACATCCAGTGGCATTACAGACTTTCTGAACAGCATCCTCTACTTCATCTCTCAGGTCATCTTCAAAGTCAATTCCTTTTGTCTTGATCTTTTCTCTTTTATTTGATTCATCTTGACGAAGTATCTGAAACTAAAGGAACATAAATAATAATAATCATGGGATTCTAGCAAACTATGTTCAGAATCTTCAACATACGAAGATACTCTAATCTCAGAACACTCAAATATACAAGGGAAAAAATTTAGAAACAATCTTAAGAGACTAGCAATGACTAGGCTAAATTTTATACACACATTGAGATTTAGGTCAAAACAGAAGAAAAAAGAAAGGCCCAAAACCCAGGACCAAGCACTCAATGAGAATGGCATTAGAGCTGCTATGGTTTCTAGATATCAAAATTTTGGCAACAACTGCTGTTTCAAACAGCACACATTTGTTTCCAATAAACTCCAGAGCTGTGAGCTTAATTACAGAAGATGATCCTCTATACTCACACCAATGAGATTTTGCAGAAGAAAAATGATTGTCTTGAAGAAACATACATAGAACTTCCATCTGGTTCTCAGGCCTTATTTGAGCATCAGTAAGCTCTGCAGTAGGAAGCTCTTGTCTCAGCCGGACAGCCATAGGTAAGCATGCCTCACCTAGGCTCAGACGTGTACCACCACATTCAAGGGAGCCTGTCAACCCAAACTCTAAAGCCACAAACAGCAGTTCACTTAATGACCTTTACAATAGAAGCCTAAATCAGAAAAGCTAAATTCCTCCCTCCGTGGCTGCTCAACCACCTTCTCTTTCTGTTTCCAATTAATGTCAGGAGATAGGTAAATGGTCACTTCTGTTTTTGCATGTAGTATACTGAAGTCTAGCAACGTGCAGTACAGTTCTTAGAAGGTTTATACAAAACAATCTATTATAAACTTACAGGCCCAGTAGTTTCACAGCTTTAAAATACAGCCAAAGGAAATATATGTCAAATATAGAAAAGATTTATGTAAAAGTGTTTATGACAGTGTTTATGTATGGTGGTGAATAACCTAAAGGCTGTATGGTATAGGCATGGTTAAACAACTACTATAACCCACAGAATGATGTCTTCATTCCCATTAAACTAAGGAACACAGTAAAAGTTTTCAGTACCACCACCCACAATAAAGAAATCAGAAATATAAAATTAACAAGGGGGGGGGAAGTAATCAAGTAATCACTATGTAGATAACATAATCCTATACCTGAAAAAAAAAAAAAACCAAGAGAATCAACAAAAGAACAAGCTAAAAGAATTCTAGCAAATCATGTATTTGATAAGAATCTAGTATCTAGAATATATAAAGAACTCTTATAACTCAAAAACGAAAAGACAAAACCCAATTTAAAAATAGGCAAAGACTTGAACAGACATTTCTCCAAAGATAATACAAAAGACCAAAAACTACATGAAAAGATGTTCAGTGTCATTCCATAAGACAGTAGGATGATCATAAAAATAAATAAATACCAAGTGTTGGAGAAGATGTGGAGCAAGCAGAACACTCGTGTATTGCTGGTAGCAATGTAAAACAGTGCAGCCACTGTGGATAAGTTTGGCAGTTTCTCAAAAAGTTAAATTTAGAACTATCATGAGACTCAGCAATGCTACTCCTGGGAATATCCCCAAAGATTGAGAACAGGCACTCAAACAAATACTGACAGCAGCACTATTCTCGAAAGCCAAAAGCTGGGGACAACTCAAATGCCCATCAACTGGTCAATGGATAAACAAAATGTGATACATCCACATAATGGAACATTACTCAGCCATAAAAAGGAATGAAGGAGGATTCTGATTGACCAAGAGGCAATCTCTCAACCAATAAGTCAAGGTACTCACCACAGTCTGTAAGTCTGTGATGTTTTTTTTTTGGCCGGGGCCGGGTTTGAACCCACCGCCTCCAGCATATGGGGCCAGCACCTTACTCCTTTGAGCCACAGGTGCCACCCCTAAATCTGTGATCTTTACAGAAGCTCACTTCTCTTTCCACACAAGTGACACAGTTCTGTAACAGCAACAGAGTTCTGTGACAGCATCTCCTATCATCACCCTGGTCTACAGAAGGCCGACACCACTGAGCTTATCAGCAAGGCCAGTTTCCTCTGGGTTCCCCCATGCAGACATATGCAACCAACACCAGAAAAAAGAAAGCTGCTTTCAAGGGAAGGCTTCTCTAGGAGCATGACCTCGAAGCAGATCCTGCATGCTGAGGAGGAGTTTGAAGATCTGGGGACGAGGCCCTGAGTTGTTCCAGAGGTAGAGTCTACTCCAGCATCATTATCATCTTAAGAAGGAAAAAGCAGAGAGGCAGAGTGGCTAAATGATTTGGCCATGGGCATCCCACACCAACACTGGGCAGAGGCAAGATGGTCAACTGGAACCTGCTTTCCGCAGAGGCTCCCGTCCAGAAAGAGAGTTAAACGACAGAAGTTTAGCAACTAAGCTGACAGTTTGGAGCTGAGCCAAGAGAGAAGGTTGAAGAATGCACATCAACACTGCTGAGGCAAGCTGAGACCCCAAGGAAACAAAAAATAGCTGAGACTTCAACCCAGAGTTACTGATTCACTAGGATTGGACAGAGACCACCTGAAAACAAGACAGAGCCACTTAGCCCCACCACACCAAGGAGGTCCCCAGTGTCTCAGGCCATAGCAATGTATGGGTCCTTTCCAAAGCTCTAGGGGAAAAGGTACAAACACCAGTCCCAGCTCTTGGGCAAAGGGGTGGTTAATCACTACTCCAGGAGCCCCCAACCCAACTTCACCTTATCTGCTCATCTAGCCAAATGGTGTAAAATAATCATGGGGCAGAATCAGCAGAACTCCAGCAACATGAATAATCAGAGTAGATCAACTCCCCCAAAGAACCACATGGCAGACACACCAGAAGATCCCATTCATAAACAAATGGCTGAGATGTCAGAAATCAAATTCAGAATTTGGATTACAAATAAGATTAATAGAATGGAGGTAAAGCTGGAATTAGAAATTCAAGGATCAATTCAAAAGTTGTCTCAAGAATTCAATGAATTCAAAGACAAAATCACCAAAGATTTTGACACACTGAGACAAGAACTTGCAGCCCTCAATGATCTGAGAAATACAG
>NW_003852404.1:5102003-5102944 GCF_000181295.1 Otolemur garnettii
CACAGGAAAATATGCATAAACTGATTAATAAGAGAAATTCACAATAAAACTACATTGAGAAAACAATTTTTTCCCTAACAATGAAAAATATTTTTAAAATACGGTAAAACACTGTATTGGCCAAAGGTGCAGGAAAAGAGCATGTTCCCATTACAAGTGGGCATGTAAAACCATGATAGACAGTAACCTGCCAACACCTTCCAAAATCCTTTGATGCAGCAAAGATCTTCTAGGAATGATCCTGCAGATACACTCACGCACAAATGAAATGAATTACACACAAGGCACTGCATGTTGTTTGCAACAGCTAAAGTTTGAAAGCCACCTGTGAGTCCATCAACATGGAACTGGGCAACAATGTCACAATGCATCCAGACAATAGCATACTATTCAGCCTTTTAAAAAGATACAGGGAGAGTCTCATGTACTCTGTGAATTAAACCCCAAAGCATGAGAAATTTAAAAAGCCCAGTGTAGGATGGATATGTAGGATGTGTACGATGCTCCAACTGGAGGTGGGGAGAGTGTAAAAACGGCGTAAGTAGAATACATGCACGTACACCACACACAGTTGTGGGATACATAAAACATCTCTAGACTTTACAACATACGGACAGCACTGGTTGCATCCAGGAAGAACATGTGACTAAAGCACAGGGTAGGAGGAGAGTGACTTTATTTATTCCATTACATATTTTGAATTATGATCCATGGACAATTATGACCTACTCACTCAAGAAATAAAAATGGCTTCAGAAAGTGTGTAAAAACGTGAGAAAAAGCTTATGCAACAATGTTAACTAAAAAAAGCAGGAAACAAAGCTGTACAAGTAATACAATCGCAACCATTTTTTTAATGCATTAAATGGTTGAAAGGAAATCTATCAAAACAGTAGCAAAATCTGTACCCAGGTAACCAATTTTGTGTGCTTTTTCTTTTC
>NW_003852404.1:5103814-5106822 GCF_000181295.1 Otolemur garnettii
CCCCAACTCCTGGGCTCAAGCGAGTCTCCTGCCTCAGCCTCCCAAGTAGCTGGGACTACAGGCGCCCGCCACAACGCCCAGCCATTTTTTTGGTTGCAGCCATCATTGTTGTTTGGTGGGCCCGGGCTGGGGATTCAAACCCGCCACCTTAGGTGTATGTGGCTGGCGCCTGAGCCACTTGAGCCACAGGCTCCGAGCCTCAATAGCCTTTTTTGAGGAAAAGAATACAAAATTACAAATATAAAATTGCTAGACCCTTTCCCAAGACCTCAAAAGGGAGCCATACAAATGAGGGGCTTGACACCTATGCTACATTAGCTTCATGGTAAATCCACCCCATCATCAAAATAAAAACAGCATTTTCCATCAACCATATATGTGAGAAATGTTACCAACAACAAACCCAAATCTCTCACTTTTACCAACTTCAAAACAAAATCATACGCAGGAAAGTAGTATTGCCATATTGCACAACCCTGGAGGCACCACTTGCAAGGAATTCTATGTGAACAGCACACCTGAGCACAGTGCAAAAGAATGGGGCTCCCTAGAGTTATATAATATAGAAGCCCTAAGGTCTCAAAAAATCCCTCAAAAAATCCCTCAAAAAATCACCACCTCCATAGAAACTCTAATTCTGACACTGTCCCTTAAAAAGCCTGGTAACTGTCTCTTAAAAAAAATCCAAAACATCAGCACCTTCTTGTTTTCACTGAAAGCCACAGGGAGTAACATGCTACCATTAATTTAAACAGTATCCGTGGCCTAGAAACACAGCAAAGACAATGGAACAAACAGGAACTATACGGTCTAGATGTCAGAAATGGGGAAGTTTCTCCAGTAGAGCAGCTGGGTCTCAAACTGAAGAGTCTGCTTTAAACACATACAACTAGAGATAGCGCAATTTGTCTCCCAAGAATACCAGAAAAGAAAATGAGTTATCAGAATCTCTGAATAACATAATCCCTAAAATGCTTACATACACAATATTATAGATAGATTATAAATTTTAAAAAACTGAAAGAATAGTCATTGTGTACTGTGACTATTGTTATGTTGTTAATAAATTAACTGTGACTTTCATTTTCTGTGTTACACACATCTAGATTATTCACAAAAGCACATAACCATTTGTAACCTGAAAAAAAATGTAGGTTTCAGTATTGCTGTGTTGCAGGAATAAACCTACTCACTATAGACAAAAGAGCTCTTATCCATGACAGTAGCAACCAATGCAGTTTCAGTTCTTAAATTTTATAAGACTTTCCTGGGAAGGGCAGCACCTGTGGCTCAAGGAGTAGGGTGCCACTCCATATACCGGAGGTGGTGGGTTCAAACTCGATCCCAGCCAAAAAAAAAAAAAAAAAAAAAGACTTTCCTGGGGTAGGAAGACATGGGGGAGATCCAATAGAAATAAAATGTATTTATTTTAGAATATATACTTTCAATGTTTAGCCATTTATGAAAGAGAACACTACAGAAATAAATTGGAGAAAAAAATCTATGCAGAATTCTCTTCCACAACTACCTAGGTAACAAGAAACTTTTAAAAAAGCCATGAACAGAGGAAAAGGCCAGGTATGGTTACTGAGTTAGCACTGAGTATTTTCCTTTAAGATTAGGGTCATTATGCTATACAGTCAAATAATTTTGATAACTTCTGCTAGACACTGTTAAGTTTAATGACAAGAAACTGGAATAAAAGCACAACCAGTATCATTGGCTCAAAGATCACCCTAAGAGAGAGAACCCCACAAAAATACGATAGCACTACCTGGTGTTGGTACACCTGGCAACACTGCCCTAAAGAATACACACAGATCCTGTTTCACTTCTGCTAATGATATGCCTGTAAATTCCTCACCATCCCACAGAGCATCTAATTAATTTTGCTATAGTATAATTTTATTAAAAGGACATTGTGCAAGGCAACAAAAGGATGCATCCTTCCATTTACCTGACATTCTGGAAAGGCAAATAAGAGACAAATCAAATGGTTACAGGAGGCAGGGAATGAGAGGAGACTAGTGACTGCAAAGGGCCAGGAGGGAACTTCTGCAAGAGCAGACTGGTCTGCACATTGATAGCGGTGGTGGTTACATCACTGTGTTTGTCAAAATACACAGATCCGTACACCTTAGAAAAGGGTGAATTTTGCTATATGTAAATTACATCTGTACAAACTTGATTTTTTAAATGATTAAAGGCTATGACTGAGCAATTTATAAAGGAGTATATACAGGTGGCATATTGTAATAACAATAATACACAGGGATACATAAGTGTATATAGAGATATATGGGTTTATATATGTGTGTATAGATATATTTGTGTATATTTGTATACAAAAACATTGATTATGCACCTGTCAAGTTATGTATGAATGTTTCTATAGGTTCACAGTCCAAGTCATTCAGTATAGTTCAATGTCACAAGTTGAATCCCACCATCTTAGGATAGCCTGAAAGCTAATTTCTAAATAAGAGGTTAGGATAAAATCTTGAATAGGTGACCTACCTGCCACAAAGGGGCATTAAGTTGATGAATCACCACATTCAACTGATGATTTCTTGCAAAGGCTACAATTGCATCATTGCCAGCAAAAGTACCAGGCTTTGCCAAACTGGCCACTGCATGGAAATAGGAAAGAAATATGAAATCTTTATAATGAAAAAATCCACATGCAAGCATGTTTAGGTATTTAGTTCCAAATAATGAAAAACAAGAGTGTACATTTGAAGAGTCCATTCACTTTGCCAAAGTCTAGGAATTTAGCTGGTCAAACAATTCACAGAATGCTACTCAGGACGCTCATAATTCATAAGGCAAGAATCCATTTATTTATTCCTTCAATTAATTCAGTAGAACCTCCATGGTTGACCACCTCCCTACCCTGTCCATCTCCTTAATTTGACCTAATTTTCATAGACCAGACATACCAGTACAGCAGGTCTAGCTCCTTATGTGAACCACCTCTGTATACTGACCAATTTGTTACAGACCTTTGC
>NW_003852404.1:5107546-5109550 GCF_000181295.1 Otolemur garnettii
CCCTCTACTTTGGTTAGGTATCTATCTGTAACCACTTCCAAAAATCTACAATCAGTCAGTGCAGATTATCAAATAATGTCAAATGAAGTTATAAAACCTCAAAAACAAAATAAAAAAATAAGTAAACAGCTCCTGATTTCTTCCTTCATGCCTAACTCTTTAAGAGACACTGAAATATAACAATAAACATGGTGATCTTAATAGCTTGCATTAATTAATGCTTATTATGGCATTGTCAAGCACTGATCAAATCACTTCTCACTTGTAAGAAGTGTTATTATGCATGACATTTTATCAGTGAGGAAACTGAGGTGTAGAATAGTTAATAACTGTCCCCCAAGGTCAAAGAGCCAGTACACAGTGGAGTTTTCACCCAGGCAGCCCAACACCAAGGCCCCCCTGGCTCTCGGTCACTCCATCAGTCCACCCTCATGGAATTTACAACTAAGGGGGGCAAACACGGAGATAGGCACTAATGATACTTCAGTAAGCACTTCCAGAAGGGCATGTATACTAAAAATTTTGCCCTTGCCCAAATGTCTTTATTCTCAGCTCCTTGGAGGTAACTTGGAAACCTTTGGAATTTTCAAATGTGACAGAAATGTCTTTGTTATTCATGAAGGACCACATTTGATATCAGACATGTGCTACTATGATGGGTGGTTAGCAAGCTAGGGAGACTGAATACAATCACTTAGACAAGTGGTAAGTTAGAAAGCAAAAAAACAAAAACCAACAAAGCTCTGGACACCAAAGTTGGGGTGAGCCTCCCTGGTAGATAACACTCTTTGTGCACTGTCACACACAGACGCTGGAAAGATAATGTGCCCTAGGGACAACGGAAGCTTTGTGTTTGTAACCTTTCCCAACTGCACTATACAGCTCTTCCTTTGGCTAATATTGCCATGGATTCTCTCCCTGTAGCTGGTATGAAAGCTTTCAGTGAATTCTGTAAGGATGGTTTTAGGAAACCTCAAACTCATAGATGGTGTCAGAAGTGATGGGCGTCTTGCAAGGACTGTACCCACAAACTCTGCAGTTTGGCTAACTCCAGTGTGATAGCAGGGAAAGGGAGGTAAGCTGTATCAGAAAAGCTTCTCAGCTAAGACAACTAAGCTAATACCCAAAGGACAAGGAGGAGTTAGACAGGGGAGAACTGGATGATATTTGAAGCAGAGGTGAAAAAGAGACTGGTGAACTCTAGTATGGTGGGAACTGAGAATGAGAACGCTGAGATGGATGGGTGCGGGGAGTGTGAAAATGTGGGGAAAAAATGGCAAGAGATGAGGGTAGAGAAATAAGAAAATCACAGATCATGAGGGGTAAAAAGTATGGACTCTATCCTGAGATCAATGGGGAGCTACCAACGAGTTTTAGATAGTGGAAAAATGCATTTCAATCACTACTCTGGCTGCAATGTGGAAAACAGACTGCAGGGGTCAAGACATAATGATGCCAGTCCAAACAGCACTGAGAAAATATAGGCAAATGGCCACAGAGGCCTGAGGTTATGAAGTAGCATAGCAGATAAAAACTACTGTAGTAGGAATGACGAGACTAGGTAATGAATATTAGAAGGGAGAAGCAGCATTAAGAATACTCAAGGTTTCTAAAGCTGGGGGGGAAAGATGCTGATTCTCTGAAGCCCAACCTAAAGGAAAGGAATAATCCTAAAGATATAGCTATATACAAAAATGGTAATCAGGTCCTCAAATGTTTAGTGAATCAGTTGGGTACGGTGGCTCACACCTGTAATCCCAGCACTCTGGGAGGCCAAGGCAGGTGGATTGCTTGAGCTCACGAATTTGACACCTGCCTGAGCAAGAGCGAGACCCTCTCTCTAAAAAAAAAAAAAAATGTTGGATTTTGTAGCTGATGCCTGTAGTCCCAGCTAGTTGGGACTATTGCTTGAGCCCAAGAGTTTGATGTTGTTGTGAGTTATGATGCCATGGAACTCTCTCTACCAGGGGTAAGAAAGTAAGACTCTGTCTCAAATTAAATAAG
>NW_003852404.1:5110312-5122902 GCF_000181295.1 Otolemur garnettii
AAGGCACCTTTCCACTATCCATCTAAAGTAACAATCACATTGGCAACTGAAAGTTTGGGGTTCCTGTCCTAACTACACCCCCAATTCCACAATATGACCTTCACTGATGATGGTCAAAATAGAATTTCACAACACAAACCAGACAAAAAATAATCCCAGGAAGAGGCACCATCAGAACTCACGACTGGTATAAACCACCCGTGAAAGTCTGTGCTATGTGATGCCTCATGATGGTTCTTTCCTAGTGAGGAATGGGAGTGTTTGGGGTCACCTCCCAAACAACCTCCTTCTGCTGCCCTCTGTCTTGCTCACAGTACAGCCACCTACCACTCCCCACGCAAACCTCAGAATCACCCTTGTCTCCTCTCTGCCCTTCTCACCTCCAGTGAATCCTATCAATCATACCGCCAAACCATGGCATGGCTTGCTTTGGACCCTACTCATTATCCTCAGTAGCTGCCTTGACAGAGACCCTCCTCTACTTAATCTTCTGGTCAATGTGGACAGCTTTCTAACTACTCTTCATTCTTGGAGACTCTCAGCACAGCCTCCAGAGTTAGCTCTCTCAAACACAGGAATAATTCTCTTTCTCACTAAAAGACAGAAAAGACTATGAGCTCTGTGACAAAAATGCTACTTGTAAAGCATAAATATGTCAGCACCTCACATAGATCTTCGGTAAATAGCTGCTGAAATTAAAGTCTAAAAGTTCACAGATCTCAATCCCTTGGGAGCTCAGGAGGGAGAATCACTTGAACCCAGGAGTTTGAGGATGCAGTGAGCTATAATGACACCACTACACGTTAGCCGGGAAAACAGAGCAACACTGTCTTCAAAAGATAAAAAGCCAAACTCGTATCTACTTTATTATTCAATTCGTATTTATTAAATTAAATTAATTAAAATCCCTAATTTACTTGCCTCAAAAAAATAAAAATGTTGTGTTTGGAGTTTGGGTGAAATAATATAATTTTGTTAATTTTTCTGATTATAAAATAATCATTTAAAAATCAGAAAAATGTACAGAAGATAATTTAAAATACCACCGTTCCAGCACCCCCAGATGGCTAACACTTACTAAGAACTTATTTTAATTTTGTTATCTAATTTAATCTTCACAAAAAGACCTTTAAGATAGATGCTATTATCTCCCTTCTATAGAGTAAATTTAAAGAGTATGAGTAATTTCTGAAAAATAAGTGAAGCTAAGAATTAACATAAAATGTATTTTTCTAGACTGTTTACTATCTCCGTATGTATATGCCTTCTAAAAAATGGGATCAAATCAGCTTGGCACCTGTGGCTCAGCAGCTAAAGGCGCCAGCCACATACACCAGAGCTAGCGAGTTCAAATCCAGCCTGGGCCTGTCAAACAACAATGACAACTGCCTATAGTACCAGCTACTCTGGAGGCTGAGGCAAGAGAATCGCTCCCAAGAGTTGGAGGTTGCTGTGAGCTGTGATACCACAGCACTCTACCAAGAGCAACAAAGTAAGACTCTGTCTCAAAAAAAAAAGGGGGGGGGAATCAATCTATATACCTCTACACATGACTTCACTACTTTATAGCCTGCTTTTCTCTTTATAGCCTGCTTTCCAGGTCAATTACATCATTATTTTTATTAAGGGCATATACAGCTAACTCTACTGATTCCCAACTACCCAACATTCCACTGATGACAGAGCAGACAAATAAATAATTGCTGAATAAATGAAAACCATAATTTATAGAATCAAACCCCTGGCTGAGCGGGTGGAGGATGCCAATGGGCTTAATAACCAATGTATTACTCCTGAAGGATTCAGTGTCCCATGGTGAACCTACCATGTTTTTCAAAAGGAATGTCATCTTCTACAAAGGGTTCAAAATCTTCCCGCTGCTTTATCATGTAGTCCACTGTCTCCTGTCGGTGCTTAAGATGATTTCGTGAGTGTCCCTCCAATTGATCACCAAGAGCTCTGAACAAGCAATTGCTATCAAAAGAAAAATATTGGTCAAGACCTTTCAAAACTGAACTGAGTTCATCTAAAATAATGACACATCAAGCCAGGCCATTCATGGAAATCTTTAAAGCACAGAAGAGGTCTAACAGTACAAGATCCTTCTTAGCTTCTCAGAAGCTAAGGGTGGCTATTCAACCACAGAAGAGGTCTAACAGTACAAGATCCTTCTTAGCTTCTCAGAGGAGTACTAGGGTGGATATTCAACCACATTACCTTCTTGAAAGGCAACAAACAAGGATTCTACTCCCCACTTACAAGCTGGCTAACTCAAGAAACTCTTTCAACTTCCCTAGGCCCTAGCTGCTTCAACAATTGCAGCTGGTGATAACATTAATCACCTACATACAAGGTCCAGCCCTTATAACCATTCCAGACCTGAGGCCTATGATTCCCAGATCCCTTTCTAAGATAATACGTATACCTACTGCCTCTTCCCTAAAACAAGTTTCACTATAGCACTATAGCTACCCAGGTAAGTAATCATTCATTTAACAATGAGTCCCCAAAAGGACCCCCAATACAAACAACTGAACTCAACAACCTGTTTGAATCCTAAAAACACAGTGGGAAAAGCTCTGAGAAGGAATGCACTTGGACGACAAACCGAGGACTGTGGAAGGACACTTCCCCCTTGCCTCCTCATCTGTCGCCAGGGAGCAACAAAGATGTTGTTATTCCTGCTGAACAAAAACTTTAAGCATGTTTTGTTTTTCTAAATTAAAATGTTGGTAATAAACTACAAGAGTCATCTTTACTTCCAAACTCATCGAAGGCTTCTAAAATTCCAAACTATATCATAAACACAGAAGCCCAGATACACAGAGACTGAAACAAGATAAACACAATCTGGTATCCTTAAAACTAAGGAAATAAACCAATATGAAGCCAAACAGTTGCGCTGTTTCACACCAAAGTGTTTACTCTTCCAAACGAAAAACGCTAACACTCTAATTCCAAAATAAAAACTCATTACTTCAGAAAAATTTCAGATCTAAGTGTGTAGGAGAATGGGTTTTTGTTTTTCAACTCAAAAAACTAAATTTTCAATAAAAAGCTACAGAAAGACAGGAATCTCCTCTAAGGACTTACTTATTTCTGCAGGCGAAAGGAAAATTTAAGCAAGAAAGAGTCTATACATAAGAAACCAAGAAGCTTTGCATCAACTCCAAGACAAAATTGTATAAGGGACTGGAATATAGAGAGTTCCATAGGCTAGACTGAGATGTCTTCTGCTAAAATCTGACATAGTCCTTTTTTCAACCATAAGGGGAAAAGTAAGCTAACAGATAACTGTATACACTGCATAAAATCAACCATATTCATCTATACACCATATACACACACACAAACACACAATGTGTGTATGCAAAGAAAAAAACCTCTGAAACAACTACTTAAATAGCTCACACATGTGCCAGTGACTGTTCTAAACACTTTACATGTATTAAATGCATTCAGTTGTCACAACCCTATGAGACAGGTACTATTAACCACCCCCAAAGGGTAACCTGCCCAAGATCATAAAACTAGAAGGCAGTGGGTCCAGGATCCAAGTCCAGGCAACCTGGCTCTAGTCTATAGTCTCACTCAAATGCCAACACCAAAACGTTAGGCATTACCTCCAGGTAGTAAAATCAGGGGTAACTGTTCAGTCTATCTTTATACACTTTTCTATATTTACCAAACTTTCTTTGAGCTCACTAAAGACAAATCAAGATAGATTGAAATCACCTCCCTTTCTTTCAGGGTTACAAGATAGTGACATAGGAAACATGAACAAAACACTATAGTGACCTGGGCTCCCTTAGGGAGCCCAGCAAGAGCACTTGAGATACTCAAGGGAACAAAGCACCATTGCCCAGAGGACCTCTAGATCAGGCTGTTTCCTGAGTTCACACGTCAGCCATTACATCACAGCAGGGCTTCTCAATCTCCACACTACTTTTTGGAGTCATTCTTTGTTGGGTCCTGTGCACCACAGGATGTTTAGGAGCATCCTTAGCCTATGTCCACTAGATGCCAGTATCACACCACCACCACCTCCATCCCCAGCAGCTGTGACAACCAAACATGTCTCCAGAGATTGCCAAATGTCCCCTGGGGGAGCAAAATCGTACCTGCTTGAGAACCACCCTGCTATAGGGATACATGTAAGGTCTTGCACTTGAGCTCACAAAACACCCAACTACATAAGCAGCATGTAGATGTTTTACGTGCTCAGTAATGCAGACAGTACTGCAATACAGGCACCAAAACAACTAATGGGTTTGCAAGCTGCAGTAACAGCAAATGTTCCAAAAAAAAAAAAAAAGACAGGAAGATTTTGTTCTACTCTTTGAGGTCACACCATAGCTAAGGTACTGGCTACCATTCTGAGGCATAATCAGATGACATGATGCGCTTTAGCTTGTATAACATGAAGGACACGAACGAGTGATGTTCAGCCTAGAAGGCGGCTGAGGGGGACACCTGATAGCTGCCTCCAACTATCACATGGAAACCACAGAGACACAGATTTGGGCAAATAAAAGGAAATTTTATCTTAGTGCCACAGGGATAGACTTATAGATGCAGGATTTTGCAGATTTCTATCACTAGCAATTCTCAGCGACTGTCTAGATCAGTGGTGTCCAATACAGTAGCCAGTAGCCACACGTGACTACTGTGCAGCTGACGTGGTACATCGAAGGTGAGGTGTGCTGGTACATATGAAATACTAGATTCTGAAGAGTCAGTGTAAAAAATGTAAAAGATTAATGTTTATATTGAATAATATGTTGAAATACTTCAGATACAGTGGCTTAAATACACTAAAATTGATTTGACTTGTTTCTTTTTACTTTTTAATGTGGCTACTGGAAAAACTTTAAATTTTTTCTATGACTTACATTCTATTTCTATTGGACAGCACTGGGCAACATCACTGTTTTCCAAGTGTATTCTCTGACTAGGAGCATCAGCATCACCTGGAAACCTATTAGAAATGTGAATAACGGGGCCCCACCCAGGCTTACTGAATCAGACATTCTGGGGCTGGGTCCCAGCAAGCTAGTCCTTCCAGGTGTTTTAACTGGCACTCCAGGTAATTATGTTGCATGCTACAATTTGAGAAACACTAGTCTAGAATCTAGACTCTAAATTGGTGGTTGTCTATTATGGGTCCATGTAACAATCATCTGGAGAACTTTAAAAAAAATCAATTACCATGCCCCACTGCCTAAGATTCTGGTATAGCAGATCTAGGGAAAAGAGCAGGCCCTGCATTTTTTCAGAAGTCCCTCCCCAGGTGATTCTAGAGTGGCAGAAGGATTCAAAACTGCTGAGGTAGGCCCAAAAGACAGAACTGCTGCATAGGCGATGCCGGCACTAATGGATAATCGGACAAGACCATTGTCAATGTCCTTCTACCCCCTAAGATCCTGTCACATTAAAAAACAAAATAAAAGTTAAAAACAATAGAAAATAGTAACACTTAGGGCAGCCACTAAGAAATAACCAAAAATAAATGCAGTGAAAGAAACGACAAGGAATTAAAGTAACAGACCAGAAAACATCACTTAACACGAAAGGCAGTGTTTTTTCTTTCTTTTTCTTTCAAAGCCCATTTAGGCTGACTCCAATGGCGCATTAATCCCAGAGCTTTGGGAGGCCGAGGTAACAGGATCACGTAAGGCCAGGGGTTCAAGACCAGCCTGGGTGACATATCAAGCCCTCATCTCTATAAAAAGCAGTAAGCTAGGCATGGTGGTGCAAGCCTGAAGTCCTAGCTCCTGAGGAGGTTAAGGTGAGATCACTTGAGCCCAGAAATTCAAGGTTACAATGAGCCATGATGACACCACTGCACTCCAGCCTAGGTGACAGAGAAGAGACAGCCCTGTCTCTATAAACAAATAATTAAAAAATTAGGCTCCGAGCCTGTAGCTCAGACAGTAGGGCGCCGGCCACATACACCGAGGCTGGCAGGTTCGAGTCTAGCCCAGGCCTGCTAAACAATGACAACGGCAACCAAAAAATAGCCAGGCATTGTGGCAGGTACGTGTAGTCCCAACTATTCGGGAGGCTGAGGCAAGAGAATTGCTTAAGCCCAAGAGTTTGAAGTTGCTGTGAGCTGTGACGCCACAGCACTCTACTGAGGGCAACACAGTGAGACTCTACCTTAAAAAAAAATTTTTTTTAAACTATCTGTTTGTAACATAGATAATAGTTAAAATTAGTGATTCTTCAGTATTTTAATTTTAGAATACTACCAATGAGTACGAGACTGAGGGCCACATTTAGTAAGATACAATGGGACATAGTTCAGAGAAATGCTAATATTGTACTGCCTAATCCAGGTATAGACTCTTGTCACTCTATAGCCAACCATGTTTTTGGCTAGGTTAAACTCTTTCTTTCTTGTTTTAAAAATGAATCCAATTTATGTGGGTCCACCCTCCAGATAGTACATCAAAGATTTAAGTGGTCCATGATGCATTATGAAACCCTGTTAAGTAGTTCCCTGACTAATCTATGTTAAACTGTCTTAACTGAGGTAAGTGCTTTATTACATGATACTGGTTAATTCATCCCCAATTCCCAGGCATCCTCAAACTATGGGCTGCAGGCCACATGCAACCTACCTAGGACATTTATCCGGCCCGCTGGGTATTTTTGCCACCACTGCCTGTCCTGCTTAGCACCAACTCGTCCTGGGGCCCGCAGTCCAGCCCTCCAACGGTCTGAGGGACAGTGAACTGGCCCCCTGTTTAAAAAGTTCGAGGACCCCTGCTACAGGTTCCAAAATGCTCCAAGTACCATACTGCCAACAATGAACATGCCTATAGCTAGATACTGTGTCAGAATACTCAACATTGTAATCAGATCAGAACAAAAGGAAGAAAGAATAAAGGCTGTTAACTATTTCTTTAAATAGAAGCACAATTTCATTATATTTTACCCTGAGAGTCCTTAAAAAACATTAATAAAAAAAATCTGACTGGGCACGATGATTCACGCCTATAATCCTAATACTCTAGGAAGTCGAGGTGGGAGAATGGCTTAAGGCCAGGTTTTTGAGACCAACCTGAGCAACAAAGGAAGGGAGGGAGGGAGGGAAAAGAAACAAAACAAAAAAAGGAGAAGAAAAGGAAAGGAAAGGTGAAAGGAGAAAAACTAGTCAGGTGTGGTGGCACAGACTCTGTGCCAGCTTTGTGGAAGGCTGAGGCAGGAGGACTGCTTGAGCCCAGGAGTTTGCGGTTGCAGTGAGCTATCAAGACGCCACTGTACTCTAGCCCAGACAACCAAGCAAGACCCTGTCTCACATACACACAAAAAAATCTGTTGATACCAACCCATCACATACACAAGAAACACCATCCATATTCAAAGGGACCAAAATACGAAGAGGGCTGAACCACAGTTCATCTCCTGATACTCAGTGAAAGGGGTTAGCTTTATGGAACCCACATAAGAAATATCACTATTTTATCTAACAATATCCAAATAGAGACCTCAGGAGGGAGAGATGAGCATTCCAGTTGAGCTGATCTCTGCAGCCTCATGCTCCTCACTTTTATTCTTGAACCCTATGTATACTATCATCCCACACTTGTAGATCTCCCAAAAATGTGTTCCTGTGCCTTGCGTATACTAATTCTCAGACTGGAATGTTCTCTTAGACCTTCATGACCCAATCAGAGTATGACCTTGTCTGAACAGCTTCTCACACAGTATATTAGATGAATACCTGCTGAATGAACGAGGCACTCCTCACGACTTCATGGAGTGGTAGCCACTTCCTTCTCCACAGTACCACCATAACATGTTACCATTATTAAAAACAGATCAAACTATATTTTAATTATTTATATAATCTGTTCTCAAAGTGTGGCCTAGGGGATCAAAGAAATGGAAAGATCTCTGAGACCCTTTCAGGTATCCACAAGTTGAAAACGAAAATATTATTTACTTTTTACATTCTTGTTCTCACAAGTGTACAGTTAAGTTTTCCAGCAGCTACCTGATGAGCTTATCTCTCTGATACCTAATGTGTCTGTGTATTCTTGTGTTTTAAAAATATCTGCTTTACTTCCTAATATACATTGACGACTATAAGCCACATAAAAGTTCTTTGAGGTCCTCAATAATTTTTAAGGCCAAGCATGGTGGCTCACACCTGTAATCCCAGCACTCTGGGAGGCCAAGGTGGGAGGATTGCACAGGCTCAGGAACTGGAGACCAGCCTGAACAAGAACCAGACCCCATCTCTACTAAAAATAGAAACAGGTGTCATAGCAAGCGCCTGTAGTCCCAGCTACTGTGGAGGGTGAAGCAAGAGGATCACTTAAGCCCAAGAGGTTAAGTGAGCTCTGACACCATGGCACTCTACCCAGAGTGACAGAGTGAGATTCCGTCTCAAAAATACTAATAATTTTTAGATACAAAGGGATCCTAAAAACCAAAACGTTTGAGACCCGCCATCATGTTTCTCCCTTACAAGGCTATGAAGCCCTTAAGTATCTTAGTTGTTAACATGTGCCTAGCAGCACTTTACTCAAACAATATGTGCTAAACAGAGAAGTATGCTCTTGGGGAGGGGGGGGAGGAGTAGAGGTAGTATCCCCCAAGTTTCCCATAACTTTATGAAAGTCCTCTCAAGATTTTATAACTCCCCATATTCTGATTCCTACTCATGAGCAACTATCTTTTAAGTATTTCAGGTTTCTAGATACCCTGACATTGAGAAATCATGTCCAGGGTACTGCACAAGCAATCCAATTATTTGCAAGGAAGAGCCCCAAGCCCCACCCCAATTCCACTGTTTTCAATAGGTATTTTGGTTTATCTAACAGTGCTTTGTGCTTGGGCTAGCTGGTCTCCCTCTACATTTTTATGTCATTCAGCAAATGTACTGCTTGCCTCCTATGTACCACGTACTATGCTAGAGGATGGTGAATAAAGGCAATCAGGCTCTAATTGCATGTTAAGGAAAAATACCAATGCAAGAGTGAACTCTTTGTGAACAGAAGGAAATCCTATTTGCCTGAGGCACTGGGAGACAATAAGAAAAAGTGAGAGGAGTAAATTAGGGCCAGTCAACAAAAAGGCTTGATCAATAAGCTGCAATGTAATGCAAAATCAACGCCTTCTTCCACAGTTAATATCTAAGGTGATTCTGCATGATCGTTAGCTTCATCTTATTCTTCCCTCTGCCCAACCTGAGCACCCAAATACAAGGAGGAAAAAACTAGAGCCAGGCTGTTATTAACACTGTCTCTTTGGGAGTGAGACAGCTGGCAACCAGACCCTCTTTGACCTGCTCCTGCAATGGAGATGCTAACTGTTCTCATCCCAGCTCCCTCACCCTTTTTCTTCTTCCATTCGTTCTCCTGGATCCATATGCCCTTTCCTGAAACTATTTTTCCTTTCCCCATTCTCTCCCTCCAGCCTCCACGTATTTATCTGGTGCTCTCTTTAAAAAGCTGGACCTGGATTCCACTCTAAGTAAGCCCCATGCAAGGTTAGGGAAGCACCTTTGCATACAGAAAAGAAACTGAGACCCACGGAAACAAGAATTAGAGAAGGTGCCTTCAGCTCAATAAACAGACCTCATTTCACAACTGTAAAAGGGAGCAATAGACAACAGCGAGGGCCCAAAGGTGGCAAAGCTTTCTACCAAGTGGGGCTCACGCCTCCTTATATTTGTCTTATGTCATTATGACTCTCTCCGAATGCTAGCTTCATCTCATTCTTTCAGGTCTCAGCTTAAATGTCACCTTTCATAGAGACCTTCCTGGCCACCAATCCAGTGGACCTGCTCCAACATTCTCTCAAGGCCCACTTTCTGTTTGGCTCCCGGCGTCAGCCACAATTAGGATCCTGCGAGGTCACTGGGAATGTGTCGGGGTGAGGGGCCTGGTCAGCCTCGCTCGCCGCGGGACACCCTGCACTCGGAACAGCGGCTGGCTGGCCGGAGGCGCTCGGGCCGCCCCAATGAATGGACGGACGGCAGCGGGCGACGGTCGCCAGGCCAAGCCCGGCGGGGCCCCCGGCGCCGCCTCCCGCGCTCCCGGCCCGCCTCACCCGTCCCCCGGCACCTCCCGCAGCTTCAGCCCCAGGGCCTGCAGCTGGTTGGCAAAGCTGACGAACTCCTCCTCGCAGCCGCCGCCGCCGCCGGACTCCGGCCGGTTCCTCCGCTCCTTGGCTAGGGCCCGACGCGCTGCCCGCTCGTCCCGCTTGCGCTCGGCTTCGGCTTTCCGGCTGCCGCTGCCGGGACGGCTCTTCGCCGCCTGCTTTCGGGACATGGTCCTGGACCGCGGTCGGCAGCGGCAGGGGGAAAACCCACACGCCCGCCGGGCGGCCGCCTCAGGCGCTAAGAAGACGAAGCGGCGCGAGCGGCAGAGCTGGACGACGGAGCCCGGCGACGGCGACGCGGACCCCACGCCTGCGCGGGCGCCCGGTGCCCCGGTCACGTGACGGGATCCCCACCCCCTCGGCGGAGCTGGGCCAGCAGGAGCCGTTGAGAGCTCGCCCGGGAGAGCTAGAGGGGCACGCACCGTGGGGTGTTTTTTCCCTCTTCCGCCCTCTGGCGGTAGGTGGTACTCAACGTGAATAGCAGGTAGCAGCGACTAAAGAGAATAAAGGGCAAAAATCAAGGATACAAACAGAAAAAATGGAAGAAAAGTGGAAGATGAGAGCAGCCGAGAAAGGGAGAGAACAAAAGTGACTTAAGCTCTGTGGGGGGCCGACAGTTGGGGTAGGCACTTTCACGTGGCTCATTCTTCATTCTTGCCAAGTTAACAGGAAGTTGAATCAGAGAGATTTAAGTCTTTCAAGATCACACAGCTAAGAGGCAGAACTTTGTCTTGGCTCCAAAGCCACACACTTATTTAATTCTGCCTTTCGTCTCTCTGCCTTGCCTCATAACTCCAGGAGGAGATGGCCCTTCTGTCGCAGACCACAAGCTCCTGTAATAATCTCGATTCCATCCTACGATGATCATCCTAGGTTTGCCTGGACTGAGGGCTTTCTTGAGATGCAGGGATTTTAGTTTTAAAACTGTGACAGTCTTGGGAAAACCAGGACTGGCTGGTCACCTTAATCCACACCCACCTGCTTTGGAACCTAACTTGGTCAGTGAGTCTCCTCTTCTCCCTCATCCCGACTATTCTTCCAGAAATCTCTCTTTCCCCACAATAATAGGGTCTTTGCCTAAACCAGTCTCCTTTTGCCATCTTTAGGAATGTCCTCTTAATAATCTTATTTTCTCACTCTACCTACAATTTTCCCTTCGGCAATAGACTCCACTTCCCCAGTTTCAGCTAGCATCTCCATCATCAATATGTGAATAACTCATTTCTTGTGCAAGGTGCCAGGCCTAGCACTGACCCAGAGAATGATGAATGCCCTCAGGGAGCCCAGAGTCCCATGGGGAACGCAGGCAAAGTATACAGCAATCACAGTGCTTCACGGTAAATGCTACCAAGAAGGAGATACAGGGTGTCATGGGGGGAAAGTGAAGTGACAGTGCAAAATGGCTTCCCCCAAGAGTGGAGTACTACACTGATGCTTTATCAAGAGTGACTAGGATCCTCCAAGACTAAAAAAAGTTTAGAGCAGGGGAGATTGTGTCCCCAGCACCAGGGCAGGCTTTTGAGGAACAGAGGAAATTCAACCTGCTGGGAGCACAAGACATGGGCCTTGAGGCAGGAAACGCGAGCAAGGGGCAGATCTGGCAGGATCTTATCGGCCATATGAAGGGGTTTAGCCCAAGCCCTTAGAGGGGAGTCATTGAAGGATTTTAATCAGGCGACTGACGTGTCGTGTTTATGTTTATAAACATGACTTTGGCTGTAGTAGGGAGAAAGAGTAGAAAGGAGAATGCAAAATTGGAGGCTCTTGTAGGTGTCCAAAGATGTGATGGGGATGGCTTGGGCCGAGGTGGAGGAAAAACCAAAGTGATTGCAAAGAGAGATACCACATGCCCAAAAGAACTGCGCTGAAATGTGGAATGTTTCCCATGCTTTGAGGTTCTTCCTTTACAAATGATTCCCCAGTTCTCAGGAAAAGGGAGTGTGAACTGTAACTGGCCTCACCCTTTTTTTGCCCAGACATTCCACAGCCTGCACTGACCCCACTGCTTCTATTTAGTAAATTTGGGAGGCAGTGTCGGGAGTGGGAAACCCCCTGGATAGGATGGCAGAGACCTAGGTTCTGGCACAGGACTGTCAGTGACTGAGTCTCTGATCTTGGCTTAGTTGCTTAACCTCTTTTCTCTTAAACCTTCCTTTTCCTCATCTGTGAAATGGGAATAATGACAGTGAACACCAAATGCAATCCTAATAATAGTATTAACTGACTTTCGTGGTGTTTACTATGTGCCGGGCACTATTCTAATTTCCTTGCAAATACTCTCTTATTTAATTATTATGACAATTCAATGATATGTGTACTATTTCTATCCCCACATCCTGGATAGGAAAACTGAGGTACAGAGAAATTAAGTAACTTGCCTAAAGTCACATAGCTAGTAAATGGGAGAGCCAGGATTTACATAAAACACATCTGGCTCCAGAGATGTTCTCTGTTTTTTTTTTGTTTTTTTTTTT
>NW_003852404.1:5123133-5144775 GCF_000181295.1 Otolemur garnettii
CTCAGCCTCCCAAGTAGCTGGGATTACAGGCACCCATATATATATACAGTTTGAAAGCAGACAGATTACAGGCACCCAATATATATACAGTTTGAAAGCAGACAGAATTGAATCCAATTCCCATTTCTGCCACTTGTAAGCTGTATTTTCCGTAATCGCTCCAAGCTCCAGTTCCCTCCTCTGGAAAACAAGAGCAGTTGTAGCTTCTTCTCCAGGTTATTCTGACCCTAACGATGTACCTGGTACCACCAGTGCTGCTTCTGTGAACTCCTCTCCTTTTTCCTTCCTCACCACTGCCCATGCTCTCTACTTTCCCTGAAATGGCTAGAACCGAATATATATGACATGTTAAATCATTTCTATATGAAAAATGAAGAGTTCAATATCTTCCCTTGTAATTTTTTTCTAGCAACTGTTATTAGAAACTTACAGAAATAGAACATTTTAGGTTGCTCTCCAGGGGAATAAAAGACATCTATCTTTGTTCGAACGTGACCCTCACTTGATTTTTCTATTCTATCCGTGACTCCCCATCAGGGGAAGATGTTCATGGGGTCAGGGGAGGGGGCTTCTGCCCCTCAAGTTTGTTCCATGAACTTGCTAACCCTTGAGCTGTAGGATTAATCTTTACAGCTCCAGAGCAATTTCTCTGCTTGGTGTCTCTGTGCCAAAGATCCCGACTGCCCATAGTGTTGGTGTGGTAAAAGTCATCCTGCACAAATAGCTACCTAGGAGCGCAGCATCAGTGCCTGTGCCAGGACCCAATGAACACAAATGAACTAACCAGGTAGAGGGAGGGACGTGGAAGCTTGTTCCCACAGGGCACACAAGGGGGCAGCAGAAAGACACAGCTTGTGATTTGGAGATTAATCTCTGTCCGCCTGACTTTCGAGCAACTTGAAAGGGATCAGAGGCTTGTAGAAAGGAACAGTGGATAGAATCTGAGTCCAATTCTGCTCTTTTATAGACGGGGAGACTCAGGCCCGGAGAAGGGAAGTCGGTTCTGTGGGTCACATTAGCTGGTTAGCAGCAGAGCAGTAACTGGAATCCCCCCACCATCAGCCTACACTGCCAGGCATCTGGCCCCATCCCCAAGGTGGACACAACAACGTTCCCTCTTTTCTCACAAATAATAAGCTTGGGGATTTTTCTGATATGAAAAATATATCATGTTTATGAAAGAAAAACTAAAAAGGTATTAAAGAAAACAAAATCACCAATGTACTAGGCCAGGCCTGGGAACTCACGCCTATAATCCCAGCACTCGGGAAGGCAGAGGCAGGTGAAATTGCATGAGCTCAGGAATTCAAGACCAGCCTAAGCAAGACCAGCCAAGCACTATTTTTATCTCTAAAAATAGTGAGGTGTTGTGGCAGGAACATGTAGTCCCAGCTACTCGGGAGACTGAGGCAAGAGGATCGCTTGAGCCCAAGAGTTTGAGATTGCTGTGACTCTACTGAGGGCAAGTCACTGAGACTCTGTCTCACTCCGACTCTCTGGGGTGACTGTCACCATTTTTGTGAACCTGCTAACATTTGACCTTCTTTTTTTGCAGTTTTTGGCTGGGGCTGGGTTTGAACCCACCACCTCCAGCACATGAGGCCAGCACCCTACCCCTTTGAGCCACAGGTGCCGCCCAACATTTGACCATTTTTAACCTACACAAATGACAATTTCATGTGGTCTAGCCTAATATTTCCTTCCACCTTTTCTCCACAACCGGCATAAAACCATTTTTAAATACAAAACTGGGATGGTACTCAATGCGTATATGTGTGTGTGCATGTTTAAAGCACGCCTTTTTTTAAATGAGATATTAGCAATTTCAAATATGTATAGAGAATAAATCCAGGTCCACTGATATGCTTACCAACCACCTCCCCAGTGAAATAAAATGTCACATAGACAACTGAAGCCCCCCACATGTCTTTATGCGTTCCTCACAAGGGGAGCCCTCTCCCAATCACCTGGAGGTAACCACTCCCATAAATTTGATATTGATCATCATAGGTTTGCATTACTAAACACCTTGCAGTATCGTTTAGCATTTTTAACTTTACATAAGTGAGACCCGGGTGGATGTATCTTCTGTGACTTTTCAAGTTTACTAAATATGACATGCATTTTTGAAATTACGTATGTTGATGTTAGGTATAATAGCTTCTGTTCGCTCATCTTCAGTTTTTTGCGATTAAATATTAAGAACTGCTGTCTGTCTCACTCCATGCGACAGGTCTGTCCCATGGTGGGGACTCTGTCTTAGTTGTCTATGCCACTTAAGAGGCCCCACAAACAAGTGCAAGAAGTGAAAGACTGAAAAGGCCGCACTTGTCTGCTGGATACTCAAGGCAGGCAGCATTGATGATAAGAAGGCACTTGCGCCTGGGGGAGGCAGACATCAAAGCTGGACATTCCATTATGATGCCACCCTCAGGTGACAGTGCTGGGGCATCTGGTCTAGAGCCACAGAGGCAGGCAGGCACACTAGGGAAAGCTTCCAGAGGGCCCTGGGCTCGTTACTGTAAGATGAGTAGGTCCCTTTCACCATGGCAACCATAAGCCCACATTTTCAGATAAAGGCACTTATATGTTCTCAAGATTTTGTGGTTATATTTATAAAACCAAGCTTTTCGGACTGTTAAAATGTGCGATTGGTAGGAAATGGCATTGCTGGAGCCGTGAAACACAGACAACCAAAAATAACGACTCCTTTAGTGATTAAAATCTACCTACCCCGGATGAGTTTACAGTTACGGGAACAGTAATAAACCACAGTAGCAACATGGCACCACGGTGAAAGTTTAGGGGCTCTGGAATCAGATGGTGCTGAGTTTAAATCCTGGCACTTCCACTTTCTAAATGTGTCACCCCGGGAAAATTATTTCACCTCTTTTGGTTTCTATCCCTTCATCTGCAAAGCAGACTTGCTAATGCCTACTTCTCTGGTCAGTGGGTATAAACTGCTTGGTATGAAGTGTGTATCCTATTGATGGGAGCGATTTTTATTGGCGGACTGGCTTTAACTATGGAAGGTAGACCTGGTTGTTGAGAGAGAATGACCTCCTCATAGTTATAGAAATCCTGCATCTTTGTGACTACTGCCACTCCCCACTGGTTCTGTCTAGTAGCTGGGAACCATTGCTCTCAGCCCTTCTCAAGAACGCACCTGTCCCATGAAGAAGACACATCTCTGACGGTCCCAGGCTGCTGCCTTCAGTTCTGTGTCCTTTGCCCTTCTTAAAGATGAAAGGAATCAAATGGTGTGTGTCAGGAAGAACCCTTTCCTAGAGAGAAGATCTTTCAAATAAAGTCATAGGCTTCCAAGCCCACTTAAGAGCCCTGTGTGAAATTTCCAGATGCAAAAGCATAAACTCACAAGCCTCCTGAAAAAAGGAGGTATTTCTGCCACTTACTACTTCCCAGGCCACATCTCTGCCATTTTCAGTTAAAGAAAGAATTTGGGTAATGACCCCCATAGAGTAGATCTATTCAAAGAAATGAGCATTTAATTGTGTATGTCACAGCTAATTATAATATTGCACACACACATACATTTTAAATTAGCCATTATTTTCATTTGCACAGCTAGAACTGCTAAAGTTTCTCCATTTTGCTGGTGAAAAATAAGACATGTTTTAAAACATATCTTTTAAACCATTTGACTCCACACCTAGCCTCAAAAGTCATCATCCAGGTACTTACTATCACGGAGAAAATGGTAAGGAAACTAAATGTACAACACTGGGTGATTTTTCTAGTAAATAAGGATACCATATCAAAGAATAATCAGTAACTCCTTCATGTCCACATGGATGGAGCTGGAAAATGTTCTTCTTAGCAAAGTATCACAAGAATGGAAGAAAAAGTATCCAGTGTACACACCCCTATTATGAAAGTAATTTATACCTTTTATATGGAAGCTATAACATAATAACAGCCTAAGAATACGGGGGGAGGGGGAGGGAACGGGGGAATGGGTGGAGGGAGGGGGATTGGAGGGATCACTTTTGAGGTTTATCTTACAAGGGTACAAGTCAATCTTTCTAAGAGTAGAATGTGAACGTTTTAAAATAATAACTAAGAAAATGACATGAAGGCTGTGTTAACCAGTTTGATGGAAGTGTTTCGGATTGTGTGTGAAAACCCCACGCTGTACCCCAGAAGTGCATTAATGTACATAGTTACCATTCAATAAAAAAAAAAAGAAAAAGAAGAAAAATGAGGTAGTGGGAGCTGTGAAAAAAAAAAAAAGAATAATCAGTAACTATTCCAACTAGTCTCACAGAAAATGATAGATCACATGAATGGAATGACGTCTACAGTGTGTTATTGAGTGAAAAAAAAAAAGTTTGCAAAAAGGTAAGGCTTCCATTTTTGTAAAAAGACACACAGACATATATACACACACCAAAAAAAAAAAAAAAAAAAAAAGCAGAAAGAATCAAAGAATACACCCCCAAATGGCAACCTGATTACCTCTTGGAAATGGACGTAATTCTTACTATGTTTTGTTCACATTTTTGCATGCTTGTATTTTTCCTAAATTTGAGACACTGAAAATTTATAACAGTGCTAATAGGAAAAGCACGTCAAAGAAGAAGCGAACAACTCTTGGAAAATCTAATCTTTTGCTCTAAGCCTGTTCCCTAAGCTTCCTTCAGCAGCAGAACTCACAATGCATTAGAGGTCGCCAGAGAGACCTCTAATGGGAAAAGGTCAAATATATCGTCCTCCAGCAACCAGCCCTGACTTTGATTCATGCCAGCTGGGTCACTTGTGACATGATCTTAGCATATTTATTGGTACCAGGAATTGGCATGGCTGCCACACTCATTGGCTTGGCCTGCTCCCCTAAAAATTGGAAACTATAATAAGAACTCAGATTTTTAAGAAAAACATCAAGTACCGTTCCTTGGGGACACCCCACTCCTGCTTACAGCTGTGACTTTGGCATTGCTGTGGCATCAGGAATTTGAGATGGGTTGGCCGTCACGTGGGTTAGCTGGGTCACTTTCATTATAAGCTAAAGAAATCTACCAGTACTTTGCTATGAGTCTAGAGGCTGTGCTTGCCTCCCTCAAAGGACACACTCATCTTGTGCCATTGTGAATCTATTCTATTCTGCGCTCTTTGGACTGTAATGTTTGGGAGCTTTCCAGTCCTAAAATAGTAGCCAGGCTGTTTGCGGCACAATGGTAGTTTACAAAGCTGGTGAGAGCAATCCCTTTGAGAACAGGTCAATAAACATGGAGAAGGAGCAACACCTGTGGCTCAAAGGAGTAGGGCGCCAGTCCCTTATGCTGGAGGTGTCGGGTTCAAACCTAGCCCTGGCCAAAAACTGAAATAAATAAATAAATAAATAAAATAAACATGGAGAAGTATCAAAAGAGGCACTATGATACACCTTTCCCCAGCTCACAGTTAAATATTCCCTCCAGCTCTAATATCGCCCCCTACAGGAAGCCCTTCAGGATTTCAAAAGCTACCCTTAGGCCAACTCCAGAGCCTGTTTCTCTGATCACTTTTCAGCAAAAGTTCCTTTCTGCCAAGGACCTGAGAATCATTATCCTACCACACAGATTCAGGCACAGATATCAACCCTAGGACTGTTGATTCTGCAAGATTGACTTCCATATTCTTTATACCTGCCAGAATCTAGATATAACAAGTCTTCCGTTCCAGGTATTGGGAGGCTTACATTGAAAGCAAATCTTTAATTTGGGGGGGGGGGTGCTGGGGCTGGGTTTGAACCCGCCACCTCCGGCATACGGGGTCCATGCCCTACCCTTCTGAGCCACAGGCGCCGCCCCAACTCTTTAATTTTGTAAACTGCACCATCTTCATTGCTTCCATCAGATGTTTTTCTACAAGGGAAACCAGACAGTTTTCCCGCTAATCAGTGTTCCCATCAGTTTCATAAATTGGGAGACAGGGTGGGGCAGTGAAAGAGGAAATGCTTTATTTTCCTCATTTTGCAAAGTCAAGGTCACAGCCAAAGCAGGTGAGTCGTCCACAGGGATCAGAATCCAACACCTACTCCATTCCATCCCCTGAATTCCCTCTTGCTTCGGGGGCTTTATCCCTCAGAGAAAACCACTTCTCTGCTAAGAACCGTGCAAAGTAGACTTAGGGTCTCTAGAGATTCAGCCGAGGGAGACCAGGTGCATGCCGGGTCATGAGCCTCTCTAAGGATTGGGTGAATCCATAATCCTGAATTTTCAGGGCATAAATAATGATCCAAGCTACGATTAATTGAGCATTTACCACTGGGCTAAAGCATTTTCATGTATTATTTCATGTAATCCTCTGAAAAATGTATCATGATCCTCACTTTCAGATGAGGAAACTGAGGCTCGGGAAGGTTAAGACACTTGCCATGGCCACCTACTTAGGAAGGAAACGTCTTCCTCTGTCTTTCCTTCCTACCTATAGATGCCCTTCTAAATGGTGAGAAAGGGTGAGGGGAAGAAGGCTTCCCTGGGGCCTCCACTCCATGTCATGGCCAAGGAAGCTGAACTCCGGAGCAAAGAACATCAGGAAGAGAAGAAGGTTTTTCTGGAAATAGCAGCATAAGTGCAGACGGACGTGCTTTCCGACATGACAACCTGGACACTCCTGGACACACCTACTCTACCACCCACACGGCTGTCAATGGGACAAGTGCCTCTGGGTCATGGTCTTTCTGCTGTTACTTTCTTCTCTTTTCTGAAGAGTCATACCAAGGGCAAGTCCCATCAGGGTGGATCTCCCTGGGCCTCATCCCCCTCCTCTGTCAAGATGAAGCTTGGAGAATGTTTGGCACCGAGGTCCACCCTTTGGAAAGACCTCTGCCACGGGCAGGAAAGGGCTGCCTCAACTGCATGATTTGAGTGGCTTCAAGAGGGTATCCCTGTCCCCCAATGGCCCTCCTCTCTATACATGTGTCACACGGGCTGAAATTCCACTGCTGGAGATGTCCTTTCCAGGTAAAAAGAAATGGAACCTCTTTACAAATGTAAAAACGCCCCCCCTCCCCCAGAAGCACAACAGGTTTCAAAGCTGGTGAGAGCAATGCATTTGGGAACAGGTCAAGAAAACATGGAAGAGTGTCCAAAGAAGTCATAAGACTCTCCCTTCCCCCAACTCACAATTAAATACTCCCCTCCCCCCAGGATCACCACTCACAGGAAGCCCTCTGGGGTTTTAAAAGCTATCCTTAGGCCAACTCCAGAGCCTGTTCCCCTGACCACAAACTTAGTACCCAAGACAGGTACTTAATGTTTGTGGATTTTAATTTTTTGTCATGTAAGTATTTTTTTTTTCTGGACTTTTTGAACATCCTACCAATTTTCTTCTGAGAGTTTGACTTATAAAAAACCCCCAGTGACTATAATATCTGTTTACTATCTGGCTCAGCACCATAGCACAGTGGTTATGGCACCCGCCACATGCACCAAGGCTGGTGGGCTCGAACCTGCCCCTGGCCTGCTAAACAACAACGACAACTGCAACAAAAAAATAGCAGGACATTGTGGCAGGCACCTGTAGCCCTAGCTACTTGGGAGGCTGAGGCAAGAGAATTGTTTAAGCCCAAGAGGTTGAGGTTATTGTGAGCTGTGACACCACAGCACTCTACTGAGGGTGACATAGTAAGACTCTGTCTCAAAAAAAAAAAAATTTGTTTACTATCTGATGAATTCTCAAAAATGACTAAACAAATAAACACAACAACAGCTCATAATTAGAAAGTGTAAAGAAATTCAAGCTTAATCCAACCTTATTGTGTGTGTGTGTGTGTGTGTGTGTGTGTATGTTTTGAGACAGAGTCTCAGTATGTTACCCTTGGTAGAGTGCTATGGCGTCACAGCTCACAGCAACCTCAAACTCTTGGGCTTAAGTGATTCTCTTGTCTCAGCCTCCCAAGTAACTGTACCTATAGGCACCTGCCACAACGCCTAGCTATCTTTTGTTGTTGTTGTTGTTGTTGTCATTGTTGTTTAGCTGTTGTTGTTGTCATTGTTGTTTAGCAGACCTGGGCAGAGTTCAGTGTATGTGGCCAGGGCCCTAACCACTGACCTATACAGAGCCCCAAATTCTTTTTTGGGGGGGGTAGACATAGTCTCACTTTGTCACCCTAGGTAGAGTGCTATGGTGTCACAGCTCACAGCAACCTCAAGCTCTTAGGCCTAAGTGATTCTCTTGCCTCAGCCTCCCAAGTAGATGGGACTACAGGTGGCCACCACAACACCTGGCTATTTTTTGGTTGTAGTTGTCATTGTTTGGCAGGCCTGGGATAGGTTCGAACCTGCCAGCTCTGGTGCATGTGGCTGGCGCCCTAGCCACTGAGCTAAAGGGACTGAAGCAACCTCTGTGTTTTTTAACCAGAGGTGAACATACATATAACAACTTTGCACTGACTTTCTCTGAGGGAAGTATATAAAGGTTTATGATGTTTCGCAAAGAGCACTATGACTAAAGGTACTTTTGCACCTGAGCAATTTTACAAAACACTGGATTCAGGTGATTGGTCCTGGAGATCACTAGTTTGTGAAGGTGTCCTTCCAACAAGCTTCCTGAGTGTCTAGGGTACCAGCAAGAAAGGATATCAAAGGGCTCAGCACAGAGCTTGAAACATGCAGAATAAACTGCAACTGGTATTATTGGTATTTAATGGACTTGAACTTGGGAGCTCAGCATCATCCATTTTGTCTCTTAAAGAGCATTGATGAAGAGGTAGTAAACGCTTCCATGCAGGGAGATGGGGATGGGTTCCCTGCAGCCAGAGGGCACAGAACACACAGCAAACCAGCATCCAGAAATTTCTCTCACACCTCAAGCTGTACACATGGATGTGTACAACCAGGAGGAAAGTGGAGTGGGAGAGGAGAGAAGCCACAGGTTGGTTCTCTGTCCGTAAGGTTGGGCTAGATGGTTTCTAATGACTTTTTCTGGTACTTTAAGAAAGGGGAGTAGGCAGGGCAGGTGATGCCAGGGGTGATTTGAAAGCTCAGAGGAAGAGGCCAAGCCTATGGGGCATGCGTTGCATCTAGTTAAAGATGTAGACTAAATACGATGCATGATGTAAGCAATAAAGTTCAGATGCAAGACCAGTGACAGCAAAGCCCCCATCCTGTCATCTCAGCTTCATCTGTTCAGAATCTATGCCAAGTAAACAACAGCGCCAAGATGGTAGGTACCTCCCAGATGTGTATTGGTTAAAACAGATTATCCTCTCGCTTTAGAAAACGTGGGGAAAACCCCAGGAGTCTAAAGAAAAAAATAACCATTTTTCATGATCTCACCCCACGAAATAGTACTAGAAAATGAGAACTAACATTTACTGAGCTGATCACACAGGCAGCACTTCCCAGGACCTCTCTCATGTAGCATTCACTTACCCACTGACAATGGCCTAGACTTCCTTCCAGGTCTGTATCCATATGATACATATATATTTTCAATAGTTGCTGTATGCCCTGAACACAGGTTTTCTTTTTATTTCTTCTTACTATCTTTTTCTTATTATCCTCCTGACAAACTTATGAGGTATCTGTTTTTCCTCCCATTTTGCAGATGAAAACACTGAGGCTCGGGAGAGAAATTGCCTAAGTCAGATGGCTAAAAAATGGCAGAGCTGGGATTTGAACCCAAGTTGCACTGGCAGGAGCAAGGTGGCCCAGAGAAACCTCCAATGACCACCCCGTCACACAAACACCTAATCGGACAACTATCCATAAGGGCTGCGGTCCTTGGGCAATTCCTATGACTGTGCTGGCTCAGAGCCAGTGGACTTGGAGTACACGTGACCCAGTGAGACATGAGCAGGGGCAGCAAGGCAGTGCCTATGTATGTCACCTTTCCCCCAATTATAGGCACTGTGGCTCTGGGAGAATCTTCTTCCACTTAACAAAAGGGAAGGGAATAGCTCAGAGGATTTTGTTTTGTAACTTAAGAACCAGCTCAGCCGCAGTAAAATATAGTACCAAGAAGACTCCTGAGACCTCCCGAGGCCTTAGTTCCTGGATGGCATTTCCAGACCCACCCTGGGCCACAAGGAAACATGCTGCCCTGGAGGAAAGGTCCCAGTCCCACCAGGATTTACCACCTGATGACTAAAGAGCCCTTGGGTTTTGTATAAACATCAGCGGTAGCAAGGCAACCGCTGGCTTCAGTGTGACCTGGCACTGGTGTCCACGAGGGACTATCTACATCGCTCCTCCCCAGTTCCAGAGGCCCAGCACAGAGAGTGAGATTTTGTCTGGTAATCCAAGGAATTCTGTTGTATCTTACCCAAGCTCACCAAGGTGGTACCATCAGGAGTCTGCAAAACTCACAGCATTACTGGGCTTGGCCACCTCCTGTGCTGATACAGCTGCAGTGACCAAAGACTTAGATCACAACACCCAATTTCCTTTGGAAATTGGAACACCTTCTCAAGGAGGACAGGTTCAAACAAGCCCAGACTGCTGATTAAAATAAAAATAAATACCATTAGCCAGGGATGGTGGTAGGTGCCTGTAGTCCCAGCAACTGGGGAGGCTGAGGCAAGAGGATCATTTGAGCCCGTGAGTTTGAGGTTGCTGTGAGCTATGACACCATGGCAGTCTACCCAGGGTGACAGAGTAAGACACTGTCTCAAAAACTAACAAATAAATATAAAATTAAAGTAAAATTAAATTAAATAAATACCTGACCCTTCAATGCCCAGACATCGGTGAACATCCACAAACATCAAAAACATGCAGGAAGACACGACCTCACCAAACAAACTAAATAAGGGACCAGGGACCAATCCTAGAGGTAGGTGACCTTTCAGACAAGGAATTCAAAATAGCTGTCCTGAAGAAGCCCAGTGAACTTCAAGACAACACAGAGAAGGAATTCAGAAGCCTGTCGGAGAAATTTAACAAAGAGATTGAAATAATAAAAAACAAAGTCATACCGGCACGAATGCCTGTTATTTCACCCATTACCTGCTCTGTCCCTGCTTCCCTCCCCAGTGTTCTGCACTAGATGGTGTGAATGAGCAGTGATGAGCTGAATGTTCCCCCAGGGAGTCCTAAAGACAGGCCCTTAACACAGGGCAGCATGTGGTGATGGCTGTAAAGGGCCAAAGAAACCCTGGAGTCATACCACCCTTCTGCTGAGGATACCAAGTTCTGTTAATATCCAATGACCCAGTTGGAAAGCTGTGAGTAGTGCCAGGGTCCATCCAGGGACGCCACTATGGGAAGCAGGGGTCAAGCTCCCAAAAACTATAATCTGATAAGCATCACTCTTATGATCACCTGGTCAGTTCAGGTAGACAAAAGAACTTCTCAATGTCATGTCTTGCCAGATAAAATCCAGGAGGCCCAGTTATATTTGAATTTAGTTATCTATTTAACTGTTATCAATATTATAGATATGTCACTTATTGTGATGACATGCTTATGCTAAAATATTGTCTGGTTTTTATCTAACATTCAAACGTAACTGGGCATATTTGGGACATACTTATGCTAAAAATTATTTATGGTTTATCTGAAATTCAGATTTAACTGTTGTCCTGTAATTTTATTCGCTAAATATGGCAACTTGAGTAACCAGTAACTCTGCTTTCCTTTTGGTTTATTGTTTTTTCTTTTTTTCTTCATTCTCCATTTCCACTTCAGTTCTTCTTTCCCACCATAAGCACCCAAATTGATTAATTTAATTTACCTTCTCATTTAATAGTCCATCCAATTTATCTTCCTTTTGTGTATTTGTATACACATATAAATTTGAAAATTTTATATCAAATTGTTCTACAAATCAGTATTCTGTTTCAACATTTTTCCTCAATACTTTCTTCTTGAGACCTACCCATGTTGCTACTCGCAAATTTGGATCATTAGTTCTGGATTTTATATAACAATTCTTTGAATGCATAGACCAGGTGGTTTTTTTTTGTTTGTTTTTGTTTTTTGAGACGGAGCCTCAAGCTATCCCCCTGGGTAGAGTGCCATGGCATCACGCTCACAGCAACCTCCAACTCCTGGGCTCAAGCGAGTCTCCTGCCTCAGCCTCCCAAGTAGCTGGGACTACAGGCGCCCGCCACAACTCCTGGCCATTTTTTGGTTTCAGCCATCATTGTTGTTTGGTGGGCCCGGGCTGGGGATTCGAACCCGCCACCTTAGGTGTATGTGGCTGGCGCCTTAGCCGCTTGAGCCACAGGCGCCGAGCCGCATAGACCAGGTTTTAACTAACTGTCTTCTAGTGTTAGACACCTACATACACCTTTGGTTCCACAAATAGTTCTGGGTTAAATTGTGTGCACATTTGATAGGTGTCAAGTCAATCACATTATTGTATTTTCTATTTCTCTGGTTACTAGTGAGGTTGAATATTTGTTCAAATACTTATTAGCTACTTGGGTTTCCCCTTCTATCCATTGCCTGTTCATACCTTTTGCCCATTTTTTTACTGGGTCTCCCCTCTTTTTTCCTGCAAATGTACGGGAGTTTCTTGTGTAGTTTAAAACAGTGCTATCCAATAGAAATATAATGAGAGCCATATATGTAATTAAACTTTTCTAATAGCCACATTTAAATAGCAAACAGAAACAGGTAAATTAATTTAAACAATATATTTTACTTAACTCAGTATATCTAAAATATTATGTAAACATGTGGTCAATACAAAAATTATGAAAATACATTACGTTCCTTTGTGCAAGCTATAATTTTGAAATCTGATATGTATTTCATACATACAGCACATCTCATATAAAGTACTCAATAGATCACATATAAAGTACTCAATAGTCACATGTGGCTAGTGGCACAGATGTATTAAGTAATGCAGGCCTAGAATCTAGACCCTAGTTCAGGCATCCTCAAACTACGGCCCGCGGTCCACATGCAGCCTGCCTGGGACATTCATCCAGCCTGCCGGGTGTTTTTGCCACCACTGCCTGTCTTGCTTAGCAGCCAACTCATACTGGGGCCTGCAGTCCAGCCCTCCAATGGTCTGAGGGACAGTGAACTGGCCCCCCTGTTGAAAAAGTTTGAGGGGCTCGGCAGCTGTGGCTCAAGTGGCTAAGGTGCCAGCCACATACACCTAAAGTGGCGGGTTCAAATCCAGCCCAGGCCCGCCAAACAACAATGACAGCTGCGACGAAAAAATAGCCGGGCATTGTGGCAGGTGTCTGTGGTCCCAGCTACTCGGGAAACTGAGGCAGGAGACTCTCTTGAGCCCAGGAGTTGGAGGATGCTGTGAGCTGTGATGCCACAACACTCTACCCAGGGCAACAGCTTGAGGCTCTATCTCAAAAAAAAAAAAAAAATTGAGGACCCCTGCTTAATTCTCTCTCACTCTTAGGTTGAAAATCCCTTCTCTGGTATACCCATCTGTTAGTTTTGTCTATGGTTAGTTTTGTCTATCATTTGTTTGAAAAATATCTTAATTTTTATGTAACTAAGTCCACTATTTTTCCCATAAAATTTGTGTTTCAGACCCTTGTTTTTAAAATTCATATCCATGACCATAAGCCCAAGATATAATCTTACATTTTTCTTCTATTAGTTTTATAGTTTTTATCTTTCTCAGGCAGGTTGATAAGCTATTGAAGGATTTTTTTTCATATTGTAGAAAGTAGGGATCCAACATTATTTTCCTTACTGAATGAGTTGTTTGCCACAGCACCATCTATTAAATCATCTATCCTCACTCATCTGTGAAGCTACCACTATCATATATCAACCTCCATATATACATGAGCCTGTTTCTGAGCTCTATATTCTGATATTTAATTATCACAGTAACTCTTGTTTACAAATATGATAAATCGTAGAGAATTTATATAACTTGTCAAAGTCAGCCAAATAGTAAGTGTTAGAGTAAGGATTTGATCCCAAGTATGGCAAATGATGTACCAGTTAGGATTGTATTTGGCTTCAGGTATAAGAAATCAAACCATAGCAGCTGGTACAACGGCATTTATTTTTCTCTTATAACAAGAATTCTGGAGACAGACCATCCAGGATAGGCACAGTGGCTCCACAATGCCACTGGGATCTATGTGCCTCCTGTCTTTCTGATAAGCCGTATTAACACGTGCCTCTTATCCTCATGGTGGCAAGGTGGCTGTCATCTCCTGGAATCTGTCTCTAAGAAAGAAGAGGGAAGTAAAAGAGCAAAGGCCAAGGAGTGTGCTGGCTGAGCCAGCGCCTTCTAATCAGGGAAACACTTGTTTTTCTCCCAGTTGCATCCAGTTGCATTCCACTAACGTCTGCATGGCCGGAACTAGATCACTTGGCCATCCCTCATTGCAAGAGAACTTTGGGAAATGAAGATCTATTGTTTTCTAAGCTGGAAATATAGCCACCCAGAGCAAATCTGGGTTCTGTTAAAAATTAAGCAGTGGAGAATGAATGTTGGGCAGGCATCAGAGAAGGCTTATTGAAGAGCTAGTGAGTTTAATTAAGCTTCATGGTGTCTTGTTAGTCAGGCCCCTTCTGGTACCCTATCTCTAATTTTATATACTTAGTTGTATATTCCTTTTTCTTAAACCCCTGCCTGAAATTGCATTCACTTCAAGTTCCACAAAACCTGTATCTACCCTAGCAATGCCTGCCACATGTGTAAAAGTCCACATTTACTTAAATTGCTTTGAATTTTTCTGGCTTGGTGGGAAACGGGGTAAAGGGTATTGTCAGGGTGCCCAAGTCAAATACACATTTTCAACTAATTCCCCAAGACCCACATGTATGCTTTTTTTGACTAGGACAAAGGCCTGGCCTATTGCATGCCAACTACTGTGCTAGGCGGCTTCCCATATATTTTCTTCACTTAACTATTACTGTAACTCTTTGTAGATCAGAAATGTTCAGTACCTTGTACAAGGCCACAGTCTGTAAGAGGCAAAACTAAGATGTTAACTTAATATCAAAACTTTTCCACGCTTTCCCCTAAACTGTGGCTAAACATTTCCTGTGGGCTTTGGACCCATGTAGGGCTGTAAGCTTTAACAAATAAAAATACAGACAAGTAATAGTTTTTTAGTGTACGTATTATTCGTTTTTTATTGAAAATCCAAATTTAACTGGTCATACTGAATTTAATCTGGCAACCCTACTTTTTCAGGCAGTGAGTACCGCCATGGAATGAAGACTACGTAAGATCTATATAGATATACAAGAGCTGTCTGGGAAGTATCCAGCTACGTACGTGTCTCTATTCTGTCATATTGTGTGGTTGGATAGAATATTTCCTAAAGTTAAGCAAGATGAAGTGTGTAAAGTTCCTGGACCTCAATGCAGTGTAACCTCTTGGTACTGGACATCAAGAAGTTGGGGGCTTAGTCCCAGCTGCCTAACTAGGACAAGTCATTTTCTCTCTCTCTCCGGGCCCAGTTTCTTCTTCTGTAAGATGCTCCAGTCACCTTCAGGATCCTTAAAGCTCCCTTGTCCTCTGGCAGCCTGTCAACTCCACCATCTCCACTTATGAAAAAGAGACTTTTCCTGCGAGAGAAGGGGCATCAGCTCGCTTTCCCCTTTAGCTGCTTTCAGTGACCACGATCACTTTGGTGGTTATTGGTGACCACATGGTAAAAAGCTGAAACGTCCTTCAGCCGCAACAAAATCGCAGCCCAGTTTCTGAAAACTGTGTCCTGTCTGCTTCCCCTTAGTTCTGTGAGACGCTCTGTCCAAAATGAAGGTGTTTCACCATCACCAAATTAATTTGGGAAATGATATCATATGCATTGACCCCACACTTCCCTTGGCAATTCAAATAAGTATTGGTAGAAGAAGCAAATTCTATTGCTCACCACCCCATTTCCCAAACTTTTCCAACAGAATCTCCTGCTTGGAAAAAATTCCATGTAGCTAGTGTTCCATGGAAGTCACTTTGGGACACTGAGCTATGGGAACCAGGCCTGCTGTTGTAACGGTGTATCTAAGATGATAGTCAAAACTCAATTCTTGGTCCTGGGGTGCCTTTAAATCAGGACAGGTAGCAACATGCAACTTGGGAGTCAGAGAAACACAGCATAGCTTTCCTGGTGATATTTATCTTATTTTCTATTTGGAAATGGATGGAGAACCCAGAAATTGTGTAAGGGAACCAAATGGAGTTAGGCACAGAGCAAAGACTTGGACTCAGAGAAGGAAGGCATGAACTCCTATTCTAACATTTTCTAGCTGGGTGACCTTGGGCACCTTTCTTAACCTTCCTGAACCTTATATTCCACCTCTGAAAATCAGACGCAGCTGTTATATCCCACGTAAGTGCAAGTGAAATACTGCCTAAGAGAATGCCCTGCACATAGCGGACACAAGAGGTGCTCCCTCTTTATCTGTTCGTTTAAACAAGCTGAAGCAAAGAAACAGAAGAGTCTCCATATTGAGAAGATTAGAATGGACCAGATCACAGCCAGGTGAGGAATACTGACAGGGCACAGGCACAGACACAGACTGTCCTTATATGTATAAGGCAAAGCAGATCAAAGCAATGAGAGGGCACCATGCAAAATTTTGACCAATCTTAAGGCTAAAAGTGCTAGCAGCCTACCTTGGGGCTGAGTGGGACAACATGGGGCCCAACCAAGGACTCCTAGGACACGAGAAAGAGCCCTGAAAGACCCATTCAGGGATCACATTTCTCTCTGAGTTTCAGCAAATTAGCCAACACCTGCCTTATCCACTGCCAAAGTATAATGCGATGATAAAACGAAGTTTTATGTGTGACAGGGCTTTATTGAGCTCTTGTAAAATCTGAAAGTAAAAGTAGTTAGTGATGACAAAATGAAGTTTCACGTGTGACAGGACTTTATTGAACTCTTGTAAAGTATAAAATGGAATACGCCCATATAGGAAAAATTTGAAAATAAAAGTAGGATAAAGATTGTCATGTGGATCAAAGTCAGTGTTTGTGGAATGAGCGTGCACTGAATCCCTAACAATCAGGTATAAGAAAATACCTACCCTTGGCCAGGCATGTTGGCTCACGCCTGAAATCCTAGCACTCTGGGAGGCCAAGGCAGGTGTATTGCCTGAGGTCAGGAGTTCTGGACCAGCCTAAGAAAGAGCAAGATCCTATCTCTACTAAAAATAGAAAAACTAGCTGGGCATTGTGGCAATGTCTATAGTCCCAGCTCCCAGATAGGCTGAGGCAAAGGGATGGCTTGAGCCCAAGAGTTCAAGGTTGCTATGAGCTATCACACCACAACACTCTAGGAGTGACAGAATGAGACTCTATCTCAAAAAAAAGAAAGAAAGAGAGGAGGGGGAGAGGGAGGGAGGGAAGGGAAGGAAGAGAAGGAAGGGAGGAAGAAAGAAAGAAAGAGAGAGAGAAAGAAAGACAGACAGACAGACAAAGACAAAAACCCTCACTCTGTAAGTCAGCTAATGGGCCCCCCCTTCCTAGCTGTTGGAAAAATCTCAGTCATGTTGTAGGAGGCCCTCCTCTCTGCAGGGTTGTGTGAAAGTTCTCAGATGCTTGTGTCCAACTTGTGGCCCGCAGGCCACATGCAGATTATTTGAGGACTGTTCTGCTTATCTGTGATGTTGGCGATGATGAAAAGTATACACAGGATTTTTTTTCCACTCATCGGCTGTCGTTAGTGTTCTCCTATTTAGTATGTAGCCCAAAACAAGTTGTCTTCTTCCAAGGTGCAGCAGAAAAGTAAAAAGGTTGGACACCCCTGGTAGAAGATTCAAGGACTCTCTGATCATCAGCCTACACTGCACTCTCCTAGGTCTGTTCTCCCTTGAGGGTGGCATTTCTGCTGCCTTGCAGCCAAGCTTGAGCACAGAGGTCTGTGTCCAGGCCAGGGATCTCTGTGCATCAGAACTCCCTCGGCTCAGCCCACAGTCATTCCCATCAGAGGTCCCGCCAGCTTCGCTTTTCTGGAACCCATAAAATCTCTCTGTTCTTCCCTTCCTATGCCCTGGAGAGCTGTCCCAAATTTCTCCTCTTTCTTCTCCCTTCTAAGGGCCGCCTTTGGCTCCCTCCATCTCTCCCAACATTTGGAGCCTCATCACCTCATAGACAGTTCCAGGGGAACCCCAGTCTTAGGCAGGGGTAGCGAAGGGCTCAGATTTAAGGGGCCCTTGAACCTCCTGTTCTGGCTGCCTTCTTGGGGTGAGGCAGGGGAGACCACCATTACAAAAGTAAAAACACCAATCAGCATCTCCGTAGATTGCCACATTTACATAGTAGTACGTTCTTCACACTCCTTGAGCAAAGTATGATTTGAGGTTAGCTTGGATTGCGTTCTATTCTATTTTTAAAGTAGAGTTCTGTTTTATTTTAGTTCTATGCTCTCATTTTAAAAAATAAAAAGAGATCTATTTGTTTTTCAGGCAAACCCGTGACTCTGGAAGAAAACTTATGTGCCAACCATGTGCTCTGACCAAGGTCCCAACACCCACTAGACAGAGGTCTGCCCGATTGCTGGTTCAGTTGTTTTAGAAGCAAACACATTTCCCTAAGATGAATGGGTCCTGCTGACTGTTCAGGGTAAAGACGGTCTCCACAGAAGGTTACCAAGGGAAGGAAAATATTCCAAGCCCCACCCTTGGCTTCCCCCTCTTCTCCCCCCAACCACCGCATTCTTTCTCGCATTTGAAAAATATTTTGTCTCTCCTTCCTCCTCTTTTCAGATACGGCTGTTTACCTTAGAGCTGGAGGTCACCATCAAGGAAAAACCCAACGACCGTGCTGATTTTTTTTCTATGACGCAGGACCAGTGCTACAAACTAGGACTTTACTCTGAGATAGAAATAAATCTTGAGGCCTCTATGCAGAAGAGGGTGGCTTGATTGCTGCTAAGATAACTTTATGCTTTTTTTATGAAAGAGAGAAGGAAAACAAGGTCCGAGATCCGAGCATAGAGGAAAGAGAGAGGGTAGGTGGAGCTCATTCCCAGGAAAAACACTAACACGCCTGATTCTCCAAGTGGACCATAAACTGACTGGAGGGTGCTTTAGAGGAAAATGCAAAAACATGAAGGTCTTTAGGGGACACCAGCTGGTGAGGAAGGCGACTTCTGTAGGGGGGGAATAGGACTAAGGCCTTGGAGACATTGGTAAATGGGGTCGGGGAGAAGTTAGGCTTACCCAAAAGCATATTAAATTTTGTGATGAATTTTTATATTCATGTAGTACTTATGTAATTAAAATGAACATTTAAAAGTTAATCTAGGACAGGCATGGTGGGTTTTGCCTATAATCCTAGCACTTTGGGAGGCAGAAGCAAGAGAATTGCTTGAGCCCAGGAATTGGAGACCAATCTGGGTAAAGAGCAAGATCCCCATCTCTCTAAAAAATTTTAAAAACTTAGCCATAGCGATATGGTCCTGTTAACTACAAAACACTGCATGAATGCTTATTATATATTTATTGCAAGCCTTACTCAAAAGAAGGCTTAAAGCAGTAACTTATTAACCGCTTTCCCTTTTAAAATTTAATAATTGTTTTAATCAATCACAAGTTTACAAAAAGTTAGAGAGATAGTGTGCTGGTAAGTGTTTAACCATGGGCTGGGCAGAGTAAAAAAGGCCCGAGTGGTAACATCTGCCAATTTTCATGCTGTAAATACTCCCACCGTAGGCAGTTTCAGGCTGCCAACATTCTGTCACTTCATGCAGAGTTGGGCAGCTATTAAGATTCATCATGAATTGTCTCCACTCAAGCCTTGGTATCAGCCATTTTTCCTAGATGGCCTGGTTCCTTGGGCTTCCTAATACCTAGGTGGAGAATGGCATTCGGAAACCAAGATCTGTGCTCACTGCCGTGAGGATACCACTGCTCCAGGGTCCCAGTGGACAGAGACGAAGAATGTACATACACACCCATGCACACTCACACATGAACGTCACATTTCAACCTCTATTTCTACATCTAGCCATCTATCCAGATTGAAAGCCACGAGTTCTAATGCAGAGAACTAACTCAGAATCAGTTTCTTCGAGATATCTCCCTTTCCTTACATGTATCTTTCTTCTCCAATAATAAAACATTAGGACCATTTTCTTCTTGAGACATAATTCATGTACCTTAAAATTCACTTGTCTAAAGTCTACAATGCAGTGTTTTTTTAGCGTATTTTCACAATTGTATAACTATCATCACTATCTAATTCCAGAACATTTCCCTCACCCCATGAATAAACCCGAGGCCTGTTAGCAATAACTCCCCAAATCTTTCCTCCCTAATTCACTAACCAGCAGCCACTAACCTCCTTCCCGATTCTACATATTTGCCTATTCTGGACATTATAAATGGGATCGTACAACACGTGGCCTTTGCGTCTGCCTTTCTTTACTCGGTATAATGTTTTCAAGGTTCATCCGTGTTATAACATGTGTCAATAGTTCATTCATTTATTTTTTTTTTTGAGACAGGAGCCTCAAGCTGTCCCCCTGGGTAGAGTGCCGTGGCATCACAGCTCACAGCAACCTCCAACTCCTGGGCTCAAGCGAGTCTCCTGCCTCAGCCTCCCAAGTAGCTGGGACCACAGGCGCCCGCCACATCGCCCGGCTATTTTTTGGTTGCAGTCATCATTGTTATTTGGCAGGCCCGGGCTGGATTTGAACCTGCCACCTTGCGTGTACATGGCTGGCGCCTTAGCCACTTGAGCCACAGGCGCCGAGCCAGTTCATTCATTTTTATAGCAGAATAATACACCATTGTCTGGATAGATGACATTTGCTTTATCCATTCATCAGTTGACATCCATGTGGACAGTTTCTACTCTTTGGCCACTACAACTAAGGCTGCTATGAGGATCCCAAGTTTTTATATGGACAAAAAATTTCAATTTTCTTAAATATATACCTAGAAATGGAATCGCTGAGTCATAGGGCAATTCTATGTTTAACTTTTTGAGGAACTGCCATAATGTCTTCCAAACTGGTTGCCTGGTTTTACTTTCCCAAGGCCATGACATAAGGTCTCCCATTTCTCCACATTTTCCCCCAACACCTGCTATTGTCTGCCTTTTTGATCCTAGTTCTTCTAGTGGGTGTGAAGTGACCATACAATCTCCCTGTGGCTTGGGTTTGCATTTCCCTAATGATTAAGCATATGGAGCATCCTGGAAGAAATACCTGTTGAAATTCTTTGCCCATTTTTGGATTGGATTATTTGTCTTTTCCCATTAAATTATACAAGTTTATTAGAAAAGTTTATTACTATTTGAAACTAGACTCTTATCAGATATAGAATTTGCGATATTTCCATAGAATTTGCAAATGTTTCCTCCATGGCGTGAGTCATGTTTTCACTTTTGCGACAGTGTCTTTGAAGCATGAAAGTTTTTCATTTTGATGAAGTCATTTTACTATTTGTTCTTCAGTTGTTTCGGCTTTGTGCGTCACTTCTAGGAAACCATTGCCTAACCCAAGGTCATAAAAATTTATACCTATGTTTTCTTCTAAGAAAGTTACAGGGTTAGCTCTTATATTTAGGACTTTGATTCATTTTGAATTAAGTCTGGTAAAGGATGTCCAACGAACTTCATTCTTTCGAATGTGGACACCCAGTTATGCCGGCATCATTTGTTGCAAAGACTATTCTTTCTCTACTGATTTGTTTTAGCATCATTGTTAAAAATCAATTGACCACAAATATATGAGATTATTTCTGGACTTACACTTCTATTCAACTGATCTCTATTTCTATTCTTATAGTTGTACCA
>NW_003852404.1:5145589-5160477 GCF_000181295.1 Otolemur garnettii
ATAGCGCTCCCTCATAATTACTTTTATTTCTATAAAGCCAATATTAATTTCCCTTTTTTCATTCATTATTTTAGTAATTTAGGTCTTCTTTCTTTGGTGAGTGTAGCTAAAGGTTTGTCCATTTCATTGTTCTTTTCAAAGAAAGCATTTTTTGGTTTCGTTGATTTTCAGCTATCATTTTTCTCTATTTCATTTATCTCTAATCTTTGTTATTTCCTTCCTTCTGCTTTCTTCAGATTTAGTTTCTCCTCCTCCTCTTCCTCTTCCTCCTCTTCTCACTCATCCTCCTTCCTTTTCTCTTGTTTCTTGAAGTGGAAGTTTAGGTTATTGATTTGAGATTGCTCTTATCATTTAAAATAGACATTTACACCTATGAATTTCCCTCTGATCCTTGCTTTACCTGCATACCCTTGCTTTCACCACGTTATGGTTCTGTCTTCTTTTGTATTAAGGTATTTTCTCATTTCTTCTGTGATTTATTTCAACCCCTTGGTTATTTAGGAACGCACTCATAATCAACACACATTTGTGAATTTTCCCAGTTTCCTCCTATTATTGATTTTCAATTTTATTCTATTGTGGTCAGAGAACATAACTTATAGGATTTCAGTCCTTTTAAATTGATTGTGATTTGCTTTATGGCCTAACATATGATCTGTTCTGGAAAACATTCTACATGCCCTTGAGAAGAATTTATATTATATATTCTGCTGTTGTTGGGTGGAGGTTTCTACAGATGTCTGTTTGGTCTAATTGCTCTTTGGTGTTATTCAAGTCTTCTATTTCCTGTATGATCTGATTATTCTAGTCATTGTTGAAAGTTTCGAAGTCTTCAACCATTATTTTTGAATTTTCTGTTTCTCCCTTCAATTCTGACAGCTGTTGCTTCCTGTATCTGGGGGCTATATTGTTAATGCATTTATGTTAATAATTGATAACTTTTCTTTTTTTTTTCTTTTTCTGGCTATATACTGTGAATGAAATGATATATTTTCTTTACGAATTAACTCTTTCATCATTATAAAATGTCCTTTGTCTCCACTAACAATAGTTGTCTTTAAGTCTCTTTGGTCAGATATTAGCATAGTCAGTCCAGTTCTCTTTAATTTACTAATTAATGGTATATCTTTTAACCTATTTATGACCTTAAGTCTAAATTGTATTTCTCATAGATATTATATAGCTACATCATAATTTTTATCCTGTTATCCAGTCTGTTTTTAATCAGAGTATTTAATCAATTTATATTTATTGTAGTTGCCAATGATATAGGATTTATGGCTGCCATTTTGCTATTTATTTTCTATATGTCCTGGTTTTTGTTCTTCTTCTCCTCTGCTACTGCTTCTTTTGGGTTAAACAATGTTTTCTAATGTGTTACTGAAATTCCTTGTCATTTCTTTTTTTTGCAGGTTTTTTTTTTTTTTTTGGCCAGGTATGGATTTGAACCTGTCACCTCCAGTATATGGGGCTGGTGCCCTACTCCTTTGAGCCACAGGCACTGCCCCCTTGTCATTTCTTTCACTACATATATTTTCAGCTATTTTCTTAGTGGTTGCTGTAGGAATCACTAATTTTTTTTTAATTTTTTGTAAAGGTGGGGTCTTGCTAGGTTGCCCAGGCTGGTCTTGAACTTGCAGCCTCAAAAAAATCCTCCCACCTTGACCTCCCAAAGTCCTAGGATTGCAGGTATTAGCCACTGCATCCAGTCTGGGATTGCAATTAACATCTCAATTTGTGACCATCTAGTTCAGATTAATACTAACTTCAATAATATATAAAAACTTTTCTCTTTAATACCTCTATTTCCTTCCCTCCTCTTTCTGCTGTTATTAACATGCAAATTATATCTGCATACATTTTGTGCCCATCAACACGTTTGTAATTATCATTATTATTATTATTTATTCTGATTTTTTTGAGACAGAGGCTCACTATGACACCTTTAGTAGAGTGCTGTGGCATCATAGCTCACAGCAACCTCAAACTCTTGGGCTCAAGTGATTCTCTTGCCTCAGCCTCCTAAGTAGCTGGGACTACAGTTGCCCACCACAATGCCTGGCTATTTTTTGTTGCAGTTGTCATTGTTGTTTAGCTGACCCAGGCTCGGTTTGAACCCGCCATCCTTGGTGTATGTGGCTGGTGCCTTAACCACTGGCTATGGGCACCAAGCCACATTTGTAATTATTCGTATGCAGTTGTCTTTTCAATCAGATAGTAAAAAAAGAGTTACAAACAAAGTCTACTTATATAGTTTGTCATGTTCCCCTACGTAGCTACCTTTACTGATGTTCTTTATTTCCTCATGTGGATTCAGGTTACTATCTAGTATCTACTATTTTGTGTCTAGTAAACTTCAAATTTCAGCCTAAAAGTTTCTCTTCAGAATCGTTGTCCCCTCTCCCCCCAGATCAGCTATTCTCATAATTTTTAAAACATTTTAGTTATCATAATTTTCAATTCCAAGTTATCTATTTGTGTCTTTCTTTTATAATTTCTAGCTTTATATTAACAGTCTCTATTTGGGCTTGGCACCTGTAGCTCAGCGGCTAGGGCACCAGCCACATACACCAGAGCTGGTGGGTTTGAATGCAGCCTGGGTCTGCCAAACAACAATGACAGCTACAACGCAAAAATAGCCGGGCATTGTGGTAGGCACCTGTAGTCCCTGCTACTTGGGAGGCTGAGGCAAGAGAATCGCTTAAGCCCAGAAGTTTGAGGTTGCTGTGAGCTGTGATGCCACAGCACTCTACCAAGGGTGACATAATGAGACTGTCTCAAAAAAAAGGTCTCTATTTGGTAAGACATTGTTCTCATACTTTATCTCTTCATACATATTTTCCTTTAGTTCTCTGAATACATTTCAAATAATTGATTTAATGTCTTTGTCTAGTAAGTCCAACATCTGGGGTTTCCTTAGGGAAGAAACCTCCTGGTTCCTTTTTTTCCTGTGTATGGAAAATACTTTCTTGTCTCTTTATGTCTTATATATTTATATTGAAAGTTGGACATTTTAAGTAATACAATGTGGCAATTCTGGATATCAAATTTCTCCTCCATCTTCAGGGTTTCCTGGTGCTATTTGTTGTTGTTACTGTTTTTATCGTTATTGCTGCTGTTGTCTACTTCATGACTTTTCTTAAACTACTCTATAAAGTCAGTATCGTTTGTTGTGTGGGGCCTTTTCTTGGTAAACTTAGTAGTAAGCCAATTAATTGGACTATGACTGTGCCACTGCACTCCAGCCTAGGCAACAGAGTGAGGAAAAAGAAAAAGAAAAAGTAAACGAATAATATATTTTAGGCAATAAAGTGCCTTCTAAAGAACTTAAGGGAAATTATTCTGACATCTGCAATTTACTTGGAAATGCATGAAAAATAAGATGGGTTGATGGATGGAGGGATGAATGGATGGTTAGATACAGATGGTTATCTTAATGGATGGTTATTAGACAGCAAGTATAATAGACTATTGATGGTTGAATCTAGGGGGTGCATAAAGTCAAACTTCTTTTAACTTTACAGAATTTTCCTCCTTTTTTATTGTGATAAAACACCTATAACATAAAAATTTACCATCTTAACCATTTTTAAATGTGCAGTTCAGTGATATTAAATGCTTTCCTAATGTTGTTCAACCATTACCCCCATCCCTCTCCACAGCTCTTCATCCTGTAAAACCAAAACTCTATACTCATTAAACAATATAACTCCCCAATCCCCTGTCCTCCCAGCCCCCAGCCATCACCACTTTACTTTCTGTCTCTATAATTTTGACTTCTCTAAGTGCCTCATGGAAATAAAATCATACATTAGCTATCTTTTTGTGACTGGCTTATCTCACTTAGCATAACACCCTCCAGTAGCCCATGCACTCAGGACCCTCTCTTGCTTCCAGATGGGTGTCTTTTTCACAGGGGGACTATGCAGAGCCCACAACTGGACATTTTTGAAGAAACAGAGAGGCCAGTTTGGCAGCCTCCTGTCATTGGGCTGATCACCCCAGAGAGTAGTTTAATGGATCACAGACCATGCTTGGGAGGATTAATTCTCACATGGTCCAGTGGTCCAGATCTCAGGTCTGTGCTCCCTGGAATGTGGCGAGCCGGGAACAGGTGCAGAGGTGTTCTCAGACAGGCTCATGGCGTCTCCAAGCCTTCACTATCCAGGACAGCATGAGTCGAAGGAGGCGGATGCCCAGAAAGCCAGAGGCTATGACAAATCACACACCCACACTCTCCCCCCACCGCTGCCTTCTGTCCTATATTTGCCACTTATTTCTCTTTCTTTCTCACTTCTTTTCTTCTTTTTTCTACTTCTCCTCTTTCCACAATTAAAATTATTTATAAGGAATATATATAAGTAAAATATAAATACAAAAATCAAATATCAAGCATCAGGAACAAGTAGGCCATAAACTAGGATAGGAAGTATAGACTAAGAGGATGAAGATGGAGCACAGCACCACATAGCAAATATGATATTTTACAGTTGCCATGGTTGAGCTTCCTGGTGGTCAGTGCAAAAATGGGTAACAGAGTCCATTATATGGTTTGGAATATCTGAGTAGCATGGGAGGCCATAATCTGTCATCAGACGAAGCAAAACTCTTCTTCCAGCACTTAACCCCTGAAGAAAATTTTTTACATGCTGTATTTAGGTGACACTAAGTACTGTCATGTACAGTGTCCCTGGCCACATCTTGCATACAAATAGAGTAACAGGTTTCATGACCCTATTTCCTGGAGCATCCTTTGAAGGAAACCAACAGAATAGTCCCAAAATACAACTCAGTGAGAGCCTTTCTTTTATTTTTGAGAGAGCTTTACTTTGTTGCCCTCAGTAGAGTGCTGTGGCATCATAGCTCACAGCAACCTCAAACTCTTGGGTCCCAGGGATCCTCTTATCTCAGCCTCCCCAGTGGCTAAGACTATAGGTGCCTGCCACAACACCCAACTATTTTTAGAGATGGGGTCTTGCTCTTGCTCAGGCTAGTCTTGAATTCGTGAGCTCAAGCAATTCACCTGCGGTGGCCTCCCAGGATGTGAGGATTACAGGCATGAGCCACCACGGCCAGCCTAGTGAGAGCAAAAAGCACAGAGCAAAATGCAAATTCCCAATAGTTTGTCTTGATCCAACAGCATTTCCCAAACTGTGTCCCTCAGAACCCTAGAGTTGCGTACTGCATTAATAAATTTTTTATAAGGATTAAGCAAATAAAGATAAAGTAAGGATTAAACAAAATCAAAGAGGTGTTTTTTAACTGCAGGATTTCTAAAAGCTTTTCACACTCTAGTGTCCATTGTGAATCTCTAAGGTCAGGTGAAGGATGGATTATTTCCCAGACTTATTTGCCTATGGAACCCTCCTCTGCAACTACCCCAGTTTTTTCAGAAATATCTTTTAGAAATCACAGAAAATGAGAAATGCATGAACCACACTCTGAGAAATACAGGCGGAATGGAGGAGCTCAATGCTGCCAAATAAAATTTCTTTCAGCCAGATGTTTGCTAAGGGTTGACCATCTGATGATTAAGGCAGTAATGTCTGATGGGGCCCAGACTTCAGGTGTTTTGCTGTGTCAGAGGAGGGTGGACCCGTCTATGCTCTTGATTAAATAAGAACAACTCTCCCCCAATTTTTTTTTCCAGGATTAACATTCTTAGTCCAAACAATTGGAGGATGGAATAAATTGGTCACAGAGAATAAAGACAAGAATATCTCACAACTTATGAGAATCTGTCTCTGATTGGGGGGGTAGGTGTGCCCAACTAGGGGTCTGGGTCAGGTGCAAAGATAGGATTTCTTTTGCCCACTGGCTTAGCTTCACAGAGTTGAGGGAACAGTTAAGCATGGGATTGTCAAAACATGCAAGATATGTCCCAGGAAATGACCAGAAACCAAGAGCCCAACCAGAAGGAAGTTAAAGAAGTCTAAGCTAAAGCCTGAACCAGAGCTTGGCCAAAAAGAAAGATCAGGGAAAGACAGACAAGTCTAGAGACGGCACCGGGAAACGGGTAATAGAGAAGGGTGGGGAACCTGAGGCATGGCATGGGGCCACCTGCGGCCTTCTTGATCCTTCAATGTGGCCTTTTAATGGAATGTAAATTTTTTTTTTTTTTTGCAGTTTTTGGCCAGGGCTGGGTTTGAACCCGCCACCTCCAGTATAGGGGGCCAGTGCTCTACTCCTTTGAGCCACAAGCACCGCCCTGGAATACAAATTTTTACAGAACAAATCAGATAATGAACGCTGCATTCTCTGATTGCTGTAACCTTAGGCGTAAGTGCACTGTGATAGTTCTGAGTCGAACAAAGGGTTTCTTCTACGGCCACTTAGCTCATAATTCCAGCCTTTGTGGCTTAAATCAAGTTCACCAACAGCCAAGCATGGATCTGAGTTTGGGATCTGAAGCACTGCCAAAAAGGCAGATGGAGAAGACAGCATACATATAGCATTTTTGAAGGGGCCAGAAGTGAAAAGTATGCGTTCAACCGAGGGTGCTTGCCACTGGGCTGCTGACAACAGTGAAAAATGGAAAAGACCCCTGAGAACTGATGAATTAAAATAGGGTACATTCATTTAATAGCACACTTATACAACTTTCAGAAATGATTTCAAATACATTAATGATTTCAATTTCCATTCATAGGGAAAGAGCTACATCGATGAGCTATTAAGTAAAAATAAAGATTCCCCAAACGCAAGTAGTAGGTTCTCGTTTTAGTGGAGGGAAAAAGCATATTTGTGGAAGTCTGCACAGAGAGAAATCTAGAAGGAAATATGCAAAATTAAAACTCGTTCCCGGTGAGCCATGAGATCACTGCTGTCTTTGTGTTCATCAGGACTTCTATTCTTTTTTTAACGATCAGTATGGATTTTTTTTTTTTACGTAGTTATTTTTAAGCAGCCAGGAAAAAAAAATAAAGAAAATGAAATGCAATTTCCCAACTTGCTGCAGTTTGTGCCTGAGGCATTCCCTATCTCTTCCACATTGTCTTTCTCTCGTGTGTTCCTTATTTTCTCACTTGCCATTTCAGCTCCAGATCCTACTTCGGTCTCCCCCTAAATCCACACTCAGAGGCAGGAGTTCTTGGAGGGCAATGGGGGCGTAGGCTGCTGGGTTCTGAGAAGCACAGAGGCAGGAATTCTGGGACAAGAGTGAGAGCTAAGACCCTTGCCAGTCAGCCCAGGGCAAAGAGAGGAGTGGAGAGCAATGGGCATTTTGCAGGAACCCGGCTCACCATGTCCACTGGAGTGTGGGGTGAGCATGGGCCGACTAAGGACTGAGGCCAGGGAAGGGCTGGAAAGTCTGACCTCGTGACATTACTACCCCTGACTCCTTTCTCAGCAAACTTGATGTGTGGCCTCAAGTGCAGAACAGAAATGGCTCTGTAAGGAGATAGGTCTGGGGTGACCAGTATGGTATGATTTCTAAGCTGATCCTTCTCAACAGAACTCTGGCTTCCCCACTTGCAACTGGGTGTGAAATTCTACCCTCACTGGAGGCTGTGAAAAGTCACAAGATGGAAAAAACCTGCATTTCAAGTGGGAGAAGAAATCATTTTACTGAAAATTAATGAATTGCTCTTTGTACAGCAACGAAAGCAAATCACTATGTTTTATTTGGAAACTTGGAAGGATTTATTTATGTTTTGAGATTCTAATATTACAGCAAGCATAAATATATTATGGAGAAGAATGTGAAATCTACATGAATCGAACATTTTAAGTCTCCAGAGACCCTGTGTACTTCCTCGGGGACAGATCTGCTTCGGGATACACCCCGACTCTGCCCCCATTCACTCCTCAGGGAGCCTGAGCAGGTCACCAAACAGATCACCACCTTCACTGTATCCGAGGGAGGGAGGGATCCATTACACCCAGGTCAGTTACAACCTGAGATGCATAAATTACGGAGCCTCCTCTGAGCAGGTTTTAGTAGGTGCAGGAGGATCAAGTAATCTTAAACAAAATGTTACTGTCTCCATCTTTAAAATTTTTACTGCAGAGTATTCCAGGGGTGTGCACATTTTTTGATACATAATTCACATTTGTGCAGTTAATGTTGTGTGTGCATTATGCCCATTGGGTGTGAATTAAAAAACTGAGCTTCCACAGAGTTGAAATTCTTGCCACATAGCTAGTGAAGTGACAGGAGGTGGATTTCCAACTATAAAGTCAGGGCGGATGATAGTTAAAGCAAGGCACCGTTAGGAAACAAAGTTGTTCCCAAGCCCAGCTGTCAGGATGAGGAAAACTGGAAGGCACATACAGTGAGAAGGGACCATTTCTCAGGGGTGGTGACAAACAGAACTTTCACGTTCTACTTTTTTTCTGTGATATATGTGTTGTTACAACCAGTATTTTTTTTCACAGTGGCTTTCCAACAGTGTCAAAAGATTAATTTTTAGGCAGTAACCCCAAGAAACCCCCTTTGGTCTGATTTCAACCCTGCCTTCTGACAATCTGGCTTCCCACTGAGCTGGCTAGCAGAGAGGGGGGCACTGGCCAAGCCAACATCACCGTGAAAACCATCTGATTTTCTATTTCTCATTATAAATGAATGTGGTTCAACTAATTTTTTCTTCTCCTCCCATCCCCAATCCTTCCTAGGATCTAGCAAACAGAGAAAGGAATATTACACAGAGCAAGCAAAAGCAGGAAAAAAAAAAAATACAGACTCTTTTATCACAGTAACCCACAGGCATGAGGACGCTCTGATGGTCTCTCAAGGCTTAATCCTTTGTTGGAGGGAGCTAGTAAAGTCTTTTTTTCTTCATCCATTGCTGCATTACTCAGAATTCTTTTGCTTGCAAGGGACAGAAATCTAATTTGAACTGACTTAAGAATAAAAATTGGGGTAGATATTATAGGTTAGTATATAACATAACATAACGTAGGAAAAATCCAAAGTTGGATCCTAGCATCAGGCGTGGCTGGATCCAGGTGTTCAAACAATGACTCTTATATCTTTTGTGCTGACCCTGCTCTTGGGTAGGTTCTCTGCACCCTGTGGTCCCGGCAGCCCCAGAGTTCTATCCTCTAGCTTGGAAAACCATCAGAAAGAGAAACTTGTCCTCAAGAGTTCCAACGGAAGCCCCAGAATTGAATCCCAGTGGCTTGGCTTAGATCACTGCAGACAGCAGGAGGGAGTATGCTGATTGTTCTGCCCAGAATCCCATCAGCTTCCATCCCTCAGAGCTGGAGAGAGAACCACTCAGCACCGCTTCCCTCCCCAGAACCCCTCAGAATGACAGTGGGGAGCAGTGGTTGCCCTAAGTGAAAACAGGCCACTGTTACCTCAAAAGGACAGTGGACCTGGGGAAGGAAAGATGCCCAGTGCTAGATTGGAGGCACCCATCAGATTGCTCTAGGGGAAAATGTGACAAAGAAAAAAACTGATGTCAAGCCAAAGGGTGAGGAGAAGAAATGGAATGGGACAGTGCAGGGACTGGATTTCAGAAACAGAGGGGCCTGGGGCAGGGAAGAAGTGAGGGTCATCGAGCGGCCCCTTGGGTGAGGGCAAGAGCTGCATCAGAGGAGTAGGTCCCCGGGGAACCCCTCGACAGTTGGTACAATAGCAAAAGACCCCTCGCCCGTGCTTCTGGACTCTGAATGGACCGAATGAGATGTCTTTTGAGAGAGTAGATGTGCCACCCCACCCTCGACATGCAGGACAAGGTAAAAGAGTCACGTTTTCTTTTCTTTTTTTTTTTTAGGGTGAATTTTTTTATTATTAAATCATAGCTGTGTACATCAATGTAATCATGGGGTACAACGTGCTGGTTTTATATACAATTTGAAATACTTTCACCAAACTGGTTAACATAGGCATTTTCTTAGTTATTATGGTTTTTTGTTTGTTTGTTTGTTTTGCAGTTTTTTTGGCCGGGGCTGGATTTGAACCCACCACCTCCAGGTATATGGGGCCAGCGCCCTACTCCTTTGAGCGACAGGCACGGTCCCACCAGGAGTCACATTTTCTTCACTGCTATGATACTCAAAGTCTGCCCATCCTGTTAGCTTGAATCACCTGCACGGAGGCCAGTTTTGTCGCCACCAACCAACAAGATTGATTTCCACAAGACGGAGAACCCGACCTTGGACACTGATAGATTCCACCAGGTCCTGCCCTGTGGAAGGCCTCTTGGCAGGCAGCCAGCAGGCCTACGCTGACCACACCCTCCCATTTGCCCCCAGGCCTTCCCGGGAGACCGGGAATGAGGACCCTTTAGCTCAGGGCTTGGCTCAGAGTAGGCCCACATAAACCACAGCGGTTCCGAGTGCTGCTGGGTACTTGGCATGCCAAGCACACAACAAATGACCCCTGTTACTAGGTACATGCAGTGCACGGCCGGGCACCAGTGGCCAGGGATGCTCATGCTTCAGTGACTGTTAATCCAACTGTGCGGCTGTAAGGAACTACACGCAGCAGCAGGTGTTAACTCCCCGGGGGCCATTTGGGGTTTTGTTTTTCTGTGTCTGGCTGGGCTTTCTGTCCCTTCCACTCAGAATGCTTTTCTCATCACTACTCTCTTCTCTTCTTCATCACTCCTCCTTGCCAGTGTGCTCAAAGCATGAACAAACTTACTTCTGCTCATTTCAGCATCCAAAAGGTTTTGTCTGAGACCCGTCCACGGCAGCCTTTCTCAAAGTGGGGTCCCCGATCTGCTCCATTGGGATCACGAGAGTGTCTGTTAACTGTGCAGATTTGTTGATCCTATCCCAACTCAGCCTCTGGGCTTGGGTCTGGAAGTGTGAGTTTTTAAAAGGGTCAGGGGGCCAGGCAGAGTGGGATCCTGAAGCATCTCAGAGCTGGAGAGCCACAGCTCTGTGGGCACTGGTCAATTGCCCAGCCCCAGCAGGAAAGGCCTGACTCCCCAGGCCCTGCCCCCTTTGGCCCTTCTATCAGGCAATTCAAAGTCTCCAGACCCATGAGTTACTGATTAACCCTAGGTTTCGAGGAAAGAAATAATAACAACCGAAGGGACGTTGCAGGCTAAGAAACAAGCTGGGCGGCCTTGGGAGAGAGCAGAGCAAGAGAGCTGTTTTCAGCAGGTACCAGCGCTACCAGCCCAGGGGCTGAGCATCCACATCCCACCGGCCCCTGTGCCCAGAATGGCCTGTCCTGAGAGCCCGAGACAGCTCCAGCCCATCTCTGCGGGAGCCACCACCACCCCAGCTGCCGGCCCCGTTGCAAGTCACCGTGGCTCCAAGGAGTGGGACCTGGAGTGCCTGGTGTGCCGGGAGCCCTATGGCTGTGCCCGGTCACCCAAGCTGCTGGCCTGCCAGCACACCTTCTGTGCCATCTGCTTAAAGCTCCTGCTGTGCGTGCAGGACAACACCTGGTCCATCACCTGCCCACTGTGCCGCAAGGTCACTGCTGTCGCTGGGGGCCTCATCTGCAGCCTTCGAGACCAAGAGGCACTGGTGGAGCGACTGGCCCAGCCACACCTGGAAGTGCAGCTCTGTCCTCAGGAGCTGGTGGATCCTGCCACCTCCACGGTGGGGCACCCCAGCTCGGCAGGAGAAGACGAGCAGGATGCAGAAAGTGCCAACCGAGCTGCAGCCCGACGCCTGGCCGTGCACCTGCTCCTGCTGGTCTTGCTCATTGTCCTCATCCTGCCCTTCATCTACCCAGGCGTCATCCGGTGGGTGCTTGCCTTCATCATCGCCCTGGCCCTGCTGATGTCCACCCTCTTCTGTTGTCACCCCAGCCAGGGCAGCTGCTGGCCCTCCCCCAGGACTCTCTTTTGCAGAGAGCAGAAACCCAGCCAGATCTCTTCCATTGCCTGAGTCACGCTGACCAGGCAGCCCCTTTTGCCTCTTGGGCCCTTTTGTCCGCCAACAAATAGGGTAAAGGGCTGTGAACTGAGACTGGCTCCCTCAGGAAATCACATGCCAGCTGGACTTGTAAGCCAGGATGGCCATCTTGGGTCAAGAACTTGTGCCTGGACAGTAGGCTTGCAGCTGCCCTTGGGATAGCACAGCTAAACCACAGCAGGGTAGGGAAGGAGGCACAAACTTCCTGTTCCTCTCCTTCCAATGCTCCCGGTTTTTCTTTACATAACTTGATGAAAGTTTTGCAGTATTGACCCTGGTGCTCAACAAATAGAACTGGGACTCCTTTTTATTTTATTTTATTTTATTTTTGGTTTGTTTTGCAATGTATATAAACTGGTTTTATTTTCTTGCTTTGGTTTGGTTTCTTGTGTTTGGGGCCGTTTATTCACATTTCTGGCTGTTACACGTTTTCCCTCCTAGGAAGCTGGAGCCCACAGGGGAGTCCTCCCGTGCTTCCCCTGGAACTGCCTATCCCAACCTCACCAATGCCCTGGCTGCTCGGGTCTGCCCTTCAGTTGCCCCAGAGGTGGAGGGAGAGAAGGCGTGTGAAGGGATGGTACTTCGGATGCTGTTGAGAGAGGGGCACATTCAGCCCGCAGAGTTGGGAAGGGGTAGAGAGAGTGGACCTGGGAATTGCTCCCAGCACCCCTACCAAAAGTCCTGGCTCCAGGCCACCAGGCCCTGACTTTACCAAGGACCCTGGGGTTACAAGGACTTCCCTCCACGTGGAGCAGGTCCAGGTGCTCATCTAGTGCACAGCCCCAGAGCACTCGACCCACATCTTTATAGATGTTGTTTTTCCTGTTACTGCATCTCAAGTCCCATATGAGGTTCTGTCATAAAGATAAGAGTCCCCATAAATGCAACGGTCTTCACCAATAACCCCACCTCTCCCACCTCACCCTGAGAGTCACAGTCATTGAAAGGATTCCTTGTGCCTTCTCCCAACAATTTCTGCTTGTTAATGTGGGGGAGGCATCCGCTGGAGGTTGCCAGGGGCAGGCCTCAGCTGGGGGTTGCATGGGAGTACAGGGAGGGAGGGGATGACCTGTTATTTCCCTCCAGAGGCCTCTAATTGGGAAACAGACTTGAAACCTGCTCAGGCCCAGTGTGTTGTCCTGCCCTCTCACTCTCTGCTCCCCCTGGCAGGAGGAGAGTCATAGCCTGGACACCCTTCATCGGGACTGTGCCTTTGCCAGGGAGGGATGAGAGAACTTTGCCAACTGGAGCATGGGGAGTTACCCTGGCTCAGTGGTTAAGAGTTGTCGAGAAAGGCCTTTTACCTCTTTCAGTCTCCTTTTCCCCAAAGTGAGGGAGTTGGTCTGATTATTCATTAAAAAAAAAAAAAAACTCTAAAGCCCTAGGGCTGAGGCCACCAGCAGAGCCAGAACAATGGTTCATACTCCCTGTAGACCCAAACAAAGAGAAATCAAACTGTGTGTGCGCAACTAGCTATTCCTAAAATCTGGGTGCTTTCATGTTTTCTTCTAAGGTACTTCTAGGGCAACTCTGACACCCATGCCCTTGGCCTTAGCAATGGGTGGTGCTGAGAGGGGGCGTGTGAGTGCGCGGGCATGCACAGACCCATACTTTTAAGCCAGACCAAGTGGGCCTGAAGAACGTCCTGTCTCACAAGGATGAGTAAATGGGGAGGGTGGCAGGGCATTTCCTGAGCTAGCCCCAGGCATGTGGAGTTTAGGATGGCTGCCAGTGGGATAGGAAAGGAACATTCTCTCCCTACTCACTCCTCCACTCCCATTCTCTCTAGTTCTTGAACAAAATCTCCACCAAGGTTTTAGTTATTAATGACAATACCATTATCTATCATAACCATGGTGGGTGAATGCTTATCTGGTACTTACTATGTGCCAAGCATTGCATTAACTGCTTTATATGTATTATTGAGTTAACCTTCACACCAACCTTATAGAGACCATGGTTATCCCTCTTTTTTTTTTTTTTTTTGGCTGGGGCTGGGTTTGAACCTTCCACCTCCAGTATATGGGGCCAGTGCCCTACTCCTTTGAGCTATAGGCAGTCACCCAGTTATCCCTCTTTTACAGAGGAGGAGTCTGAGGATCAAAGAGGTGAATACACCTGCATAAAGTCGCACAGCCAGCCAAAGCCAGAGCCCTTCCCCCACAAGGAATTAACCCCAGGCTCTTTCCGCCTCATCATGGGTGGGCAGCTCCAAACAACCAGAAGACTGCTCACTACTTGTGGTCTTGTCAGGAATTCCATGGAAAATAGGAAACATCCACAGCTCCCAGGTTCCAGCAGTCAAGTGTTCAGAGAGGCCAGGAATTCCAGACCCTATCATCTATGCCAAAGAAAAGAGAATTATAAAATGGGACGGCTCTCCTGTAGAGTTTTGCCACTCAGCCCAGCCTCCCCTGCAGGGAGCTAGGCCAGCTGGAACATTGGAGGCCTGAGTTGGAGACCTTCTCTGCCCCTTCCTTGCTCTTAAGCAGGGCATTTTACTTCCCTAAACCTAACTGTGAAAATCAGAAAGGCCCCTACAATAGTGAATCTCTTATCATTCCTGGCATGCAATGGATCCCCAACAAATGTGCCCTCCATCCCTGGACAAAAGTGTTCTGACACTGCAATTTCCCCCTGCTTTGAAGCCTAGCTGGTCCTGAACATCTTCGTCCCCTAGGGATATGGGAACAGAGAGCCCCAGAAGCTAGTGTCAGCCCAGACCACCCAGGGAGGGAGCAGAGGAAACTGCAGAGCTGCCAAAGGATGTGAGTGGAAGAAACCAGAGAGCCAGCTCGGGATTCAAAGACAAACTCTTGACCCAGTGTATGACAGGAGGAAGTTATAAAACTTCTCTGAGCTTTAGTTTGCTCGTCATTAAAATGGGGAAGGGTGGCACACCCCTCCCAGGGCCTCCGGGAAGATCCAAGGTGCTACTGGATGAGATTCCCATGTCCAGACCAATGGATGAGATCCAAGGTGCTACTGGATGAGATTCCCATGTCCAGACCAATGGATGAGATCCAAGGTGCTACTGGATGAGATTCCCATGTCCAGACCAATGG
>NW_003852404.1:5160559-5198764 GCF_000181295.1 Otolemur garnettii
ACCAATGGATGAGATCCAAGGTGCTACTGGATGAGATTCCCGTGTCCAGATCAATGTCTGCCTTCATCCTCAATCACTGACCTTCTGTGGGGAATGGGTTCCTTTGAGCCTGCTCAGGGTGACAGCCAACAGGGGGTCAGCCTTGATGACAGTGGAAAAGCCAGTGCAGAGTGGGAGCATTGTTCAAGGCAAGCTGAGTGGGGAATTTGCGCATAAGGATGAAGAGGATTTGAAGGGGAAGCCAAACTCTACCTCTATTAAATGCACCTCCCTCTTCAGCATCCCTGGAGTCAGACATATCTGGCTTGAGTTCCAGCTTCACCACTTCCAAGTCACCTTGTCTGAGTCTCAGGTTCTTTACATGTGAAACAGAGGTTACTGTACATATTTCAGAGGGTTTCGGGAGGAACTGGTGAAATAGTCCATGGCTAAGCACTTAGAATCATAAGGAAGTAGAGAAAGGGGAAGACAGGTTGAGTTCTAGAAATCCCTAATAGAAAGGATGAGAACAGACTTGTTTATTCAAACCTGAACTCTAGAATTTGCCTCTTCCATTATCAGCCTTGGCTTCAGTGGCCTCCTTCACCACGCATAATAATAACAATAGTGGCTGACATTATTTGAATGCATTGGCAAAGTGTATTGCATATATTATCACATGTGCTAAAAGGTAGGTACAGTGGTTACCTCCAAGTTATCAGTAAGGACCCTGAGGTACAGAGAGGTCAAGTAACTTTCCCAAAATCACACAGTGAGGCAGTGGCAGGGCCAAGAGTAGATTCCAGGAGTCTTTCCGGAATTTGGGCTCTGAGTCAATTTGCTGTCCCGGACACAACATTCCAGGTACAAATCATAAGTGCTTAAGGTATGGGGGCCCCTGCTCCTGAGGGTGAAAAATCAAGAAGAGCTGGGATTTTCTGATTTGGTTACAGCTTTCTGATTTTCTTACTTGGTTACAGCAGAGGTTATGGGTGTGCACCTGTCCCATCTCCCCAGCCCTTCCTTCCCTCACCTCATAGCCCTGATTTATTTATTGCCGGGGCTCTCTATTCATTGTTCAGAACCTCTTTTCAAATGACTGAAGGAGCCTTCTCAGCCTTTGCTAAAACAGTTAATCTTTTGTGGCAAAGCCGAATATTTCTAGGAAGGAAGGACTTTTCTGTGATTTTTCCGGCTATGGGAACAACACAGAGCACATTAAAAAGAGAAATTGAGGCGGCACCTGTGGTTCAAAGGAGCAGGGGGCCGGCCCCGTATGTTGGAGGTGGTGAGTTGGCAGGTTCAAACCCTGCCCTGGCCAAAAACTGTAAAAAAAAAAAAAAAAGAGAGAGAGAGAGAGAGAGAGAAATCAGATCCAAGCTCTTGAATCTGCCTGAAGCAGTTCTGATGAACTTTGCCTTTTTGTCTGAGTATCTGGAAATCACTTTTCTAAAGGCATGAGGGCATACCTCTGGGGTCAGTAGAGAACTCTCTGAAGAATTCAAAACTCCGTGGAATGTAGACTCTATTTACCCATTTATTCAAGAAATATCTATGGAGGTTCTGCTCTGTGCAGGTACTGAGCAGGGCATTCAATCTTATTTGAAGAGGAAGGAAAATTTACCGATGCCACCACTGGTTATGGGTTGAACTATGTCCCCCTAAAAAAGATATGTCCTAACCCCCCAGCACCTCAAAATGTGACCTTATTTGAAAACTGCGTTGTTATAGAGGTGATCAAGTTAAAATGAGGTCATGAACCTGTGTCCTTATAAAAAGGGACAATGACACAGGCAGACCTGTAGGGGAGGAAAATGGTATGGAGACAAACAGGAAGAATGACATGAGAAAATGACAACAGAAATTAGAGTGATGTACGAGGTGTGACAATTAAGTTCACAAACTCATCCTAGACAAAGCGCTACAACCTCACTGCTGAATATCACTAGAGTCCCCTTCAGTGTACTCCACGTGGCCATCTGGTGACCATAGAGATATTCAGCAATGAGGTATGTAGCACTTTTTCTAGCATGAGTTCACCAACTTAATTGTCAGGCTTCATAGGATGACAGCTCTGATGATCACTCCAGGAAAAGATTTCCAAAATTGCTTTGAGGGGTGGACTAGGCACTGGAGTCAGTCCATAGCTTCCCAAGGGGCGTACCTTGAAGGTGACCATGGTAATATTCAGCAATGGGGTATGGAGCACTTTTTCTAGGATAAGATTGCCAGCTTAATTGTCAGGCCTGGTGTCTACCTGCCAAGGAAGGCCAAAGACTGCAAGCAAACCACCAAGAGCTAAGAGAGGGGTATGGAACAGACTCTCCCACATTCCTCATGGGAAACCAATCCTGGGGACACCTCGGTCTCAGGCTTCTAGCCTCCAGAACTCTGAGAGATCATAAATTTCTGTTGTTTAAACCAGTCCTCTTGCCATGTCATCCCGAGGAAACCAATATAGGACCTGTTCTGTGTCTGTGCTAGCACTACACCCACTGAGTTGAGCTACTTCAAGTTCGGCTAAATAACTTGCCCTGAGTCTTACAGCAGAGAGGTAGCAACACTGGGATCAAAATCAAGTCTGATTGACTCCCAAGATCAAGTTCTCCTTTCATCTCCCATTTTTGTGGATGGGAAATCAAGGCTCAGAAGAACCTTATGATTTCCCAAAAAATGTCCCATAATTCATAAATGAGTTTGGAATCAGAGCCTACAGTTCTTCAATGATCCTTTAGTCTTTGTAATAACCATATGAGAACTGATGGATTATTATCCCCATTTCATGGGTTGAACACTTATAACCCAGGGTGATAAAGTATTTGCCCAAGGTCACAAGCAAGTGGATGAGGGACCAGAATTTGAACTTACTCTGACTCCGAAGCTACACCTGTACTTTCTGCTTTCCATGATGCCTTTCAGTGGCCTGTCTGTACAAAGAAGCAAGCAAGCTTGTTTGCTCCAAGAAGACAGGATCATGGTGGACATTTATCTTCTTTCCTCTGAATGTCCTGTATTCAGCCACCCCATGCCCCATCTCCCTTTCTGAGGAAATTGTCCTGTGTCTAATCTTGTTGAAGGCAGAATTCTACCTACCAGCAACCTCTACACCAACTGGAGCTCCTGATCCTCCCCAACTTACCGCCTTGTTTCACCTGAGCACATTGCATGATCTAAGTTATTCAAGTTAGATGTTCTTTTTCAGAACTTTCAATTTGGAGCTCGTAATGCAACGGGGGCTGAATGTTTGAAAGCTGTAGCAGCAACAGCTGCAGCAGACAAGATAATCCCCACAGTTCTGGTCCATCTGCCTCTGGTTGAATCAGTGAAGCCTCAGTTAATTTTTTTTCTTCAGGTAGTCACCAACAGTTTCTGTTGCTTGCACCCAATATCCCTGGCCTCATATAGGAGCCGTCCAGGACCCCAGCTGCTGAAAAATCCCACCAATGAGCCTCAGCCTTTCCGAAGACCAGGCAAAATGCAATGCTACAGGCCAGACAGCCAGGAACCCTCCTACACCCCCACCCCTCCCAAGATCCAGCCTGACCTTGTGGAGAGGGTCCCCTGATGGCAGGCCCAGGAAAATGGTACCTGGGTCAGCTCTGCCCAGATGTTGAATCAGACAGAAAACATGGTGTTGGAGTTCAGGCCAGTTACCATCAGAGGAGGCTAGTCTCCACTCTGTTGGCTTAATGATCTCCAGAAGAAACAAGCTCTAGTTCCCCTGAGACACCCAGCCAGAGCCCTTTTACTGGGGTCAGTCTGCAGAAAGGAACATTCTGCAAATAGCTGCAAGTTTCCACATAACAGTAGCTCAGTGCACACCCATGAACTTGAAGGCTGAGGAAAAACAACAATAATAATGGTGACTAGCATTCATCAAGTGCTTACCACATGCAGGGTACTATTAAACCTATTAAACCTAACTCTCCTATTCTTCACAACAACTCCATGAGGTAAACACGATTATTTGTGCTGGGCATTTTATATGGTATCTCAAGGAATCAACACAAAGCCCCTATTCAAACAGGAAGCTGAAGCACAGAGAAAGGTCAGTAACTTTCCCAAGCTAGAATTTGAAACCAAGCAGGCCAGTCCAGCTCCAGAGACTCCTCCTAATGCCCACACCTACAGCCCCCTCCCACCCCACTTTACTCCCTTCCTTTCTTACCTGCCCCTGCTCCCATCAAAACAAGTCAAAACAGACTTGGATTCAAAACCAAGTTCTGCCATTTATGCTCTGTGTGACCTTGGCTATGATGTAGGCCTTCCCTGAACCTTATTTTTCCTGGTTTGGAAATGTAGGATAATCAGCCCTACCTGATTGAGAGTTTATAGATATTCAATGAGATGACACATACAACGTCTGGTACAGTTCTAAACACCTCTGGTCAGCTTATCAACAAACATGTCTGAGCACCTTTCATGGGCCTGACAAGGTGGGAGAAGTAAAGACATACAGTGTAAAAGATGCTCCTTACTACCCCCTCCCCCAACACCATCACACTACCTAAATATATGTGTATTTACTAAAATCCAAAAACTGAGTGCTATAATCCTAGCACTCCAGGAGGCCAAGGTGGGTGGATTGCCTGAGCTCAAGAGTTCAAGACCAGCCTGAGCTACAGTGAGACCCTATCTCTAAAAATAGCCAGGTATTAAAGTGGGCACCTGTAGTCCAAGCTACCGGAGAGGCTAAGGCAAGAGAATTGCTAGAGTCCAAGAGTTGGAGGTTGCTGTGAGCTATAACGCAATGGCATTCTACCAAGAGTGACAAAGTAAGACTCGGGCTCTGGCTTGGCACCTGTGGCTTAAGTGGCTAAGGTGCCAGCCACATACATCTAAGGTGGCAGGTTTGAATCCAGCCCGGGCCCGTCAAACAACAATGATGGCTGTAACCAAACAATAGCCGGGCGTTGTGGTGGGTGCCTGTGGTCCCAGCTACTTGGGAGGCTGAGGCAGGAGACTTGCCCAGGAGTTGGAGGTTGCTGTGAGCTGTGATGCCAGAGCACCCTACCCAGGGGGACAGCTTGAGGTTCTGTCTCAAAAAAAAAAAAAAAAAAAAAGACTCTGTCTCAAAAAAAAGAATGAAACTTGAGTTATAAAGTAATATAGAGGATATCTCTGGAGAAGGAGATTTTGACTGGGGAGAGTCTTCTGGGATGCAGGTAATGTTCTATTTCTTGTCTTAGGTGGTAGCTACGTAGTGAGTATTTTACTTTCTAATGATTTACAAACAGTGCCTACATCTTCTATGTGCTCTGTGGGCTGTGGCTATACTATGTTTGACAAATTAGAGCTCCTTTGGTACTTTCCTTCTAGACTCTGATTTCCAGAGTGACGGAAATCACTGTGTTATGGGGACAGTTTCAAATGATATTAATAGTGATATTAATGCATTCACTGATTCAATAAATATTTGTTGAGCACCTTCCATATACTAGGCATTTGGGTTGGATCCAAAGGTCAACAAGATATAAGACCCTTGGCCCCACTGAGCTTACACTGGGGAAGACACTAAGTTCTGCCTGAAAAAGCCATCCCACCCTCTACCTTAAGGGAAACTGGTAGACTGCTCTGTGCAGTAAGAGCAGTCTTTGCTCAAGGCCCATCCTTTAGAGGGCCTCAATGTGGCCTCTACTAGCCACACTCATCCCAATGAAGAGAAGAATCTACAAAGCCAAGAGTTTATCTCATGTAAGCCCATACCTGGTACCCCCAAATTCCTTGTCCAAATAGCTTCATGCCCACTTCCAGCCTACAAGAGTGAGGATTTTCGCTGACCCCTTCTCCCAAAGGTATAGCTGATATGCACACTCCTAGACTGGAGAAGTGACCAAGAGGCAGCTTTGTGAGAGGGGTAGACAGAGTCCAAATGTGTGGGCTGGAGCATCCACACTCCTGTGTGTGAGGCTTCATGATGTGTGGGATGAGCTGAGGATGGGAAGAGAAAGAATACACACAGTGAGCCAGGGGCCACATTCTGGCAAGATGCACTTAGGAGCTGAAGGATTCAAAATTCAAACCTGGTCTTCAAGATAATTTTCAAGGTGTACCTATCAGGGTAGAGGTTAGGACATGTCTATTGACCATTTTGCACTCTTGCCCTGAGCTCTGTAAATATAGGACTGGCCTGCTCCCACCCACTGGGGTCTGAGTCAATCCCCTTTGCCAGATCATTTACTTTCCCAGACTCCCTCACAGCCAGAGGTGGCCATGTGATCCCAGCAAAAGGGCTTCTGAGAAACATTTCTCCCTGACCATGGGAGGAGAACCCCCCTTTCTCTCTCTTTTCCTGCTTTTGAACACAACTGCTGATGGATATGATATTTAGAGCAGAGGGAGCCACCTTTGGACCACAGAATGACACAGAAGGACAAAAGCCAACATACTGAGGGTGATGAAGAGCACTTAGTTCCTGTATAACGTCAGTGAGCTAGTTGAACCAGCTCTGGAATCACCCACCTCTGGATTTTATGGCCCGTAAGTCCTGGGTGTCATTATGGTTTAGGTTCCTATGTTGATCAGTATGTGATACTCACAGCAGTGACAGGCCATTCTACCATAAACTAATGACTAGTGAGAGAAACTAGTGTGGCTGGAAGACTTCCCACCCTATAGGAGAATTTTCTAATGGGTAAAGCCAACCCAGAAGGAATTGAGAATTTTTTTTAGAATACCTGCATACCACTTTTACTATTATTGTTCTTTTTCAAATCCTCTCACTTTGCTCCATGTCATAAAACAAACAAACAAACAAGCAAACAAAACCCCCAAAGCCATAAACAAAGACCCATAAACAAAAACCACTATCATTTACCATTACAGAAAGTACTAAAAATATATGAAATGAAATCAATACTAAAAATAAATTTTAAAAAAGAACACAGAATATAGTGGACGATCACAGACCAGATCCTAGAACAAGTGTGAGGACATTACTGGAAAAACTCGTAAATAAAGTCCACACTCTAGTAAACAATAATGTATCAATCTTGGTTTTCTAGACTTCCTTTCCCTTTTTTGTTAATCAGGCCCAGGCAAGGTTCGAATTCATCTCCCCTGGTGTGCAAGGAAAGCACTCTAACCACTGAGCAATGGCACCCAGCTGGCTTTCCAGTCTTGACAAATGTACCGTAGTTACATAAGATACACTGGGGGAAACAGGATGAAGAGTATATATAGTTCTTAGAGAAGAACTTTCAGCACTCTCTTTTGTCAATCTAAAATCCTTTCAAAGTAAAAAAATTGACTAAATAAGTAAATAGCATAATGATTAAATCTTAACTCAATATTTTAGAGATGCTCTGAGCAGAGGCGTGTTCTCCCTTCATTAAAAAGGAAGATTAGCAAATGTCAGAGGAGATTTAAAGATTCAATAGTATCAAACTGTGCTCTCCACAGAATAAGGATAGAAGGGAATAACCTTCTCCACCATGTGATTCAAGACGATTTAACACAAGCTCATGTACCAGCTAAATGTATACGTTAGTGATAGGGGTCCCACATATTGGAAAATATCAAAGCAGGGGCAAGTGCAAAACATTCTTAGACAAGAAGCAGATGAAGGTCATGACCCAGCCCCCTGCATAAGAGGTAAGGCAGAAGACTACAAAATTATTACCTAATACGTGAGGACAATGGGTAAAGAAAATATAAACCCAAGGGGCTTAGACTCCAAATCCCTGTATCTTAAGTCTGCCAATTCCAGTTAACGGTCCAATTAACAAAATGTCGTTCAGTTCTTTAGGTCAAAAATGCCTTGGAAACACAAACAAAATATTGTTCAGTCATGCAACACCCATGATAAACCCCACGTTGTCTGCAGCACCCTCTGCCCTGGCCTTACTCTGAGGGAGTGTCCAGTCCCTCCCCATGGGAGTTCAGTTTATTTCAGTGTGTGGTTAGGAAAGAAGTGACCATAAATGGTCCTCTGACTCATGCAGTTCAAGTTCAGGCCAACAGCATCATAAGGATACTCTACAGAAAAAGATATGCAACAACCTTCAGTAATATCACTCTTACAAACTGAGTTCCATTCAGTCCTAAGATAGGCATCAATGGGACACAGCAGAGGAAGATTCCCCCCACTGAGGAGCCATTATCTGCAACTCACCTAAATATCTTTGAACTTGTATTTGATATTTAGGCCTAAGAGAAGGTAGATAGCAGAATGAGCCAGACCTGGGTTCAAGTCTTGACTCTTCCATCTTGTAGCTCAATGATCCTGGCCAAATCATTGAGTCTCTCTGGGCCTTAGATCCTTCTTCTGAGAAATGGTATATACTGCATAGGATTCAGTAATGTAAAGGATATATGGAAAGCACATAGAGCTCCCTAAACCAGGATAATGCTCCCTAAACAAGATCATGGTTATCCCTATACTTTCCGAAAAAATTGACTCTAATAATTTAGCTGTTTCAAACCATCAGAATCACCAAGGGAACTTGTTAAAAATACAAATTCCTAGGCTCTTGAATATAGGCAAAACACCTATATGACTCTGGCCAAAAAAGCCATTTGAGAGAGAGCAGTGAAAAGACTTTGTGCAGGCATACTTGTGAGAAACTGAGGCAGAATCCCATGTGGCCGGGTTAGTTGTGGGCCTAACATGACCGAGGCTTTGGCTGGAATAGCATTTCTAGAGATGCCTAGACTGCGCTAAGGAATTAAGGTTGATTTCATAAGCCCGATAAAAAAGCCCTTTGGAAAACTGGCCAGAAACCCATCAGTAACCTTTCCTGATCTGTGGAAAGTAACGAAGGTCACTTGCTAACAGGTCCGGGAATGGAAATGTGCTCGGGGACCTCAAGAGAAGAGGAATTTACCCAATGCATACAGGTATCTAATGACACAGACGAAACCTGGGCTCGTGAAAGGCTTTTGAGAAGTCTAGCCTGAAGATTCCTTATAAAAGGTTCCAGCAAAAACTCCTGACTTAAAGCCCACATAGGAACGGAGGTTTGCACACAAATTTCTGTATGCCCAAGAAGTTTCTTTATGCCTTGCTTAAAGATTCAAGGTAACAGCGATCAAACGGAAAGGTCAGCAAGGACAGGTATTCAATCTACCTTGTTCCTCCATAGCCTCAGGCATCATCAGATAAGAACAAAGAAGTAATGGCTAACAACATGTTCTCCATTAAGTTATGTTAAATTGGTTATGTTGACAGGGTTATGTCAGATGGTCACCTTTATTTAAAACACAATTTCAATAAGCGTGCTTATTCTCTATGACATCGCTTTTCCATGAGACCCTTACAGCAACAATTGCACCCCTGAGAAATTCTAAATTGGGTAGGCCTGAGGCAAGACCCAATAACCTCTGCTCCTGTTACACACTCTCATTGTGCCTAAGCATGGTAGGTGCTCAATAGATATAGGCCCCTTCTCTGGACAACTGCTTCCTAACCAGCTGCTTCTGTCCACTCTCGTTTCTCTGTCCTCTGCACGAAAGGCAGTGGGATCTTTTTAAAAGGTGAGGTCATTCATGTCAATTTGCCCCCCAAAACTCCCTACAACTCTCTATCCACAGCCCTTACCAAGGGGGCAAGGCCTGGCATCAGTGATTCCTGACCCTGGGCACACATTAGAAATACTTGGTGGATGCATAAACAACACCTATGCCTGGCCCAAATCCCAGAATCTCTGGGGGTTACCAGGTAAAATACAGTATATCCCACTAAATTTGAATTTCAGATGCACAATGGATAATTGTTTAGGGTATTATTCTGTACAATATTGGGACATACATATTCTAAAACAGTGTTCAAAACTGTTTCTCTGGAATTCAAATATACTATATTTTTATTTTCTAAATCTGGCAACCCTAACCCCAAGCATCATCATTTTTTAAAAAGCTCACAGTGGGAACGGCACCTGTGGCTCAAAAGGGTAGGGTGCCGGGCCCATACGCCAGATGTGGCAGGTTCAAACCCAGCCCCGGCCAAAAAAAAAAAGCTCACAGTGATATGACCCCCACTACCTCTTTGATCTGACTTTGATCTGATGTCATCTCATCTACTACTCTCCCCCAGCTCTCTCCACTCTAGTCTCTGGCCTTTTCTGTAAAAGTGCCAGCCACATTCCCACCCCCACACCTGTGTAGTTGCTGGGTCTGCCCTTGGTTGCTCTGCTCCATAATCTGATGGCTTCCCTTCACCTTGAAAGTCACCAGTAGGTGCTCCCTGACCATTTCATCCACAATAGCACACCCTCCCTGCTTTACTTTTCTTTACAACACTTATAAATTAAAATGCATTTGTTGGCCAGGTGCAGTAGCTCACACATGTAGTCCCAGCTACTCAGGAGGTTGCGGCCACGTGTTTGAGGTTGCAGTGAGCTGTGATCACACCACTGGACTCCAGCCAGGGTGACAGAGTGAGACTTCTGTCTCAAAAAAACAAACACACGATTTGTTTATTGCTCATCCTCCCTCTGCCCATCCCCCAAACCAGAACGTAAGCCCCATGATTTTGCACAAAACACTCTGATTCTTTCCTCTGCTGAGTCTTCAATGCCTAGAACCCCACCAGTGACTCAATACATCCTGGTCGAATGAATCAATGATTAATTAAAAGGTTTCCCTTTCCAACACAATTCCCAAAACATTCCCTTGGGGGAGAGCTGACTTGGCGGCGGCACCTGTGGCTCAAAGGAGTAGGGTGCCAGCCCCATATGCTGGAGGTGGCGGGTTCAAACCCAGCCCTGGCCAAAAAAAAATAAAAGAAGTCAACTTGTCAGAAGCATATTTCAGAGAGAATCATAGCACCTAATTTTTATTATGTGTCCTTTATGCCAAACACTGTTCAGAGCACTTCACCCATATATACTCGTTTAATCCTCCTGACAACTCTTAAAGGTTGTGGGGGCCATAATTATCCTGATTTTACAGACAAAGAAACTAAAGTTTTCAACGTCATATTCTGAACCTAAAAATCTCAGAGGCATAGACAGAAAGGGATAAACATATTCTCGTCACCTTTTCTACCTGCAGCCTTGATAATGGGACCAGTGCCTGTGTGTAGTGGAGGTGACGGGGGGGGTGGGGTGAGAGATGGGTGGTAGGCAATAGCTGAACTGGATTCAATGCCTGAAGCCAGCGTATTCAACACATAGTCTCTAACGGAATAGAGACAGGCCAAAGCCATTGTGTAGAGTGGTGCCTGGTCCCACAAAACCAATCTGGCTGGAAGGGCCACTGGATATAGAGTGAAGGAGGGCTGGCTGAAAGCTTCCCATCTGGATAACACTCACCCACTCAGATATAACCTCTTATCCTCCTAAAGCTCATACACTATTTGCCCATTTGACTCTCACAATATTCCCATAGGTGCGTAGAGCTGCTCTTTTTGATCCTGATTGGCCCAGGGGAGATGGGCAGATGGAAGGTAGAGCATTCCACAAAGTGCATGAATCATGGGCTCTGGCTGGAATGCTGGTCTATGACTCTCTCATCAGTATCTTCTCCACTCAAAGTCCTAGCCTGTCTCCACTGGGAGAAAGAGCCACAGCCTTTGAGGTCATGATGACTCATGCCCCGGCTCTGTCTTACATTAGCTTTGTAGCTTTGGTATTCTCCTGACCTAAGCCCTCGTTTTTTTCTCACCTGTAGAATGGGTGTGATGAAGATTCGCAGGTTTGCTAGGGGAATAAGGTCCATTCGTCCATTCATTAAGTGTTTCTGAGCACCTACAGAGTTGCCAGGTACAGTTCCTGGGGCTGGGCACATAGCAGACAGCAAGGCAGCCAACACCCCCTCTCTCAAGGCTTTTCAATTCTAGTTGGGTAGGCATACCATAAACTGGAAAACAGGAAAACAAAATAATTTTGTAGAATGATAAATACTATAATTAAAATAGAACATGTTCTTCTGTCTTGGACTCAGTACCCAGACAGAATCATGAACACGTTCAGTGTGGTGCCCTTACCCAAGGTGTCGGACACATGGTTGAACCCTACAATGCCACCCTCTCAGTCCACCAACTTGTAGAAAACACAGACGAGACCTATTGCATTGATAACAAAGCCCTCTATGACATCTGCTTCAGAACCCTAAAGTTGACTACCCTCACATACAGTGACCTGAACCACCTGGTGTCTGCCATCATGAGTGGGGTCACCACTTGCCTGCGCTTCCCAGGCCAGCTCAATGCTGACCTGCGGAAGCTGGCCATTAACATGGTCCCTTTTCCCCAACTTCATTTCTTCATGCCTGGCTTTGCCCCCCCTGACCAGCCGAGGCAGCCAGCAATACCAGGCCCTGACAGTACCTGAGCTCACCCACCAGATGTTTGATGCCAAGAACATGATGGCTGCTTGAGACCCCCCGCCACGGCTGCTACCTAACAGTGGCTGCCATGTTCAGGGGATGCATGTCCATGAAAGAGGTGGATGAGCAAATGCTTAATGTCCAAAACAAGAAAAGCAGCTATTTTGTTGAGTGGATCCCCAACAATGTGAAAACAGCTGTCTGTGACATCCCACCCCGGGGGTTAAAAATGTCTGCCAACTACATTGGCAATAGCACAGCCATCCAGGAGCTGTTCAAGCGCATCTAGGAGCAATTCACAGCTATGTTCCGACGCAAGGCCTTCCTGCACTGGAACACCAGTGAGGGCATGGACAAGATGGAGTTCGCTAAGGCCGAGAGCAACACGAAAGACCTGGTATCCAAGTACCAGCAGTACCAAGATGCCACCGCTGAGAAGGAGGACGAGTTTGAGGAGGAATCTGAGGAGGAGGTGGCATAGAGCCAGCTCCTGCTACCAGGTAAAACGTGGAATTGGTGTGAACTCTTTATTCACTCACAACCTATTCCCTGATAGCCGCGTCTCACTGTGTGTGCCCTTGCTGTTCTTTCTGTCTCAACATCAAATGCTGTACAGACATCACCATTAAAGCATTTTCATAGTGAAAAAAAAAAAAAAAGAGGAACCAAAACACAGAACAGGACCAGATGCTTGGTGTGTGGCTCCCCAGCCCTTAGATCAGCACCAGCACATAGTAGGTGCTCAGTAAATTTGGTCAATACCTAAACGTGCTGGGTGGTCAGAGAAGACTCACAGATGCCACTCCAAGTGGAGACTAGAATGGCAAGCAAGAAACATTCTGGGAAAAAGGTGGGTCTGGGGGACGGAGATCGGGCATGGCAGCCTCCTTGGCATTAGGAACACAGAAAGAACCAGGGAGTTCTGGCTACCTTAACACTCTGCCAACTTCAAAGTGCTGTGTACACTTACGGGAAGGCTGTTTCTGTGTCTGGTTCTTTACTTTTGCATAGTACTCGTTTTTTAAAAATTTCCATCCCAGTCGCTTCAGACCCGCTACTCTCCAGCAGTTGCTCCAAAGTCCAACCTTGAAGGTCCCTCTCCCCGCACCCCACTGTGTTGCTGCTTGGGCAAATGCACCCAACTAACAGGTTTCCCGCCACAGCCCGGCCCGTCACTTCCTGAGGGCAACACCCCCGTGGCGCCGGGTGGCGGTGGGAGCAGGTTTAGCCACTCACCCCGAGAGCCCGAGCCCGGAAGGCCCGGCCGGCGGCGACCAGGCGCGCTGGGGGCGGGCTGAGCAGGCGGCGGGACCGGCCCGGGCCAGCGCGGGGCGGCGGTGCCGGGCGGGGGAGGGGCCTAGTCGCCTTTGCCTTCCCCTTCGCTGCAGCTGCCGCCGCCTCCAGGTAAGGGGACTAGGGAGCCGCCGGGTCGCGGTGGGGTCACCCCGCCTGGCCACTCCCCACCGCCCGCTGCCGGCCCCACGCGGGAGTTCCCGGAGCCCGCCCGGCCCGCCGGCCCTTTGGCTCTTCCCCGCCCCTCGGGCCGCCAGGCCCACGCAGGAGCGGCCACGCGCTGCCCCGGCGCTGGTGGCTGGGTCGTTTACAGAGCCGGAAGTGCCCTTAGAAATCGCATAAGACAGCAGATGGGGAAACTGAGGCCGGGTAGAGCCCTCCTGCCCCCAGCTCGGCGCTCTGAGCCTTTAGAGATCGCCCAGCTACTGCCTTGAAAAATGGTACACTGGTCAGAGGCAGGGAGGAAGGGGACTTGCCCAAGGTCACACAGGTTAAGTGGGCTTCCCCTGCCCCACACAGCCCCTCCAGGCGCTGGCGAGGAAACCCCCGAGGCTTTTCTCACCCACTTTCTCCTCACCCCTGCAGCCCCCTGCTCTCCCACCTAACTGCAAATTCCAAAGGAGCTTGGGGAGCTCCGGCTCCTCATGTTACTGGCGGGCCATGTCTTCTGGCCCTGCTGCCTGAAGTTTACTTTTTTTGATTTTATTTATTTTTGAGACAGAATTTCTCTCTGTTGCCCTGGGTAGAGTGCCTTGATGTCACAGCTCACAGGCCACAGCCCCCAGAGTAGCTGGGACTAGAGACGCCCACCACAATGAGGGGCTAGCTTTTCTATTTTTGGTAGAAACAGGTCTGGCACCTGCTCTGGCTGATCTCACTGAGCTTGGGCCATCCACCCTCCTCAGCCTCCCAGAGTGCTAGGATTACAAGCATGAGCCACTGCCCCAGGCCACTGCTACTTACTTTTGAGTGGATTTTACGGCTGGGTAAACTGAGGCTCAGAGAGATGAAGTGATTTCCCCAAGGAGTACATTCCTACAAAAGAGAAGAGGGTAAGGATCTGGGCTCCTTGGCTAGAGAGGCTGACCCAGTGCCAGGCACAGTTTTGGCCTCCACAATGTCCCTGCCCTGGGGGTCACACAGGGAGTAGGCCAGGCTAGAATCTAAGACTATTACCTAACTCGAAATGGAAGTAAACATATAGTTTTTTTTCCCCCCTAACTCAGTGTTTATTTTGCTGCAGAGCTTTGGGGACAGTCATTCATTCATTCAACTAGGTATTGAGCACCTACTGTGTGCCATGGTGCACACTGTTCAGACCCTGAGGAGATAGCAGTGAGCATGATGAGGCCTACCCTCAGGGGTACACTCCAGAGGGTGGGATAATACACTGCCCATCAGTCTGGGGAGGGCGTGCTGAACACAAAGGGAAGAGGAGGCTACTGGAATCCCCCAAACTGGGAAGTACGTGAAGAAGGCAGAAAATGACTTCTCTACTGATTCAGGGTGTGGTGTTAGAATGGCCTCAAGACCTCTGAGTTTTTGGTCTTCATGGACCTCATTTAAGATCTTCCTACTGAGCTTTCCTACTCCTTAAGGATTTGGGGGGCAGGGGTAGGTGAGTAGAGAGTGATCCAAAGGAAGCCCTAATCCACAGCCTGGAAACCTGGGCTATCAACCCGATACTGCCGCTTCCTCGCTGTGTGACTTTGAGTAGGTCACTCAACTTCTCTGGACCTGTTTCCTTATTTTACAACACAGATCATATCTAATAGGGTTGGTGAGGTTGTCAAAATGCTTTGTAAATGGCGAGACACAAAGTGTGGCTGGAATGAGCGAGCTTGCAAATCAGCTGTGAGCAAGGCTGTGTTTATTTAGCATGTATTTATTTAGAGTCGCTAGTGACTTCTGTGGATAACCTATTATTGTTTGCCATAAAGAAGTGTAAGAGAAGTGGGTGGCTGGGTTCCAGGCAAGGTGGCTAAGCTCCCTGCCCCAGCTCCAGAAATGGGATGCTCGTGTCACCATCAGCATTTCCGTCTTTACGACCCCTGCAGCCTCACACACAGCATCACACAAAGGGGGGCTCAGAGGCTAGCCTTGGCAGCTTCCTAACCACTCAGTCGTGACCTTTCCTCATTTGTCATATACTTCTCCAAGGTTGTCGTGAGGACTAAAGGAGCGGAAGCCACAAAGGCCTGGTGTGGTGTCTGGCATGTTGGGAGCCTTTTATTTTTGAGGCCTAAGGTCCAAGGAGGGGATGGAGAGGCGTGGTTGACTGATGCTTAGCATGTGGCTCCTGTGAAGGCTGGCACCTGCCAAATTCCTCATAAGACTCAAATCATCCCTCCGTACCCTGGGTACCACTGGCTCCAAAAGCTGGATCAGCTACCCGGGGCTCCCAATGTAACACCTGAGAAATGTCATTAGGTGATTTCTCATCATGTCCTCTATGGCCTGTGTGTTTTGTAAACACTGCTCTGTACACCGTAAGCCGGGGCTGCTGATGAGGAGTAGAGCCCTCCCTTCCTTGGATGTGTGACAGCGGGCAGGAGGGGGAATCCAATCTGCTTTCCACTTAGCCTACCTCTACTTGGCAGCCAGCCTAATCTGATTGTACTACCCTCTGCTTCAAACCCTGCTGTGGCTTCCCATTTTCTTAGGGAAAAGAACAAAAACCTTTAACATGAACCAGAAGGCCCTGCACTCCTGGCTGGCCTAAACTTCCACCACAGCCCTCTGTGTCCAGCAGGCCCCTCTCTCTTCAGGGCCCTTGCACCTGCTCTTCCATGCCCCTCCTTCTCCCTGCCTCCCATTTTCCAGGCAAATACTTCATTCTTCAAAGTTTAGCCCTACACAGACATGTACTCCAAATGCCCCAGGCCATAAGACACCCACCGGTATGTTGGCAGTTAAGCTCAGGGTGGAATTACACACTCCTGGCTGAGATGAGTTTCTGCCTGTACCCTGTACACCACCCGACATCTGGGGCCAGGAACAAGTTTGCTCAATAATGAAATCTGCCCATGGGGAGGAACTCTTGAGCAAATTAGGGACCTTGCTTTATATAAAACTATACTGTCCTTCAAAAAAATATGCTAAAGCCATTTCTCAGTTGTGGGGTAGAAAGGCATTCATTCATTCATTCAGCACACAGAGTTGGGCACCTGCTCTGCCAGGTACTGTTCTGGGATATATCGGGGAATACAACACAAAAGCCACTGCCCTCATACAGCTTTCTCTAGTGAGGGGGAAAGATGATCAACAAATAAATCTGTGGGTGCTGAGATGGGCGGTGGGGATCAGGGTGGCTGCCCTGAGGGTGAGATTTGAGCATAGACAGGAAGGAGGTGAGGAGTTGGCTGTGTGGTTGTCTGGAGGAAAAGCATTCCCGGTAGAGGGAACAGCCAGTGCAAAGGCCATGAGGTGGGAATATGCCTGGGGGAGCCAGGAGCCATAAGGAAGATGGTGTATCGGGAGCAGCATGAGTGAGGGGCATGGGAGTAGGAGGAGGGCAGAAAAGCCACTAGGCCAGTTGTTAGGAGAGTTAGCGACTGTGGGGTGGGGGGAGTCGTTGGAAGTTTGGAGCATGGCAGAGACAGAGCTTTCTGGATGCTATGTGTGAATAGGTCAGGGCAAGGAGGCACCTGCCATGACCCATGTGAGAGGTGATGGTGGCTCCTGCCAGGGTGTGGTGAGGGAGAGCGGAAGCAGTGGTCAATGTGGGCACACAGCCCTGGACCTGGGGATCTGCCCCAGTGGCACTGTTACCCCGCCCCGCCAGGCCTCCAGCCCATCCTCCAGGCTGCTCAAGTGAAGGTGGGAGGTGAGCTTCCCTTCCCTGCTAGCATCTGTTTTCTTCTGATCTGTAAAGTGAGTGTCCAAAACCCTTCCAGTTCTTCTATATTGGAACTGTTGCCATGGAGACCTCCCAAGATGCCTCATTTACCTCTGGCTTCCAATTTGACTTCCAGATAGAAGTGTGGAATGAATGAATTTCTCCCCTAAAATGCTGCATGGGGTGGGTGGTAAGCTGCGCCTGCCTAGAATTCACCCTTCTAGGAATATCTCAGGATTGTCTTATTTAGGGTGTAGAAGCGTGTCTGTAGCTTAACTTTCAGCTATGATCTTTAGGATTTCTGACCTAAGGATGGTGCTGTAACTTTATGTGTTGTAAAGAATTTCTTTAGCCAAATTCTTTTATCTCTTCTTGGCACCAGAATAATTAGTTTTCTGCCTTCCTATGGCACTGTAGCCATCTCTCTATTAATGCTTATTTTATTGCACTGCAGAATCATTTAAAAATCCAACTGTGGGCTCAGCACCCATAGCACAGTGGTTATGGTGCCAGCCACGTACACCAAGGCTGGTGGGTTCGAACCCTGCCCTGGCCTGCTAAACAACAATGACAACTGCAACAACAAAAAAATAGCTGAGCGTTATGGCAGGCGCCTGTAGTCCCAGCTACTGGGGAGGCTGAGGCAAGAGAATCGCTCAAGCTCAAGATTTTGAGACTGCTGTGAGCTGTGATGCCACGGCCCTCTACCAGGGGTGACACAGTGAGACTCTGTCTTAAAAAAGAAAAAAAATCCAACTGTGATCAGGAAAAGAGAAAAAGACCCCCCCCCCAACACACCCACACACACACACTAACATAGTCAGAAAATTTGACCTTGACCTTCACCAATTGCTCTAAGGGGGAAAAGATCACCACTGATGGCATGTAACAAAAAACAGAAGTTCATTCTTGCATGTGATCTTCTAAAGTCCCAGGTCCAATTTTAAGGATAATGGAAAGGATTTCTAAGGATAATACTGACCGTATTTGGTTTTCTTCTTGGTGCTGACTTTAGAATTTTTCATCTCCCCAAGAAGAAACCCCACTGTGTTGTTTATGGCCTTCATCAACAAATATTCATTGAATGCGCATCGTGGGTGCTTGTGGAGCTGAGGGCAGATATTTGCGGAATGGCTGGCTACCCCTACTGCTGACAAGAGTGACTCAGCATTTTCTTTGGTGATGGATAATGTGACTGACCAGGCAAAATTATAGAGCATCAAAACAAGTCCGATTCTAGACTAATCACCGTCCATCCTGGGTCTGAGCTGAGCAATCAGGCTATAGGTGTGGGTTTGCCCTAGTTGTTCCCACTCCAGATGTGTTGTTTCCCTGAGAGGTGGGGCTCTTCTAGGTCAAGGGTGGGCCTTTCTTAGAGTTTTTTGGCATCTTTATAGTGCCTGGGCAGGGACAAGACACCCTCCCCCCACCCCCACAAGCTACTCCCTCTATCAGTGACTCCTGAGCACCAGGGTGCTGCTGGATCAGCCTGAACACATTAGGTGACCCCAGGGTGCAGAGCTACTGCAGGTCCTGATTAACAGGCTCTTTATCTCACTGTTGGACTCTGGCTCTCTCTTGGAATTGGAATCAATGTCATTTCTCAGACACTTGAAGAATCTCAATTTAACCCTGGAGCAGATACTTAAATCAGATCAAGGGGTGGAGGCCCCTGAGATCCAGTATACATAGCAAGTGACACAGCCACCACCCCACAGCTGCCACCACACTCACTCAGTTTGGGTGTCTAGCCCATCTAGCTAGATAGTGCATAAAGTTGGAACCACATGCTCCTCCATCCCAGCACTGTGAATAGCTGAGAATCACCTCTGTCTGTCACACCAATCCTTGTCCATTTGATTACTAATAAGACTTGTTGGTCAAATGAATGGGCCTTACCTGTGACCTTAGCCCCACATGGGGCCAGGGCTTTCTGAGCTAAAAACTCCCCTTCTAGGAATCAAGAGGCAGGATTTTTCTTTTTTCTTTTTTTTTTTTTTTTTTTTGAGACAGAGTCTTACCTTCTCGCCTTGGGTAGAGAGCTGTGTCATCATAGCTCACAGCAACCTCAAACTCTTGAGCTCAAGTGATCTTCTTGCCTCAGCCTCCCGAGTAGCTGGGACTACAGGGACCCACCACAACGCCTGGCGATTTTTAGAGACAGGATGTCACTCTAGCTCAGGCTGGTCTCTAACTTCTGAGCTCAGGCAATCCACCTGCCTTGGGCAGAATTATTTTTAATTATTTTTTTTTTTACATTATAAAAGCACCAATACGCTCACAACCGAAAATGCTACAGTTACAGAAAAATAGAAAGAACAACTACCAATCACCTATAGTCAGCTCCTCAGCCCTATCACCCACGACACGATGATCATGAATGTTTCCATATGTTTCTGATCTTTTTGCCCTGTAAAACATTTTATTTTTTTTTAGAGACAGAGTCTCACTTTATTGCCCTTGGTAGAGTGCCATGGCTTCACAGCTCACAGCAACCTCCAACTCATGGACCTAGGCTATTCTCTTGCCTCAGCCTCCCGAGTAAGTGGGACCACAGGCCTGCACCACAATGCCCAGCTATTTTTTTGTTGCAGTTTGGCCAGGGCCGGGTTTGAACCTGCCACCCTTGGTATACGGGGCAGGCGCCCTACTCACTGAGCCACAGGCGCTAACCCCCTTGTAAAATACTTTTTAAAAACATAACTGGAATTGTATTATATATATCCAGTGATATGCTAGTAAACTACCTCTCTAGAACAAAGAAATCCCTGATTTGTAGCCCTTGCCAATTTCTGTGGTATAAATATTCCCACTTTGCCAATTTCAGGATGCAGGGTCGGGAGGAGATGCGCAGAGTCCATTCTCACCCGCTGGGATGAGTTGGCTCTAGCGCACCATACTGTAATTTAAAATTGGATCTTTTTTCTTCTGATTTTAAAATCAGTACTCACTATTGAGGATTCACAAAACACAAACATGTAAAGAAAATATTAAAATCGTCCAGAATCCAAACCTCTTCCTCTTTAGAGTCAGCCACTGTCCGCACCCCAATGCATGTTGTAGCAGTTGAGATGTGTACAAAATAACCTTCTAGAGAGTTCAGAAGCAAAATGTGTGCATGGCAGAAAACTTGGGAAATAGAAAAAATTCTCTGATCTCACCTTTCAGAGATAATTTGGGGGGATGTCATTCCAGTCATATTTCTTCTCTGCATCTTTTTGCATGATTGGACTTGTAGTTGGAATGTCTTTATTTTCAGGCAGGGATACAGGCAACATTCTCATGCCCCAGAGGAGGGTGACTTCCAGGGGAAGGATATCAGTAAAAAACACTACTGAGGCTTACAGAGGTGAAAAATCATATTCCTTTCCCCCAGCACTGAAAGCCAGGGTCCCCCAAAACTTCAAATACTTTGAAGAATGCTTTATTCTCTCACCCAGAAGGGGAAACAGGACGGTGGTAGGGACATATAAACACCAAGACGATGACAAAACCATGGGATAAACGCTGTGATGGAGGAGACAGAGGGATACCAGGAGGGGACTCGGAACCCAGCACTGGAGAAGGGGACAGTTCAGCTGAGACCTGAAGAATAAATAGGAGTGAATCAGACAGGGATGGGGTGGGTAGGAAGGGCATGTCCTGGGCAGAGGGGACAGCGTGTGTTAAGTCCCAGAACTGGAAAAGAGGCAACATTTTTGAAGAATTAAGATGTTCGGCATTGCCAGGGCTTGGACAATGGGAGCACAGAGGGTTGGGAGGGAGTAGAAGCTGCCAAGGGCTACACCATGCAAAGCCAAGTTCATCCAGCTAAGTTTAGACTTCATGGTAAAGGCAATGGCCATGCAGGAAACTGAGTGAGGTACAAGGGACCTCTCAGTACAGCATCCTGTGAATCTATCATTATTTTAAAACAGAAAGCAAAAACGTTATAATTCTATATTTCTATGGAATATGAAAATCCTTTTCTTAAGGTCTAAGGGTAAACTGTAAATAACTATTTCCCTCTCAACCAGTTAACTAATCAAATCAGCATGTACCATCATCTACTCCAGTGGTGATGAAGCTAGACACACAAAGACCCCCCCTAGTCGGGAGGTTATATTGTAGTGAGGGAGACAAGCAATCAATACCTAAGCTCCGAAGTAAGATGATTTTAAATAATGGTTGGGGGCGGGGTGCTAAAGAAAAAGAAACCTTAAATAAACCCAGATTTCAAGAACCAACTATGGCCCTTCTGCCCCAGTTCTGGAGACAGGCGGCTCGGCTCAGGTTCTACAGAGACATAGACAAACTGCCCTGGCGGAGCAAACAAGAAAAACCAGCCTGTGGGTCAGCAGGGCGTGGGATGGGAACCTACAGGAGAGGCAGCTGGTGCAGAAGCTGGTGCAGGGGGAGCCTTGTCGTGCACCCTCACATCCCTGGGCTTTGCCCCAGCTGGCTCTTCTCCTTGCGGGTGGCAGGTGGCTATCATTGCTGAGCACTCACCCATGTGGGTACAGCTCTGGTAATTCACACGATTGTCTCCTTTAAAGCCCTCTTTCTCTTTGTATGGTGACCTATGCTGACTGCACCCAGCTCCTTGGCAGGCACTGTATCTCCTCCACATCTGTATCCTTCTGCTCAATGAGGTCCTGCCACAGAGTGGGTGCTCAGAAAATGCCATTTATATGAATGAATCAATGAATGAATGAACCAAGTGGTTTTTAGGCTTAAGCAAGAGCTAGATTTTCCTATTTCTTTCCCTCAAGGTACTTCCATTCTCACACTCCAAAGAAGTATTGGCTTGGGAAGGAAGCTGGAACGAGGGCCAGGCATCTGAAATTACCCAAGAATGTCCCCAGATCCAAAACCAGGGTCCCCCAAAACTTCAAATAAAGCTCAAACTTTGAGCTTAATTGTCACACCCAGCAGGGGAAACAGGACAGTGGTAGGGACATACAAGCAGAAAGATGCCCTCTCCCACCCATTCTGTGACTTCCATCAGGCTTCTGCTGGATGGCACCTGTCACCTGCATGTAGTATTCAGCCCTCCAACCCCCTCACTTCCTGTCTCCCGCATCCTGCCTAATTGCCTTTGCCCACTTCCTGAACTGATGCTTACTTATTTTTTCAGTGGGCTGCAAAGGACTTGGATCCTGCAGCCAGACCTCTTGAGTGTGAATCTTGCTTCCACTACTTCCTAGCTCTGCAACCTTGACCAACTTACCCAAATCATTTTATCATCATGTATCAATGCATTATTGCCTGTCTCCCACCAGAATGTACACCCCTTAAAAGCAAGGAATTTATCAGTTTTTCCCCCGAACCGGCCCAAAGGCCAAAAAAAAAGGGGGCCCCAAACAAAACCCCCTTCTCCCTTCATCCAGAAAGAATCGGTTGAATGCCTCCAGTACCCCCAGGGCCTGCACACAAAGCTGGGGTGCAGCGGGGAGGAACGACCAGGGGGCCTGCTTCAGGAAGCTTACGTTCTACTTGTATATACAAGTAAACCAAAAAGTTGTTTTTTTTAAACTATGATTTTAAATAAGGATAAATATAATAAAAATAGAAGAGGGTGCTGAGATAGAGGGGCAGAGATACTTTAGCTGTGGTGGTCAAGGAGGCCTCTCAGAGGAAGTGACATCCAGGCGGAGTCCAGGATGATATAGAGTCAGGGGTAAGGTGTTCAGGCAGGGAGAATGGCAGGTGGGGAGGTGGGAGGCGGGAGCAGAAGGACTGCCAGTGTGGGTGTAGCGTAGTGAACACACAGGCGCGTGGCCTGAGGTGGAGTTTAGCAGCAGGCAGGGTCTAGATCACACAGGACTTTGTAGGCCACCACACGGGATTAGGATTTTTTTTTCCCGGGAAAAGGGAAAACCATTGGAAGGCCTTAAAACAAAGAAGGAAGGGAATGGGAAATGCGACAAAAAGGCCACTCAGGCCACCACATAGAGAATGCATCGTACAGAATCCAGAGTATATCGTGTTGAATGAATGAATTTGGTCCGAGTTGAGCTTTTTGTAAGCTAAGTACATCCCCCACTCCTCTGTGTTTAGAAACAGGCTGGCTCATGCTTTCTGTTTGTTTGTTTGTTTTTTGAGACAGACTCTCACTGTGTTGCCCTCGGTAGAGTGCTGTGGCATCACAGCTCACAGCAACCTCCAGCTCTTGGGCTTAAGTGATTGTCTTGCCTCAGCCTCCCAGTAGCTGGAACTACAGGCACCCACCACAACACCTGGATATTTTCTGTTCCAGTTGTCATTGTTGTTTTAGCTGTCCCTGGCCGGTTCACCAGCCTCAGTGTATGTAGCTGGCGCTATAACCACTTGCTACAGGCACTGAGCCTTGCTGTTTGTTCTTGAGCTAAGAACTGACAAGGGCCTTCCCAGACACCAGCCCAATAAAAATATCACCTTGGGCTCCCCTGGATCATAGGTGGAATTACCGCAGCCTCCAAGCATGTGAAACTGGTTAAATGCAGTGGAAATGGCTGAGCACGTTGACATCACAGCTGCCCATGGCGCTGTCCTTGTTTCTCCACCACCATGATCTGGGCTGATCCTCAGAGCCAGAGAAATCTGCTATGAATCTCAAATTTGGGCTCCTGGAGCAACTTGAGGCCAGTCTTGCCTAGTGACTTTGGGCAAGGTCTTAACCTCTCTGGGCCTCAGTTTCTCCATCTGAAACAAGGGAAAGATCTCCATGCTGATGTAGAGGAAGGGGTTCAAGGTTTGGATTAAAAGTTGACTTGGGGCTCAGCACCTGTAGCTCAGAGGCTAGGGCACCAGCCACATACACCAGAGCTGGCGAGTTCGAACCCAGCCTGCGCCTGCCAAACAACAATGACAGTTATAACCAAAAAATAAAAAATAAATAAAAATAGGTGAGCTTTGTGGGGGGCGCCTGTAATCCCAGTTACTTGGGAGGCTAAGGCGACAGAATTGCTTAAGCCCAAGAGTTTGAGGTTGCTGTGAGCTGCAACACCACACCACACCAACGAGGACAAAACAAGAAGACGCCGCAAAAAAAAAAAAAAAAAAATAACGACGAGCATACTAACTACGGAACAACGGGAAAAAAACTGCGCCGCCCCGAGCAGACTATTAAGAAGTAAGAAGAAAAAATCGTGGACAAAAGACTGAACAACACAACATACTACGGAGGAGGAAAAAAAGGAGAAAAAAATGCGCAGAAGACTACAACATGCAAAAAAAGTAATGAGTTGCTGCCAACAACGAAAGAAGGGTGGGAGGAGCGGTTGGTTGTTGGTGGGAAGAAGGACGGCGGGGGGTTTTGAGAAGAAAGAACACCACGCTACTACACCAGAAAAGACCACCAAGGACAGCAGACCACACAACAACAACCAACAACTCCACGCAACAAACAAACCAACCACCCGCACAGCAGCAGCGACGACGACGGCCCACCACAACAACAACCAACTACTTCTGCTGGTTGTTTATTAATTAAATAATTATTATTATTATTATTATTTTGTAAGGAGAGGGGTCTCTTGCTCAGGCTGGTCTTAAACTCCTGAGTTCAAGCAATCTTCCTGCCTTGGCCTCCCAGAGTGCTAGGATCACAAGTGTGAGCCACCACACTGGGCCTTCAGGGCTGTTTTGAAAGATAATGAGTTATGATCATGGGCAGACTTTTACATAACTCCTATATAGAAGTAATATTTTGAGAACAAAAATGTTTGTTGCTCAACTAGCTGGGAACAAACTTAGGGATTGAGAACAGTGTGGAGTGTGGTTATTAGACGAGAAAGCTCTTGGCAATGTGACTGGTATTTAAAACACAGATGGTGGCCAAGAGCTGTGTCTCTGGGCTCCATCAGTCTGCCATTTACTAGCTCTGTGTCCTGGGTGCAGTTACTTCTGTCCGTCTGTTTCCTAATTTGCAGACTGGACATTACCTGCCTCATTGAGTTGGCTGAGCCCACACATGTTCTAATTGCAGCCCCAGTGCCCAGCTCGCAGTAATAACTCGGTAATGTTAGGTCTTCTGATTGTTTATTACACCTTTGCTATGTGCCAGGCACCACGCTAAGCATTTTACTTATTTGCTCGTGGATTATTTTATGCACTTATTTCTTTAGCAAACACTGATACAGCATAAGCCCCGTGGGCTGCGTTCTAAGCGCTTTACAGATACTAACCCACGCCAGCTGTGATGTTTACTGCTGACACAGCTCCTCCAGGTGGGTCCCATATGGTCCCACTTGTAGGTGAAGAAACCTAAGTATGAGCTGGGTATCGTATCTCAGTGGTGAGTGTGCCAGCCCCGCACACCAGGAGCAGTGGGTCCAAACCTCTCCTGGGCCAGATTAACAAAACAGAAACAGAGAGAAAGAGAGAGAGGGGGAGAGAGAAGAGAGAAAAGAAAGAAAGAAAGAAAGACCTTGATGTGAAAAAATAAGGTTGCCCGGTGTCCCATATCTACTAGGCGATAGTACTTGTTTTCAAACCTAGGTCTGTGTAGTCCTGAGCCTCTGTTCGTATCCCTGGTGCCCTGTACTTGAGGCTGCCACCCTTCCCTTTTGTCCCAAGTACCCTTCCTGGCCACTCCTAGGGCCATTCCTGCCCCGTGGAAGCCTGGCTTGGCTTGTCCCCTCTCTCGTCTCCTCCCCACTTCCTTGCTTCTCTTCATTTCCCCTGCCCCGCAACCCCAACCCCAGAAAGAAGGAAGGAAGGAAAGAATGGAGGGAGAGAGGAGCAAGAGGAGGACAAGGAGGAGACCCCCTTCCTTCTTGCTTCCTTCCTTCCATTGAGGTCCACTGTACATAAAGTGCACAAATCTTAAGTATCCAGCTCAATGGATTTTTAAATGTATTACACACATGTAACCACCTAGATAGAGAACATTTCCATCACCCAGAATTCCCCCTGGTGTCGCTTCAGATCCAATACTCCCTCCCACAGGTAACCTCTCTTGTGACTTCTGTCACCATCCTTGGGCTTCCCTGTCCTTCAGGTCCACACAAAGGGAGGCCCACAGGGCGTACTTGCTTGCGAATGGCTTTTGTCTGTGAGATTCATCCGTGTGGTTGGCCGTAGTTCATTCTGTTTTCATTGCTGCGTAATGTTTCACAGAACGAGCATGACACAGTTGATCTATTCTCTGCAATGGGCATGCGGGCTGTTTCCAGTTTGGGACTGTAGTGAATGAGCTGCTACGGGCATCCTTGGATGTGTCTTTGGTGAGCACAGCCCTCCTTTCCCAAGAGCAGAATTGCTGGGGCATACAGAAGGCACATGGTGAGCTTTGGTGGGTACTGTGGAACCACTTTCTGCAGTGCTGTACCGGTTACACTCCCACCAGCAGTGCAGGCATGTTCTGTTTGCTCTTCATCCTCATCAGCACTTAGTATTGTCGGTCTTTTTGGTTGTACCCACTAGATAGGCAAATGGTAGTATCTCACTGGGGCTTACATTTCCGTTTCTCTGATGACTAATGCTGTTGAACACCTTTTCAATGGCCACCCCTTACTGGCCATTGCTGTCACTTTTATGAAGTATCCCTTCAAATCTTCTGCCCATTTTAATGTTTGCATCATTGCTTTTTTTCTTGATGGTTTCTAAGAGTTGTTTATATACTGAGGATACAAATCTTTTGTTGATATTCACATTAAAAATCTATCCCCCAGCCCCAGTCTATGCCAAGTATTTTCACTTTCTTAAAAGTGATGAATAGAAGGCCTTGGTTTCAACGACGCCTAATGTATCTGTTATGGTTTATAACTTTTGCATCCCTTCTAAGCAATCTTTGGCTACCCTTGGAAGCATTTCTCACTGGGATTTTTTTCCTGCAGGGCTGGGAATGGCCACGTGGGACAGGCCAAGCCGGAGGCTGGCTCAGATGTCTCAGGTGCCAGCTTCAGAGGGGGAGCCACACCTGCCCACAGGCCGGGAGCTGGCTGAGGCCAACCGCTTTGCCTATGCCGCCCTCTGTGGCGTCTCCCTGTCCCAGCTATTTCCGGAGCCTGAGCAAAGGTGAGTTCTTTCATCTCACAGAGCGAGGGTCATTCTTCTTCAGGGAGGCGATTATGGACAGTCATGGAGCCTACCAGGGACTACAGGACAACACTAAGGAAGCAAGTCACTGTCCTTGCCTTTAAGGAACTCACCGTCTGGTGGGGGGGGGGCGGTAAGACATTCCCTTGTTCAGTTATTCATTCATTTGTACCTTCACCAAAGCACACTTTGAGCACATACTATGTGTCAGGCACAATTTGAAACACATGTAAGGTAAACGGGAATGAGATAGACACCATCTCTCCTCTCGGGTAGGATGCAGTCTAGGAGGGAGATATTGATTCATGCAACATGGATTTGTTGAGCACCTACTATGTGCTTAGTGCAGGCATCCTCAAACTAGGACCCGGGGGCCACATGTGGCCTGCCTAAGACATTTATCTGGCCTGCTGGGTGTTTTTGCCGCCGCTGCCTGTCCTGCTTAGCAGCTGACTTGTCCCAGGGCCCGCAGTCCGGCCTTCCAGCGGTCTGAGGGACAGTGAACTGGCCTCCTGTTTAAAAAGTTTGAGGACCCCTGGCTTAGTGTCATACACGGCTCTGTGGAAGAAACAAAGACTAGCAAGGCCCCACTCCTGCCTTGAACATGCTTCTGTCTAGGTGGGGGCACCTGGGTGGCTGATTGTAGCCGTGGACAGACAGGTGAGTGAGTGCCATGGCAGGTGTAAACAGGGTGTTGTGGGAGCAAAAGAATGTTCCAGGTTTAACAACAGTGTTATACCTAACCCTATCATCACTGATACCTACTGTGTTTTGTGTGTGTGTATGTGTGTGTGTGTGTGTTTGTTTTTGTTTATTTGAGACAGAGTCTCACTATGTTGCCCTGGGTAGAGTGCTGTGACATCACAGCTCACAGCAACCTCCTACTCTTGGGTTCAAGCGCTTCTCTTGCCTCAGCCTCCCAAGTAGCTGGGACTACAGGCATCCACCACAATGCCTGGCTATTTTTGTAGTTGTCATTGTTGTTTGGCAAGCCCTGGCTAGGTTCAAACCCACCATCCCCGGTGTATGTGGCCAGTGCCCTAACCTCTGAGCTATAGACACCAAGCCTACTGTGCGTTTTTTAAATCATATACATAGAATCAGAATAGCAGAATTGTTAACACCATCAGCTTTGGCCTTCAAGGATTGAGAGGGAGAGTTTGGAGGGAGGGAGAGACCAGTTAGGAGGCCAATAGGGTCGACCAGGGGAACCAGAACGATGACCGAGAGCTGGAGGGAGGGCACAGCTGGGACAGACTGCTCAGGGAGAATGGAGTTGACTTGGGAGCAGGGGGAGACAGAGACAGGAGTTTACTTTGGCTCCAAAGGTTCATGTAGAGAGGAGAGCATAGGAGGACAGAGATGTCATTACTGACAGAGGGAACCCAGATTCGGGGGCAGGAAATGAGAAGTTCTTGCATCGGCAGAATTTCCGCTATCCTTCTGCTCACTGTCCCCTTGAGTAAACTTCCCTCATGCCTTGGGTCTTAGCCATTTGGGGTTTTTGGTTTTGGTTTTGGTTGCATTTTGTTTTGTTTTTTGGTACAGAGTCTTACTCTGTCACCTGGATTAGAGTGCAGTGGCATCATCATAGCCTGCTGCAACCTCAAACTCCTGGGCTCAAGTGATCCTCTTGCCTCCTGAGCAGCTGGGACTACAGCTGCTTACAACCATGCCCAGCTAATTTTTCTATATTCAGTAGAGATGGAGTCTTGATCTTGCTCAGGCTGGTCTTGAACTCCTGGTTTCAAGGGATCCTCCTGCCTCGGCCTCCCAGGGTGCTAAGATTATAGGTGTGAACCACTGTGCCCCAACTTGTTATGGTTTTTATCTTGGTGTCTCCACTAGACTGAACACTAGAACATTCTCAACTCCATGGGGGTCACCTCTAGGAAGCCTCCCCTAACCTGTGCCCCTGACCAGGGGGTCTCTCCACCTGTGTGCTAAGGGATCCATCACTGTAACCTCTACACCTGCCTTCAAGAATGCTTCTGTTCCTACTAATCCTGTGGTTTGAGCTCCGGGGGGCAGAAGCCACCTTGTTGATAGCTCTGAGTCCCCAGTGCCTTGCAAATTGCTCAGTGTAGCAAAGACACTCGATTCAAGGAAAGAAGAAATGGGGAAATGCTGGTTTTATTAACAAGGAGATATTCTATAGGCTTTGAACTAAGATCTGAATTCACATCCTAACTCTGCCACTTTCCAATTGCGTGTGCCCTTGGACAGTTTATTTAACTTCCCTAAATAAGTATCAGTCTCTTCATCTGTAGAATGGGGCTAATGATATCCACCCTACAGGGAGATTACATGAATTTAAGGTGATGTAGGTCACCTTAAAATGGTGGTAGTTACATGCTTAACTCTGTGATTTACTTTCTTGGCCTAGTTTTCTCCTCCTAGAAAATGGGGATAATATTGAACTTACTCCTACTAGTCAGGGTATTCTGGACTGCAAGTCATAAAACATGTATAAAAGAGATGTAAACAATAGGAGTTTTTTTCTCACTTAACAAGAGATCCAGAGATAGATAGTTCTGGAGTCAATTCAGTGCCTCAACTGTTGGGTTCTCAACAGTTCTGTTGACCTCGTGATCACAAAATAGCTGCTGCAGCTCCGTGCATCACACCTTCACAGGACAGGGCCCAAGTCAGGAAGGAGGAGAGCAGGAATTCTCCTCAAGGCTCTATCAGGGGGAGAGCTTTCTTGGAATACCCCAAGAAGCCTTCCTTCTTTGTCATTGGCGATATCCTGTCGCATGCTCAGCTGTAAGGGAGCTTGAGAACAAATAAAGGCATTTGCCATCTTCAGTCTCCATTTTGAGAGGTGTATACTGCTAAATTTCTCTGAATTACTACTTTCGAGAAACAGAGTCCCATGAAGAAAATGGTTGTAAGGAGGGCATGTGTTAGTGGCCCCTGCAGAGGCTGGCACGGAGATACTGCCAAGCAAATGTTATTAGCCATTATTATTGATAGCAGAACCCCTCCCAGATAAACCAGTACAGAGCCATAGAAGAGCTTTGTGTAGTTTTTTCCATAAACAAATATTTATAAACCTGTACTGTGCACCAGGCCTGTACTAGGCACTACCTAGGAGGGCACATAGGACAGGGAGTTCTTATCCAGTGTCCCACTCCCCACCCTCAGTCCTGCAACCTCCAAGCACAGGCATCTCTAACCATTGGCCTTGGGATGTTTCACAATGTTTCTTCCTTGAATGTTTCCAATTCAGTATATCAGTTGTTTCCACGGGGTCGATCTGTCTTCCGAGGCATAAAACACATATTTTATAAATCTCAATCTCTCTAAAGCCCAGACGTGCTGTTGATTTCCGTAACCTTTAGAAAACATGCTGTGGCAGTTTTTGACCCTATGGGATATAAAAGCAAGCCTCCAAAATATTTCTTTTCCATGCTGTAAACATCACAGATGCTGTTCCTTTCAATTAATTACATTTATTAAACATAGAGAAACTAAAGGGGTAGACCAGGGATCAGTAAACTTCTTCTGCCAAGGGCCAGACGTTTTAGGCATGCTGGCCAGTGGTCTCTGTCACAGTCACTCAACTGTGCTGTTGTAACACTGAAGCACTCATAGATGATATGTAAAGGAATGCATGTGGCTGTGTTCCAATAAAACTTTATTTACAAATACGGGCTGCAGGTCACATTTGGCTCATGAGTGGCAGTTTGCTAAGCCCTGTTGAATGGGAACAGCTCTGAACTAGGAGGCTGGCAGCCTGGATTCCAGGTGAGGCTTTGCCCCTTCCCTGCTGTGAGGCCCCTGAAAAGACATTTAACAAGCAGCCTAGGACAGCCATCTGTCAGGTGGGATAGGACAAAAGGAGCTGTTTGGTGCCCTTGTTTTGTGAGTGGCCAGTGGATGATGAATGCTCAGGGGTGGAACCACTGGAGAGGGGCTGTCTCCACAGTGGGTCAGCATGGCCTCGGGCACTCAAAGGTTTGAACTGACAGCTATTACTTAACCTCTCAAGATCTGGGTTTCCTTTTTTTCCCTCAGTAGAGTGCTATGGCATCACAGCTCACAGCAACCTCAAACTCTTGAGCTTAAGTGATTCTCTTGCCTCAGCCTCCCAAGTAGCTGGGACTACAGGCACCCGCCACAACACCCAGCTATTTTTTAAAATTGTTTAGCAAGGCCAAGTTTGAATCCACCAGCCCCAGTGCATGTGGCCGGCGCCCTAACAACTGTCTACAGGTGCTGAGCCTAGATCAGGGTTTTCTCATCTCTAGCATGGGAGTGAAACAGAACCTACCTCCCTCCAGGGATTATGATGAGCATGAAACAACTCTGTGTATAACGCACTTGGCACAGGGACTGCCAGGCAGTTGCTCTGTGTATTTGCTGTCACTATTGGTGTTGATTTGCATGTATTTAGACCAGACCACCAACCACATTCATAGCAATTGCCAAGGCCCTGCCGATCTAAAATGCTACTCATTTGATCAATTGCTGCATTGGCACTTTACATACATATTGGTTCATTTATTTGCCCATGTAAAGGAACACATTTAGAGTGTCACACATATGCATATGCCAGGTATTATTCTAATCACATGTCAAATATTAGTTAACCCTTCCAGCTACCCTCTGGAATAGGTTTTATCATCTCTGCTGATTTACAGATAAAGAAACTGAGGCCCAGAGAGGTGAAGTAACTTGTCCAAGATCACACAGCTAGTGGCAGAGCTGGGATTTGAACCAGAGGTTGTGCTCCTTACACTGTGTTATAACATCCCAAGTCTCTGCATCCAAGACTTTCTTCAAAGACAGCAGGGTCAGGCCATGCTGCTGCCCATGGCCCTGAGTAATTGGTGCATATAAATTCGCCTCTAAGTAATGTTCAGTTCACTTAGCAGTCCCCTCCTCCTCATACACACCTACATACCACCCCAGGGTAATCCTGGTAAATTGCGCTAGGGTAAATTATAATCATTGTAATAGCAGTAGCTGACATTTATCAAGGGTTTCCTGGTGCCAGACACTGTTGCTATGTCATTTAATCTTCCCAGTGAAGCTAGAGGTAAGCCCTGTTATCGTCCACATGTTACTTCAGAGGAAGATCAAGCTGGGAGAGGTGAAGTGAGGACTCAGTGGGGCTGGGACTCCCCCAGGTGGCTGGACTCCAGGGTCTGACCCTTCAGCCTGTCCCCCACTAACTCTCCTTGTGCCCTTGTACCTAAGAGTGATGGTGCTGGCTGACGTTATTGAGCATCTATTAGGTGCCAGGCCCTCTCTGGGGTGTATGTATTACCTCATTTAAGCCTCAGCCAGCTTTATGAAACTGGTCTCTTGAGCCCATTTTGCAGATAAGGACACTGAGGCACAGAAGGTCAAGATACTTTCCCAAGATGCCGTGCCCTCAGATCCCCCTTCAAGAATGAAGAACATTTACCCCTGGCTGCTGGGAGGGCCACCCACCCAGTCCTGAGCTACCTGTCCTCTTTGGGGCCCATCTCCACTAAAGAGAGCCACCTTACCCGATATTCTGCCCCCTCTCTGGGACACCTGTGTTCAACAATGGGCTGTTTTGAGGCTATGAAGACCCAGCTCTCTTCACCCACTGGGGCAGCTCTTCAGAACTCCTCGCAGGGTGGGCCACCGCCTCTCTGGAGATTTCATGATGGCTCAACTGCCCCCTCTGCTCAGCCTGTGTCTTCCCTTCCTCCTGCAGGTATTCATCCCGAGGGGAGCCCTCATCTTCTCCATTTCAGGGCAGCTTCCTGGGAATCCAGTCATAGGATTCAAACCCAAGTTCTTTGTGGCTCTGATCAGAGGCCTCTCCACCCTGCAACCACACTAAGGAATGTGATGAGTGGGTCATGTGGTGCAAGGGCAGGGGCGGGGGCTCCCCTACCACCAGGAGCTCTACTGGGAAGGCTGAGTCTACCTCTATGTGGTCTGTAGGGGGTAGATCCTACGGCCGGAGTCCCAGGGCAGTACAGTTCAAGGCAGGCTGACAGCCTCTTCCCTGGGCTGGTGTCATCTCCTCTTGGTCCACTCCTCTGCTCCACATCCCCCAACCCCACCACCCAGCTCACACCTGCTCCAGAGGGAGCTGTACATCAGACATGTGATGTGGACTCTGCCAAGTGCCCAAGTGCCATGGGCTCCCCATCTCTGTGTCTCAGCCCATCCAGCCCTCCACTGGAGCAGCCCCCATCCACGCTCCCCTGCAGGACCCCACTCAGATGCCCAGCATGGACAGAGCCCAGCAGTGACAGTGCGTGTGGTGGGAAAGGTGCCTCCTTCTTCACTTTATCCATCTGTGCAATGGTTTTTTTCCAGAAAGCGCATCCTTGGTGATTTGCAGGAGCAGCAAATCACGTTCTCTAGGAAGCCTTTTCCTGCTTTTGCCCTCACCGCCGCAGTTGACTTGGGGCTGCATCTCCTGGCTGCTTGGGACTGAATTCCTGCTCTGTCCTAGGGCACCACAGGCCCTGGGGTCATTTGGTTACTTGAGTGTCTCCACCCCGCCATGAGCTTCCTCATCAGAGACTAAGCCTTGTTCTCCTTTGATTCCTCAGCCCCAGCACAGCCAGTAACTGTCCATTGCCCCCTCCCTGTGGCTTATTAGCCTCTTTGATCAAAGTTTTGGTGGAAGAAGAAGCTAAAATCCACATCACCTAAAATTACGTTTTGTATTTCATGGATCACGGTTGCTAAGTTGTGTGTGTGTGTGTGTGTGCACGTGCCCCCTGTTCACAGTCATGACCACAACTGAACTGTACCTCCCAATGGCCTTCTGAGCCCAAGTTCCCTGGAGCTTTGAGACCTAAGCCCTGTCTGCCTTTTAGCTCCTTCTGCACAGAGTTTGTGACGGGCCTGGTGAAGTGGCTGCAGTTGTCTGAAGCCGTCTTGCCAACCATGACTGCTTTTGCCAGTGGCCTGGGAGGAGAAGGAGCAGACGTGTTTGCTCAGATTTTGTTGAAGGACCCCATTTTGAAGGATGACCCATCAGTGATCACTCAGGTACACCTAATAGCTGGTCACAGCTATGTCCTCATAATATCGTATTATTACAAGCAGAGCTGAGGTTGAATTACCGTTATTGAATATTTACTACGTGTGTATTGATGTCATGCTACTCTAGTGGTGATTACGTGCTAGTTATTTTACATTTTACATTTAACTCTCAAAGCAATGTCATGAGGTAGGTGTACAAAATGGTATATCACCATTTTGTAGTTTAGAAAACTGTAGCACAGAGAGGTTAAGTAATTTGTCCATGGTTACACAGCTGACAAGTGGCCAAACCAGGACTTGAACCTTGGCATTCCCCCAAGCTATGGTGCCTCTTTTCAGAACAGCAGGTTTGCCAGGTCCCCTTGAGCATGTCACATACCCACTCTGTGTGCAGTTAAGGCACACAGAGGCTTGTGACACCGGTTGTTGACAGGCAAGTACATTGATTCGAAACAGTCCCTCCCCCTCCTTTATTTCACTGCCTGAAGTTCTCGCTATTTGCTATTTCTTTCTTTCTTTGCTTACTAGTTTGTTATCTGGCTCACTACTAGCATCTCGGGCAGAGGCTTTTTGTCTGTCTTGTTCTCCTACTTAGTAGGTGCTAGTAAATATTTGTCAAATGCGCGGGCTGATTGCATATCAACTTATCACTGATTCCAGTGCCTTTTCCCTCAGGACCTTCTGAGCTTCTCACTCAAGAATGGTAAGTTGATTTTCTAAGCTCTATAAATTGTGGGTACCCACTTCACCCCCATTCAGTGAAGCCAATAACAGGTGCTGACACCTGGGGCCAGGTCCCCTGCAGCCTTTTTGGCACAAGGAAGAAAAAGGACCCCGCATCACTCGGGAGCTAGGCAGCCCCTCGGTCGCGCCGAGCCGGCATGGTCCTTCTCGGTGCTTGCTTGCTTCACTGTGCGGCTGTACCCCCTCAGTAGCTCTTGAATCCGGCCCTTCCCCACCCTCACTCCCCCTAGGTGTGAGCCACTGCCCCCTCTCTGGGGTGACAGTAGAGTCTCCTTACTGGTCTTCCTACTGCCACTCTGCAGCTCAAGTGATCTTTGCGAAGGCCCGTCTGATCACACCCCTCCCTGCTGACTGCCTGCCAGTGGCTTCTGCTGCACTCAAGGGAAAGACTGGCCCCTCTGGCCTGGCTCTTGAGGCCCTACTAGGCTAGCCCCTGTCCCCTCTCCAGCCTCATCTCTCAATACAGTCGCCCCCACAGTGTGGCTCAAGTCACATCGGCCTCCTGACAGCTCCCTGGACACGTGTGCTCCCTGCACCCGGAGTCCCTGTGCATTCCCTTCTCCTGGCTGGAAACTTCCTGCCCCTCTTTACCTACTTCCTGCCTTTCCGTCATCCCTCCCCTCCCCTCCGTCATCACTCCCCAGAGGAGGCCTTCCTGCTATCCTGACTCACACATGCCCAGCACCACGTTGACGTGGTGATAGCCATTCACCTTATCACGTAATTCTTTGATCAGTGGCTTCCCTACCCAACCACAGGCTCCATTCAGACAGGGTCCAAGGCTGAACTTGTTCACTTCTGAGGCCTGACACATTGCACACCCTCCATAAATACCAATTGAATGAATTAATGAAAGAAATCGATGGCTCCCTGTTATGGATAAGGAAGTCAGCTCAGAGAGGTCAAGCAGTTTATCCAAGCTTGCTCAGAAGTGGCAGCGTGGGATTCCATCTGTGCGCTGCTGTAACAAATTAGCAGAGACCAGGTGGCTTAAAACAATAAGCACTTTATTCCCTTACTGTTCTGTTGGCCAGAAGTCTGAAATGGAGGTGTCAGCAGGGTTGCACTCCCTCTGACGGCTGCAGGAGAGGTTCCTTTGTGCCTCTTTCAGCCTCTGGTAGCTCTAGGCTACCTCGGTTCATGGCTGGGTCACTTCAGCCTTTGCCTTCCCCTTCCCATGACCTTCTCCTCCTCCTGCCTCTGCTCCGTGCGTTGCTTATGAGGACACTTTGCACAGGGCAACCTCATTGCATCTGCAAAGAGCCTTTTTCCAAATAAAGTCACATATGTAGGTCCTGGGACACAGACCCATCTTTGGGGGGCCTCCAATCAACCCCCCGTATCACCCAGGGTGTTTGACTCCCATCTGCCCCCCCCCACCCCTTCTCTGCCTGGGCTCCCTTCTTATTGCATATGTGGTTTATTTTATTCCCTAGACTGGGGAGACGTTTTGGGAGGAGCTCCTCGTTTATTCTGATGGCAAGCTAAGAGAGGGAAGGCAGAACTGAAAATGAATTCCCCTGTAATCCAGCAACTTTTTGCTCTCTCCCCACTGGAACTTTGCTAGTGAGAGAAGGAGGAGGAAGAACAGAATTTTAAGAGCAGGAGCTCAGGCAGGAAGGAGCCCCCCGGAAGGTCAGCAGGGCAGCAGTGTGGTAGCCGGCGTTGGGCCAGGTGGGCAGCCTGGGTAAGCTGAGCTGGGGAGAGGAGCGGGATGGCGTTCACCTGGGTAGATCTAAGGACACGGCCTCAGCGGGGGCAGCAGGGACAGTAGGGAAGAGGCTGGTCCAAGAGTCACCTGAGGGAAGGGACAGGGCATGCAAGAGAGAGGGGACGCAGAGGTGAAGTCTGGGATTCTAGTTGCCAGTGCCAGCTGCGAGGGGGACTGGGGTCCTGTCTCAGGAATTTTGGCACTTGTCTCTAGTGACCCTTGTAGAGAAGGTGGTAGTCAGAGAACCTGAAGAAGCAGGGGCTGGGCCTCCCTCGGGCCCACGTCGCAGGTCACGTGACCTGTTTTTTCCATGTTCACGGGTTAGTAAATGTCTATTTAATACAGTATCTTCATGTGGGTCACCCTACCTCGGGACTTCCTGTTATGAGAATAATAAAATTTCTTCACTATTTTAACCTCCGAGACCTTGTTGTTCCTGGTGTGCCCCATGGACCCAGCAGCGGCAGCCTCCCCATTGTTAGAAATGCAGGTCTCTTGGGTGGCACCTGTGGCTCAAAGGAGTAGGGTGCTAGCCTCATATGCCGGAGGTGGTGGGTTCAAACCCGGCCCTGGCCAAAAGAAAAAAAAAAACTGTAGAAATGCAGGTCTCAGGCCCCATCCAGACCCACCCCGTCGGGGTCTGTGTGTTGGCAAGAACCGGGTGAACCCCATGTGCTTTGTCGTCTGAGGAGCGCTGGTGGAGGGCTCAACCCCAAAGAAGATGTGGGGGCCTGCTCTATCCAAACAAAACATGTGACCCCATCTTATAGCCATGGATGGGGCCTCAAAGAGTGATGTGGGCCAGCGCTGCTTTCAGGCAGGCAAGGTCTTCGCTAATACTTCTGTTTGGCAGAGGGGACCACGTGGCCCCCAAGAGAGTGGTGACATTGGCCTGAGAACACTGCTGGGACGTCGGACTCTGAGTCTGGAGCACTTACTTTCTGCCTGCTCTGAGCCTTCCTTTTTCAGGGGCTGTGCATTCCTGGGATTATCACTTATTTCATTTAGGAGTGGCTGTATCACTTTACTTTTCTTTAACAGAAGAAAAGGAAGAGTAATAATATCTGGTCTTCCAGGGCTCTCTTAGAAAGAGACGCCAAGTTTGCTGTGGCCTGAGACTCGCGTTGCTGGGAGAGCAGGGCAGCAGCTCAGCCCGTAGACTCTACCCGTATCACCACCATGACGGCAAAGCCACCACCTACTGAATGCCTGCTGTGTGCCAGGCATGACGCAGAGAGTCGTGCCACATTTCACTCTCTCTTCCCCCAGTAAAGCTGTCAAGGCTATTGCTCCCATTTTGCAGACCTGAAATGCACCCATCAAGGTCAACTTGGACAATCTTCTCATTTTCACAGGCAGAGAGATTGAGGTCCAGGGAGAGGAA
>NW_003852404.1:5199016-5210909 GCF_000181295.1 Otolemur garnettii
CCTCGGGCACCTAGGACACCTCATTTCACCCCTGCTTGCTGTGAGTAAGCTTGAGCGTGGCTCTTACAGAATATCTGAGTGGATTTAAAATGACCTATCTTATATCATTGCCTGGTGCTTCATGTCCTCCCAGGGAGCTTTCTCCTAGGCAACATCCAAACCAGCATTGCCTTTTAAATTTCTCTTGAAAATAAGCACCGCATATTAAGTACCTGTCAGATGTGGGTGACCTTACCTGGCCCCTCTCAATCACTGTCTCATTTCATCCTTGCAGCCGTCCTCTAATGTAGGCACTCCAGTAACTCACACTCTCACAGATGAGCAAACTCAGGCTCCAAGAGGTGAAATAACTTACCTAAGCTGGTAAGTGGCAGAGCTGGGCACTCAAAACAAATGCTGTTAGCCAAAACCTTAGCGGATTTTACCCAGAAGTGTTGAGGGATAAAGTCCCTACAAGAATATAATAATTCCTCCTATCAAAAGAACACCTATCTCTGATCACATCAGGGGGTGTCAACAGCTAAGAATAGGAGTAGCATCAGTGGCACACTGGAACCCAGTGGGAACAGGTGTCAGAGCTGGAAAGGTCCCCAGAGGCAGGTGGCCCCTCAAATTGCCATACCACTCTCTCATCTTATACATAGGGAAACTGAGGCCCAGAGAGGGAACTGGCTCGCTGATGTTTGTCATGTCCAACCTCTCTATCCTTTCTAAGGAATAATCAGGGACCAAGAATGAGAAGCAAGAGGAGGTCAGGCTGCCTGGTTGTTAAAATCCAAGCTCTACCTTGGCAAGTTACTGCCTATCTCTGTGCCTCAGCTTCCTCAGATGTCCAGTGGGAATGACAGTAGTCTTTATCTTATAGGCTGGGGGTGAGGATCACACGAGCCAGTCATGTAGGGTGCTGAGCTCAGAGCTGGCACATAGGGCCCAGGCTGCCGGTGTGATGGTGGGTCATGGTGAAGTGGGAAAACCCTGGAGTCAGGAAACTTGGATTCTCATCCTATCTCTGAGATTCTCTGGTCAGTGACCTTGATCTAGTCATTTAACTTCTCTGAACTGCAATTTCAAGTACAAATAAGGGGCAAGAGCCACGTGCTCCATTAAAAAAAAAAAAATTAACTGCCCTGGGTTCTAAGAACACAGTCAAGGTTCTTGTAAGGAAAAGGGCCTATGGCTTGGCGCTTGTGGCTCAAGTGGCTAAGGCGCCAGCCACATACACCTAAGGTGGCGGGTTCGAATCCCCAGCCCGGGCCCGCCAAACAACAATGGCTGCAACCAAAAAAAATGGCCAGGCGTTGTGGCGGGCGCCTGTGGTCCCAGCTGCTTGGGAGGCTGAGGCAGGAGACTCGCTTGAGCCCAGGAGTTGGAGGTTGTCTGAGCTGTGATGCCACGGCACTCTACCAAGGGCAACATAGTGAGACTCTGTTTCGAAAAAATAAAAAAATAAAATGAAATAAATAAATAAATAAAAAAGGCCTATGTCCTGGATGGGCCCTTGTTGCCGTCCTTTCCCACAAGCTGCATGAGGGCAGCGCCCTGTCCGGCCTGCTCATTGCATCCCAGCACTTGTAGCACAGACACAGTGGGGGGCGTTTAGAGTTTGTGGGATGGAGAGAGGGGAGAAGAACAGGGGTAGGGGGACAGACTTTCTGTTCAGAATGAGCTCAGATACTGAGCAGGGTGATCTGCCTGAGGGTCGCTCTCCTCCAGAGGTGGGGGGACACTCTGCAGAGGAGGAGGCACTCGGTTTCTCCCTGGGGTGGGGCATTAGTCATGCAATCAGCCCAGGAAGTCAACATGAAAAGCTGCACTTCTCAGAACTTCCTGGAAGGTTGACCTTTACTGACAGTTTTGGGATCTTAGTCACAAAACGATGCCATATTGGCAGCTGGGTGGAATTTTTAGCATGTGCTAATCATTTTCTTCTCATCAAGGAGCAACCCACGAGTGCTTTGCCCACACAACTGAAAAAAAAAAAATAAGTCTTTTATGTGATGAAGGTTAAACTGAATCCGAGCTGGTAATTCTAAATAAGGGTTTCTCAACCTCCACACTACTGACGTTCAGGGCTGAATGACGCTGTGTCATGGGGGGCTGTCTTGTGCCTTGCAGGGTGGTTAGCAGAGATCTCCCTGACCTCTCCCTGAGTTGCAGTGACCAAAAAACGTCTCCAGACCATTGCCAAGTGTCCTTTAAAAACCAACCTGAAAATGGGGGCATGCCAGGCGGGGCGGTTTGTTTGCTTTTGGTGATCTTTGCAAGTCATCTGCTTGCTCCTCCAGGCCCCTCGCATAGACTATGAATGGTCGTAAGTTAACACTCAGATGTATACTGGTGAGGTAGATGCTTTTAAGGGGAAAATATTAAGGCTCAGGAGGTTAAGTGAGTGGCCCAGGTTTACATTTCAAAGTGAATTTCAAAAGTCCTTTTAAGGCAAAGTGAATCTCACTGTGAACTCCGTATTCCTTCCCGGGAAACATAAACGGCATCGTGGCTTTTGCCCTCTGTACTCTGAATCCAAAGGCAGGGCCGGCTCTAGGCCGTGGAGCCAGAGAAAACGCACACGTGAGCTGCAGCAACCATCACAGCAAACTTGGCTTTGCTTTCTGACCTGGTATTTATTACCAGGTTGCAAACCCTGCCTGCCGTATGAATCACAAACGCTTGACTCTTTGGTCCTGGTAAAATGCAAATATTGTCACCCGGTTGCTAGGTTCTCCCTCAGCATCCTTGAGGTTCCCACAGCTTATAGTCAGTGTGGAAACATCCTGGCTTATCCATTCAGCAAACAAGGACTAAGCCCCCACTGTGTGTGCCCAGCCCTGTGCAGGACACCGGGAATGATTCTAATAGCTGACGTTCACTGAGTACCCGCTGTATGCCTGACTCTCAGCTAAGGGTGACCCACAGTGATCCTAGGAAGCTATTACTGCTCCCATTTTTACAGCAGAGGAAAATGGCAGAGGATGAAACCACCTCCCATAGTCACACAGCTGGAAAATAAAGCGTCAGGATTTGAACCCAGGCCACGTGGCTCCTGAGTCTACCTTTTAGCTGCTGTTCTGCTTCCCACATGGAGATAATGTGTCACCCACCGCTGTCTTTAATAGGGTAGGTTGAGGCCTGAAGGAAGGCAGGCGCCCCTGCGGCAGGCAGGAGCCCAGAGAGCGGTGATCTTGGTCGTCTTACAAGCTGGTGGAGGAAGAAGAGGGTCTCAGAGCAGCCCCTCCTCCCTGCCCTCTGCTCCCATGTGGTCTAGAAGTAAGCTTGTTGCCACCCCAACACCTTTAATTGTTCTAAGCCACAGGGAGAAAGGCAGGAATCAGTCCCAAAATGTTCTCATGTAAACCACGGCCCATGAAGGGGTTGATAGCCAGGCTTAGCCTCACAAAGTGACAGCCCTGGGCACACCAAAGAGCCTAAGCAGTGCTCAGCAGTGGCAGGGCAGTGTGGGGCTGGAATTCGGTGTGGTTTCTGCTTTATGTAAGAAAAACTCACTCTGGGTAAAAATGGGGACAAATAATAAATTTTCCAGAAAGAACATGTCATTACAAGATTTGGTAACCTGAGAGGTGGTTGTGCAGTGGGCAGAACAAGCATTTGTGTGAGTGTGACCTGTGAGGTGTGGCTTCTGGTCCAGGAAGGAGAGGGACAAAGAGCCCCTGCCTGGGCACTCAGCAGGCAGCCCTGGCTCAGAGAGTGGCCCAGGGCCTGGCTTAACAGAGGATGGGCTTAACGAGGTGGCTAATACCTGTAATCCTAGTACTCTGGGAGGCCGAGATGGGTGGATCCCTTGAACACAGGTGTTTGAGACCAGCCTAAGCAAAGCAAGGCCCCTTCTCTGCTAAAAATAGAAAAAGTAACTGGGTGTTGTGGCAAGTGCCTGTGGTCCAGCTACTTGGGAAACTGGGGCATGACGATCACTTGAGCCCAAGAGTTTGAGGTTGCCGTGAACTAGGATGACGCCGTGGCACTCAAGGCCATGTTGACAGAGTGAGATGCTGTCTCAAAAAAAAAAAGGAAGGAAGGAAGAAAACAGAGAAGATGGAAGAAAGAAAGATGACTGCTTAGCCACGTGTCCCGGGTGCTGGCCAGACTCAGCACATGCATCGTCTAACTGCACCTCAGCAAAGCCAGATTGAAAAAATCTTCATAATCCCTCTTACAGACGAGGAACCTGAGGCTCAGAGGTTAAGAGACTTTCTTGAAGCCATTCAGCTAAGCAGGTAGTGAGATAAAAATTTAAACCCAGGTCTGTCTGACAAAGGCTAAAGTTTCTGCTTCTGGGTTCCTTTTCTTTGGTCTGGAGGGCAGCCCCACAAGGACAGAGACTGACCAAAGGTCTGGACTCTTCCCAAAGGTCTAGGCTCCCCCTGCAGCTCTCCAGCAGGCCCACTATCCCTGCTCCCATCCTCACAGCTGGAACGGATACTGAGAACAAAGCTGGTTCAGTGCGTTGGGGTTGTCACATGGATCACAACCCGGGGAGCAACTGGCACTTGGTGCCAAGCTCCCGGGTGCTGCTCTCCTCCATGTGTAGAGTGTTGGCCAATGAAGTACAAAGTGCAGTAGTTCCTGTATTGGGAGATTCTGGGAGGGGAAGCACCAGTAACGTGCATTCTGACCCCAGGTCATAAACACACAGGCTGGCTTGGGACAGGCCCCTTAGTCTTCCAAAACCAGAGGGGCACTTGGGCTCTGAGACCTCCCAGCAGTGTATGGTTGTATGGTGAGGTGGGCATAAGGCTGTCCAGCAGTTCTAGGGGGGCTGGTACCCCACCACCTCCCCATGAGGCAGAATAGGTCACCCCTCCAAATCTCCTGACTTTCCAAAGAACTGGTCTCATTAGGGTCCCCTGTAGCCCACAGCCTAGAGCTGTCTCTAGGATTGTGCACCTATACCCTGTGTGCATGGAAGGTGGTATTCACAGCTGGCCACGTGGGATTGTTCTAGAACCCTAGACTCACTCTAGATAAGTGGATTTGCTTTTAAAAGACAGCCACGGTGAAATGAGCAGAAATGGTGGCATCAGGTAACTCTGGGTTATAAACCAAACTCCAGGCCGGGCATGGTGGCTCACACCTGTAATCCTGGCACTCTGGGAGGCTGAGGTGGGTAGATCCCCTGAGCTCAGGAGTTTGAGACCAGCCTGAGCGAGAGTGAGATCCCATCTCTACTAAAAATAGAAAAACTAGCCAGGTTTTGTGGCAGGCACCTGTAGTTTCAGCTACTTGGGAGGCTAAGGCAAGAGGGTCACTTGAGCCCAAGAGTTTGAGGTTACTGTGAGCTATGACACCACAGCCCTCTACCTAGGGCAACAGAATGAGACTCTGTCTCAAAAAAAAAAAGCTAAACTCCAACACTCTCTTGGCTGTGTGACTTTAAGAAAGTTTCTCAACCTCTCTGCATCTTGACAACAGCCTTGCTGTTGGAGAATGGTTTGGAGTTCAGCAGTCACGAATGCAAGTTCCTCATGTGGCACCTGGCATTTAGCAGCAAGCGGAGATGCTGGTCTCCCCTCCCTACACACCACCCTACCTCCAGGGCGAGAGTGTACACAGACCACCCCAGACTGGAGAGAGCTCATTTGCAGGAGAGCGTCCCACCAGGGGAGGAGGCACCTGCTTCAGAATCACCCGGGGCGCTTGTCAAGAAGCACAGATTCCCCGAACTCCTCCTCAGACTCCCTGCATGGGGCCAGGAACCTGAATTGTCAAGAGCTCCCTATGACCTTTGAGCTCACTGAAGTTTAAGAACCACCATCCCATCATGAGTCTCAAAACTCCACGTCACTGTATCTCTGTCGGACTATTTCAAGTTCATTTAACCTTGGACTTTTGAAGGTTCCTCCCTGTGAGGTATAACAGGCACCCTGAGGCTGACCCTTAGATCTCTGAGCTAGAAAAGACTTCAGGAGGTCAGCTCATTCCACTCTGGTCCTTCCAGCCAGTTCCAAAAGCACGGGCCCAGGCACCAGAGTCAGCACTCTCAGGAACAGCGTGGGGGTGGGGAGTGGGGATGCTGCGGTCCCAGCACCCACTGCCCTGCAGTATAGGGCAGATCGTGGGATGATACACATTCGGGAGGAGCAGAGACCAAAAGCAATGGAGTGAGCGTGGGAGAGACAAGCCTGTCTGGAAGACAGTGCTCTGCTGTGGTTCCCACATCACAGGTCGGGGGTGAGGGCACAGCTTCTGCAGCCAGGCTGCCCGCTTCACTGCCCACTGACTGCCCACTTCACCACCCACTGGCTGGGTGAGCCTGAGCAAGTGACCTAAGCTCTCTGCAGCTCAGTTTCCTCTTTGACAAGATGGAGTTCCTGACAAAGCTGCCTCCTTGAGTGGTCGTGAGGGTTCAATAACCCAGAGGAGCACCCCAGCCTCTGGCCTACAGTGAGCAGCAGATAAATGAAACTTCCCACTAACATGATAGTTTGCCATAGTTTCTGTTGAAAGAGGATCAGAGCTCACCTGGCAGGATCCTCCTCCCCTATTTTGGGTCTCCCCCCCAACAGAGGTCCTCCAGTCATTCATTCCTGCAAATATCTCATTCTTCACTCATGCAAAGATTATTAAACCTCTGCTCAGTTTTAGGCATGGGCCCAGGTCCTAGGCGTACAGGGTGAATTTGGAGGTTATGTTCTAGTGCAGTGGTTCTCAACCTGTGGGTCGCGACCCCTTTGTAATGAAAATACATCACGGTGTTAGGAAGGTTGAGAACCACTGTAGTCTAGAGGGAGAGATAGACAGTAAACAAATAGGCAAAAAAAATGGAGATGAGAAATAATTCATGGTAAGGGAGTAGGAAGCAGTGGAGAGGGTCAGGGAGGGCTCCTCCGAGGAGGTGCCATGTGAGGAAGGGACCTAGTGATGGACAGATCAGGAAGAGAATGTTCCAGGGATGGTCTAGACTCTTAGATTTGAGGATAATTCCCCTCAAGACCCCTTAGCCCGTTAATCCACTCTCACCCCCGTCCCCTCAGGGAACAGGAGTTGGAGGGTCCTTGAAAGGGACAGTAAGTCTCAGGTAGAGGTGGGAAGCAGGAAGAGGCCTTTCGTGCTGCCCAGGGCAGGTGGACACAGCAGAGAACCCTGACAAGTAAGGAAGAAGTTTGGTCAGTTAATAAGTCAACGCATCTTAACTGAGCACCTACCAACAGCCAGGCATTGTCCTGGGCTCTAGGAGAACAACAAAGGATGAGGACAAGGCCCTTTGTGGGCCTGTCATTCCAATGGGGAGAGCCAGACAATAAACCTATGCTTAGATACAACAATGGTAGGAAAACAGTACAGTAGGGATCTAATTCTGGAGCCACTGGCTTCTCTAAGGAAGCGATATAGAAGCTGAGACCTGACTGATGAGCAGAGTTCTAAAGGAAGAGCTTCCCAGATTCCAAGAACAGCAAGTGCAAAGGCCCTGAGGCAGCCACCGGCTTGGCTTCTTGGCAGGACAGATGCTGGTGCATGAAGCAGGGAGGTAGAAGGTGAGGTGGGAGAGGGTGGCAGGAAGGGTCCAGACAATGTGCAGTCTTGCAGACCATGGGAAGATATGTAGATTTTATTGTGAGTGCACTGGGGAGCCACTGGAGACTTCTAAGCCAGGGACAAAACACGGTCAGATTGATGACTTTAAAGAATCTTCAAAGAAAAGCATCTTGAACTGCTGTGTGGCAAATGAAGTTCAGAGGCCAGAGCAGAAGATGAGAGACCAGTGGTGTGACTAGTGGCTGGAGAGCAATGGCTGGCAAGTTGCAGTGGAGACGGAGTGAAGTGGTCAGAGCCAGGATATATTTCGGAGATGCAGCTATCAGCACTGGCTGGTGGAATGGATGTCAAGACAGGGGAAAGAGGAAAATCAAGAACGATGCCCAGGCTTTTGGTGTGAGCCCTAAGGTGGATGGGGTACCTTTCATTGAGACAGCATAAACAGGCCCTCAAGAATGAGGTGACCATCCAGGCAGGAGAGCCCAGGCCAGAGAGCACCAGTGTCCTGGGTAGACTGGGACTTACGCCCCTACCCTGCCACCCTCTAGGAGAGAAGACTTTTCTCCTGGAGCTCCCAGAAAGAGCACACCTTAAATAGAAGGAACACACCATAAGCCACCTGTGTTAAATAGAACATCAGATCCAAACTCAGCAGGCTGGCCACCCAAGTCCTTGACATGACCCTTATATGAGGCTGAGGCACAGAGCCCCAGGCCTGAGATTACCACCGGAATATCAATCACCTTGCACCTGGCAGCCTGCATTCTCGAAGCTGAATCACAACAGCCTTGACCAGTGGAATATGTATTAGCAACTAATTATAATTGCCACCAATTAATCATCATGCCAAGCCTTGGTTTCCACAACCCCGATTATCACTGGGGCAAAATAGTCTTTGCTCTTACAAAGGAACTTTAATTGACCCAATAACCCCGAGACACAACATGTGGTGTCTGTTCCCCAGCACGTAGACAGTTCCTCAGCCTGGCATCAAGGCAGCTGAGCTGATGCTGGCAGTTCCAGGAGACCATGGCTCACTCCCAGGACCTGGGCCCAGGAAGGAACTGATTTCTTTTATAGAAGCTGAAACTCCAAACATCAAGACTTCAGGAGCTACATGGTGTTACACAGTCTATTACATGGAAAGCTGGGGCCAGGGAAAGGAGGGTCCCACCTGCCAGCACGCAGGAAACCTTACTGTTGGCAGGTTTCTTGAGATAATGCTGATGAGCAGCTGGATTTGAGAATTAGCATTTTAAACAACTCATATCTTCACAGGGCCTGTACACACAAGGAAGGTGGGTGCAGAGTAGCCCCATGCCACATCCTAAAAGATCCTATTTAGAAGCATGAACTTGAATCATGAAGACTAAAACTCAGAAGAGTTTATTCATGTGTCCATTCATTAAATCAACCTTTTTTTTGAATTCTTACTATGTACCACACCCCGGGGGGGGGGGTGCTGGGTTGGATAAACAGATGTGTAAGAAGCTTGCAGTGGAGTAAGATACAGACAATAGGGCCACGTGGGGCAGATGCGGAGAGAGCAGCCACAGACCTCCAAAGGGAGGGGTGATCCAGCCAGGGTTCAAAGAGGAGGTGATGTTTGAGCCACATCTTCGGGAAAATAAAAGTGCAAGACTTAATGAGGCTGGACATTTAACTTCGTAAACTCATCCTGGAAAAAGTGCTCCATACCTCATTGCTAAATATCACTATGATCACCTTCAAAGTCCTCCCCTTGGCCATCAGGTGACCATAGTAATATTCAGCAGTGACATTTGTAGCTTTTTTTTTTCTAGGATGAGTTTGCAAACTTAATTGTCTGCTCTTGTAGTGATAGAATAGTGGCTCCCCAAAAATGTCCATGCCCTAATCCCTAGAACCTGTGAATTCATTACCCAATATGACAAAAGGGTCTCTGCAGGTGTGATTAACTTAAGCGTCTTGATGGGGGGGGAGGGGGCAGGGAGGATAATCCTGGATTATCCAGAGAGGCCCAGAGTATTCATAGGCCTTTATAAGAAGGAGACAAAAGGACCTATAAGTAGGAGATGTGACCACGGGGGCAGAGGGTGGAGTGATTGGAGGGAGGGGCCACAAGCCAAGGAACACAGGCATCCTCTGGAAGCTGGAAAAGGCAAGAAAACAGAGTCTCTCCTACAGCCTCCAGAAGGAACAAAGCCTTTCCAACACCTTGATTTTAGGATCTCTGGCCTTCAGAGCTGCAAGAGAGTAAGTTTCTTTTGTCTTAAGCCGCTAAGTCTGGTAACTTGGGGCAGCAACCAGCCTCATACAAAGCACCATCTGATCTGCACTTACTAGCTCAAGAAACATTGGATCAGGAGAGCAAAGCAATCCAGGCCTTGGATAGGCCCCTTAGGTAGAAAACAGCAGAGAGAGGATGGAAACCAAGACTGTCCAATTCAAGACCCCCCTGCCCTTAGCCCCGGGAAGACACAGACCTCCCTAGGTAGATGGGGAGGGCATCCCTGTGGGCCCTGCCAACTTAGAGCCACACGGGTGAGAAGTGAGGAAGGGTGTTGAACAAGGGGGAGCTGATCCCCACATGCCAGGAGGGGAAGGATTGTGGGGACTCCCTGTCCTGGCTTCAGTGGCTGGGTGGTGTCATGTTCTGAGGTCACCCAAGAGGAGACACCACAAGTGTCCTTTATGCCACACAGGGATGCATTGTCTGGCAGATGGGATGGGGGTTGACAGCGAAGGCTGGTGGTAGAGTTAGAGTCTTAGTGGAGGAGGAAGCCCTTGAGGAGGGTCCCGTCCACTGCTGTGCTGCCCGAGGAAAGAAATCCCTCCAACTGGGGTTGGTTCCTTTTACCCTTTCAGATCTCCCATTTCTTACCAGCCAGATACAAACATATCCTTATAAACTACTAGACGATATAATTAAGGTTTGGACAGATACTTTGGGTTACATTTTGGTAGACTGAATTTTTTCTAATCATAAAGTTGACTCAAGTACATTATGGATAATTACAAAAAAGGAAAAACAATCATATGTGGCATATTTCCTTCCCTTCCCTCCCCCCATGCAGTGTTTTGTTTCTTAGTGGCAGATTATCAAGTCAGTCTTCTGTTTTTAGAATTTGTCTCATTGCATAGCCTTTATTTTCAAAAGTCATTATAGACTTTTCTTGGGATTCAACTTTTATGGCCCCCTAGTTTTCCACTGGGTGGAGGCGTATATAGTTTATGCGACCAACTGCCTGATGTTGTAAATCTCCAGATTGTCTCCAATTTCTTGTTATAAAGGCAGCAGCCGTGCCTCAATGTACTAAACGTTGTCCTCACTCAGGGGTGTTTTTTAAAAGTTTTTGTTACATGTTATTTTATCAACTTGCCCCCCAAAAGGTCCATATCATACTCCCACCAGTGATGTCTTTACGGGCCCGTTCGTATCATCTCCTTCCCAGCTTTGGGATTTGAAAAGCTGATCTTTGCACATTTGGTGAGAAATCCCGTCTTGCTTTTGAGGAACATTTTTAATAGTTATGTAGAATTCTGCCCAGCAAGCTGCACCATTGTTTCATTGACTGGCTGTCACAGGTGAGAGCACACAGGATGTTGCCAGGGCTGGGATTTTATCAGTTACACTGCTGTTACCATCTCTGTGTTTAAAACCTAAACCGAGTCTTTGCCTGTGTTGTTTCTCTCATTTGAGGGCGCTATGATGCCCGGGCCAGAGTCCTCATATGCCACATGACCTCCCTGCTCCAAGTGCCTTTGGAAGAGCTGGATTTCCTTGAAGAGACATTCGTTGAGAGCCTGAAGGAAACCAAAGAGGAGGAATCTGAGTAAGAGAGCCCTGCAGTCCCATCAGGAAGGAGGGATTTCCACTTACGGGCACTTTGCAAATGACAGAGTCCCCTTCTCCCCTTATTAAGAGATGGGGTGTGGGAGGCCGAGGTGGGAGGATTGCTTGAGCTCGAGGAGTTCGAGACCAGCCTGAGCAATAGTGAGACCTCTTTTCTACTAAAAATAGAAAAATTAGCTGGGAATGGGGGCAGGTACCAGCCTGCTACCTCCCAGCTACTTGGGAGACTGAGGCAGGAGGATGGCTTGAACCCAGGAGTTCAAGGTTGCTATGAGCTAAGTTGATGCTACTGCACTCTACTCAGGGCAACAGAGCAAGATTCTGCCTCAAAAAAAAAAAAATCCCACTACTAGGTATCTACCCGGAAAAAAACATTTTATCATAAGGACATTTGCACTAGATTGTTTATCACAGCTCGATTTACCATTCAGCCATAAAAAAGATGGAGATGTTACACCTTTTGTACTAACGTGGATAGGGTTGGAGAACATTCTCCTTAGAAAAATAGCACAAGGGGCTCAGCGCCTGTGGCTCAAGTGGCTAAGGCGCCAGCCACATACACCTAAAGTG
>NW_003852404.1:5211515-5214861 GCF_000181295.1 Otolemur garnettii
AAAAAAAATGCAGACATTCTAACCTAATTGTTTGTATCCTCACATTAACCTGAATAAATAAATAAATAAATAAATAAAAGTTTATATAAAAGGGAAACAACAACAAAAGAGATGGTGTAGTTGCTTGGAAAGAGCATTGGACAAAGAGTCCCAGCGGTAGCCCCGATTCACTGGGTGGTCTTAGCAAGCCACTTGTTTTCTATGAGCCTTCGACCTCATTTTCAAGAAGAGAAGATTGAATAGATAATTGCTAAGGGCCTCGAATCTGTGATTTTAACATCCTATATCCCTGACACCCTGCTCCACCTCAGGCTCTTTTGATATCTGCTCCGTGGACCCCAATGAGCTGGATTCAAATCCCACTTCTGACACTCATCTGCTGTTTGACCTTGGGCGGTGGCCTTCTTTTTCTAAGCTAAAATATTCTTATCTATAAAACAAGAATAAGGATAGTGCCCTCCCCGGGTCATTGAGAGACATTAATGCAATCGTATTATAAAATGCCTGGGCTGGCACATAGCAAGTGCTCTGGAGACGCGAGTCCTCCCTTCCCCACACGTTCCTTGTACCCCATCAGTCATAGAGCCGCTTTGCTATCCCTATATGGTCAGGAGTGTGTAGAGGGAAATAATCCTGATAACTTGGCCAGAGCCGAGCTCCTCGAAGAACACCTTACACAGAATCTAATCTCAGAGCAATAAATCAGTCCCAGCCACAGCGTAATCATGGCACCAGGCACGTCTCCCCACCTCTGGGTTTTATTCAGCCACAGCGGTGTTCTTTGAGCAGCTGGGTTGCACCTGTTCTGTCCAACTGGGAATTTAATCCCGAAGCCAAATTCAGAGCCAGAGCCACCCTTCTGCCAGGGTTTGCGGGGCAAAAGGGAAGAGGTATTTTCCTTGAGAAAGGGAGAAACTTGGTTAATTGAAATAACCTACAAACATGCCTCCCAGAGCCATGTCAGTAAAAACCAGCCTGGATCCAGGCCAGTTACCATCATCTCAAGGACTGCCCAGGTTCTTTGTATGTATTGAAAATTTGTCAGGTCTTATGTGCCTTGAAATTAAGGAACCTCTCATTTGTTGTTTGGAAATCTTTATGATCATAAAGAAATATAGTACCAGATCAGTTGTTCTGATAATACTAGTAACGCCATCAGGAAAAATATTAACCAAAAGTTCCAGCATACACCAGTGCTGCCACTTACCACATGTGAGCTTGGGTATTATTTAACTGCTCTGGGCCTCAGTTTCCTCACCTAAAAAGTGGGGCTAATAGTAGCACCCTCCTGACAGGATTCTTCTAGGGTCCCAATAAGTTCTCACATGTGAAATGTTTCAGGTGGGCCTGGGACAGAGTGCCTAGTCCATAAATATTATTTGCTGTTGTTAGCAGTATTGCTATAACTATGTCATGATTCCGTCTAGACACTTCCCCAGAAAACTGCTTTCCTCATCTAATTTTTTATTCAATTTTAGGGACTTGGGGGACCTTTCTGATTCTATCTATGCTCTCAGGAAGGATCTGAGACCCAGGGAAAAGCATAGGGCCTGTTCAGCCAGGAGACCCTCTGATTTTGATTCTGCTACTCACACCCTTCGTGGCCGTGGGCATGTTGCTCTCCCTCTCTGGACACCAGGACCCTTTTTTTTAGGTTTTTTAGGTTTTTTTAGGTTTTTTAGGTTTTTTTAGGTTTTTTAACCTATGCAATTGGGGTGTTGGATTATATATAGATTTATTTTAACTCTAAGGTTTTGCATTTCTGAGAGGTGACCACATCACTGGACGCTCCAAGTTGATTCTTTGCAGTTGGGATTTAGAGCGTGACATGTCAATTCCTGGGTCCCCATCTGAGCCCTAAGGCCATCCAGGCTTTCTTCATTTGTTTAGGGACCTCACCTCTTTGAGCTTCAGTTTCATCTCTCACAAGAGGGTAATGGTAGTATCTACATCACAGGATGTTAAGAGGATTAATTAGCACCTATCCGAGCAGCCTTGGCACACTGGCCTCAGGACCTTTTAGCTAATGTCCTGGGGAGGTTGATACTGCTCACACCACAATAACATTGTCACCATGCTTTCTAGATGCAGGCATAAGATGCCACATCTCATTTGATCTTGTAACAATCTCCTAAGGGCCTTCCGGATAAAGACGCAAAGTCAAAGGGGCGGGGCCAAGGTCATTCAGCTGGTCCGCAGCATCCTCTGATTCATCCACCATACCCAGACTGAACTCATGGTATCCCTCACAGCCTGGTTAATAATTCCAGGTTCCTTCCTTAATTCTGAAGAAAGTCAGAAAGAGAATTCTTTTATGGGGCTTCCCAGGCTTGTCCTGGAAAAGTATCTCTAAACCTCTCCGAGATAAGCTCTCCTTCTCCGTCAATGTAAGTAAGTGATAAAACAAGGAAGGTGGTGGTGAGGGTGATAAGGATGGGAAACACCCTCTCGTGGGAGATAAGATGAGTGAGCGAGATTCACATGTGGGTCCCTGAGATGAGCCGGGCAGGGTCTTGCTCTTCAGAAGCTATCCCTGCCTTTAGCCTAGGATTTGCCTCCAATCTGCATGGCGCCTTTGGTCTCCATCTTTGAGAACGTGATGTGCAATGTGATGTTCAATGCCAAGTCAAGTTCATTTCTGACATTTTGGAACGTGAGTATGACTGCGACGGTGCGACAGTGTGGGCTGCCGTCGTGTCTAGTCATCAGGCAAAGTCTATGGATTTCGTGTTATTCTCTGAATTTTCACTTCCAAGGAAAAGGAAGAAACATTCTTTTCGTGACTCAGAGCAAACACCTCTTGTGCTTTCAACGCTGAAATTCGATCAGATAATTAAAGTAATTGCAAGCGTGAGATGTGATAATTAACGGTGGCTGGGAAAGCCACTCATTTTATGGACAGAACAATTACAAAGAACGTGCAAATGGGCACAGCTACAACAGGGACCTTACCTAATAAACACAAATATTGTAACCTAATCGTTTGTACCCTTATAATAATCAAAATTCTTTTTTAAAAAATGTGAAAATCATTAATAGGGAAATAGATTGGTCATCCAGGTGAATATTAGGAAAGAGTGCCTTAACTCAGTAGTTTTAGGAAAAATACCCTCTTTTCAAATCAATACACGATTCAAATAAACATTTAAATAATAATATAAAGCAGAAAAGTGCTAGAGACTAGAGCGTATCATCCAGCTGATCTTTGTAAAATTGATTTGACACCAGGAACAGCAGCTCACACCTGTAATCCCAGCACTTGGGGAAGCTGAGATGAGGATCACCTGATGCCGTGTCATTCAAGACCAGCCTGGGCAACATAGGGAGACTTCATCTGTACAAAAAA